>NW_016810099.1:133577-267507 GCF_001698545.2 Rhinopithecus bieti
AAATTTTGAATATATTGATATAAAAAGGTTGATAATAAAACTGAAAAAAAGATATTCCATACAAACATTAAAACTGGGTTAAGGGTACTGTCAACCTCTCTGTACTTCACAAAACTTCATAGAGGTACACACACACTTTGTGTCAATGTTACTTTCCTGGTTTTGATATTCTGTAAAAATGTAGTCATTAGAGAAAACTGGGTTAAGGGTACTCTCAACCTCTCTCTACTATTTTTGCAACTTCCTGTGGATCTATCATTATTTCGCAATGAAGGATTTTAAGAAAAGGTTGTGGGCATTTGTATTACTTTGCATTACATTTATAAATTGAGGGAAAATAACGTTTATTTTGTTGAGAGATATAAGAAATGTCATTAAATTTGCTCATCTACCTTTGTGTCTTTGAGTTGAAAATTTTTCTCATAAAGGCTTCTAACATTTCCTAGATTGTTATTGCTAAGGACCTAACTACTTCATTGCTATTGTTAATAGAGGTTTTTTCTTTTTCTCTTCCACTATATCCTATCCTGACTGCTTGTGTGTTTATAAGATAAAGGCTACTTTTTTTTTTTTTTTAACGGAGTCTTGCTCTGTCGCCCAGGCTGGAGTGCAGTGGCGTGATCTCAGCTCACTGCAACCTCTGCCTCTGGGGTTCAAATGATTCTCCTGCCTCAGCCTCCCGAGTACCTGGGATTACAGGTGCGTGCCACCACACCCGGCTAATTTTTTATCTTTTTCATAGAGATGGGGTTTCACCATGTTGGCCAGACTGGTGTCAAACTGCTGACCTCAAGTGATCTGCCTGCCTCAGCCTCTGAAAGTGCTGGGATTACAAGCATGAACTACCACGCTCAGCCTGAAGGCTCCATTTTGTTTAAATTAGTCTTACCATTAATTGTGCAGGATTTTCCATGTTTCATCATATCATCTACATATAGAGATAGTTTTTCATCTTCATTTCTAATTATTCTTTTAGTTATTTTTCCTTCCCTAATTGCATTAGCTCATATTTCCAGTGCAATTGAAACAGTAGTGGCAATACTATGCATCCTTAATCCTCGCCTTATTCTTGACCTTAGTCAGTGTCTCTAGTGTTTCTCCAAGCTGCTAAGATATCTGGAGAAACAGATGAAGTTTCTAATATTGAACCATGGTTGAATTCCTAGAATAAATCCTTCTTAGTTGTGCCATAGATTTTTTCCTTCAGAGTTGTGTTCTCACTATGTTGCCCTGGCTGGCCTCAAACTCCTGGGCTCAAGCAATCCACCCGCCTCAGCTTCCCAAGTAGCTGGGACCACAGGTGTGTGCCACCACGCCCAGCTAAGTTGTTTGGTTTCGGTGTTTTTAGAGACAGGATCTCATTATGTCGCCCAGGCTTGTGCTATATCTGTTCAGTAGGGTATGGATTCTGTATATTAACATTTTACCAGTGATTTTTGTGTTGCAATTTATAAGGAAAATCATTTTCTGTGTTTTTATTTCCCCCCACTGCAAGACCATGGAGCATGCTTGGTAACACCGTGTTCTGTCTCACTGACCATGAGCTTAACAAGCAGTCTCACACTGGAGGCTTTAGTTTCTAAGGTCCAAATGCAGTGTATAGAAGTTCCCATGAGGGGTTCCATACTGCATATTCATGAAAAAAGAATGGCTATGTGAGGACTCACTTTTACTCTTGAGGATTCCAATGCATGAGGGAAGAAGGCTGCCCTACACACTACGAAATTTAATTTCTCTCAGTCTCAGTATCCTCTCCTTTTGCCCCACTCACCCTCTCACTCATCCCTAAAGTGACCAACATAAATTTGCCACAAAACCTTTTAAAAAGTTAATTATAGTATTTTTAAAAAATTGTGGGCTGGGCACAGTGGCTCACGCCTGTAATCCCAGCTCTTTGAGAGGCCAAGGTGGGCAGATCACCTGAAGTCTGGCCAGGTTTGAGATCAGCCTGGCCAACATGGTGAAACCCCGTCTCTATGAAAAATACAAAAATTAGCCAGTTGTGGTGGTGCGTGCCTGTAATCCCAGCTACTTGGGAGGCTGAGGCAGGAGACTCACTTGAACCTGGGAGGCAGAGGTTGCAGTGAGCTGAGATCACACCACCGCACTCCAGCCTGGGTGACAGAGCAAGACTCCATCTCAAAAAATAAAATAAAAAATAAAAAACATTGTGGATAGTTTGGACTCACAAAAAGGGAAGTTTTCAATCCCTTTCGCATATTTGCATTTAATAGAAAAGGCAATGCCACTGGGGTCTGCTTTTTTATTTTATTTTATTTTTCTTTAAATAGAGACAAGGTTTCACCTTGTTGCCCAGGCTGATCTCAAACTCCTGAGCTAAAGGGATCCATTGGCCTTGGCCTCCCAAAGTGCTGGGATTACAGGCATGAGCCACCGCGCCCAGCCCGGGCCCAGTGATCCTTAAAAACTCAGAGTAATGGAGCCAGATCAAATTGCTGATAGAGTCTGCAAGTTTACAGAAAATAAACATACTGTCTTCTTCCTCAGTAGGTTCATTTCTGGAACCCAAGCTGATTTCTGTCAGAAGACTGGAGGTGTGGTGCTCTTGCTGAGAATTTGGGACTAGAGCAGGGGGTGCATGTGGATACCCACACTCTCAAATGAGAGAGAGCCAAGAAATGCATTTGAGAAATCAGGGTGGGGGGTGAAAGAGGACTCACTAGACATTATGTTAACTATGGATTCTTCTGTGCCTGGGGTAAAATATTTAACAATGAAATTAATTTTTCATGGTAAGTAAATATGACTTAGGGCTTCCCAAGAGAGCTGCACTGGGATTCCAGGACTGGGTTATCTAGTTGTTCAGCCCAGTGGACGAACCAAGCTCCCTGTCAAAGGCCATTGTGCAGTTCTTTTTTTCTGATGCCCATCCTTTCCCTAGTGTTCACCAAATTTGCTTTACAGTTTTAAGTCTCTAGGCAATCCCACGCTGGGGAAAGACTTACAAAGCTACCTATCTTGGGGGATCGTAGAGAGCCACCCGCTTTCCTTCTCACCCTCTTTCTAGGATCCCTTGTCCCCAGTTCTAAAACTCAGTCTCCTGCTTCATGAGCAGGCCCATTGAAGCTGACGGTTCTGGCAGTCCCCGTGGTTAGACAAGGACTCAAGCAAAGGAGGAGAAGTGGGAGAGGAGAAGCAGCCGGGAGGAGCAGGGATACATCCAAGGCCCTTGTGTATCATCCCAAACTTCCCTGCTGACCCATCTCCCTGTATTCATGCCTCTTAGCACTTTTGTGACTTTGCCATTCATGTTTATTTTAACCTAATTTGCATTAATCTACAGGAGAGGAACGTATCACACACGCTTTGTCCCCGCCCTAAGCCCTGCCTAGCAGGTGTGTTATACTCCCCCTAACAGGGCATACTCACATACGCAGGAAGTCCTTTCAAGTTTATCTGAGTTGGTCTCATCTTTATCAAGAGAGAAGGATGCATCCTCCCGAAGGGGGACTGACAGCTCCTGACCCTGATTCTCTACCACGACTAAGTGTGTCCAGGCCAATTCCCATGGAACCTGGTGCAGGCACGACCTCTGGCAAGAGCGGTCACAGTGGACGACAGATCTGGGCCTCTAGAAGTGACTGGCATCACCTCATGTCTAATCTTCCTTTCCTTGGGACATTTTACTCTGTTTCTCTTAGAGCTTCCAAGGAATACAGGACAGAAACGTCCACACATAAAGACGTGTGCATTTAATGCCCAGGGACCTACCATGGGCCCAGCCCTGGTTATCTTCCTAGTTGGTTCATAGCCTTTTGGTTACTCCTTAAATTCCGCCAGAGCTGCCCACTTGAGGGAAGAGGAGCAGGTAGCCATCCCCTCCTATGCAAATGATACAGACTGTGCCTCTCTCCATCCAGCATTTCATCAGGCAGCAGCTGGAACCTGTCACGAACACACAGGGTTAGAAATGGTGTAGGGTAGGCTGGGCGTGGTGGCTCACGCCTGTAATCCCAGCACTTTGGGAGGCTGAGGCAGGCCGATCACGAGGTCAGGAGATCCAGACCATCCTGGCTAACATGCTGAAACCCCGCCTCTACTAAAAATATAAAAATTAGCCGGGTGTGGTGGCAGGCGCCTGTAGCCCCAGCTACTCAGGAGGCTGAGGCAGGAGAGTGGCGTGAACCCAGGAGGCGGAGCTCGGCAGACAGCCGAGATTGCGCCACTGCATTCTAGCCTGGGTGACAGAGTGAGACTCCATCTCAAAGAAAGAAAAAAAAAGGTAATGGTGTAGTGTAGGGTGGACAGGAGGAAAGGCAGGCCCTGCATCTGAGCTGTACCTCCTACTGTCTCCAACACCTAAAACATCCCAGTCTGTTCATCTACACAATGAGCAGAATATCCATTTTGAGAGTGTTAGGAAGAGTGGAGATAAGGTCAGTATGAATATAGAAATAAGGTATAGATATCCTGCTTGAAACCTTCCAAATGCCTCTGTTTCACTTAGAAAAAATTCTAAACTTCTGTCCACGGCCTATAATGCTGGATGCACTCTGGCCCTGCCTGGCTCCTGAGTCTTGTCTCCCTGACTCTTCCCCTCTCACCATCCTCCAGGGAACAATCTCCTTCGGCTCTGCAGACGCTCCAAGCTTGTTCCCAGTCTGTTTTTGCACTTGCTTCTCCCTGCACCCAGCATCCTCTCACATGGCCCAGGCCTCCATGAGGCTGTCTCTGACCACGCAGTCCACAGGAGCACACCCAGACACTCTCTCACCACTGCTTTTTACTTTCTGTCACTTGACACCAGCTGACATGATCTCATTCACTTACTGATGTGTGAGGGCAGGAAATGTGTCTGTCCCGCTTATCACCAACTCTCCAGCTCTTACTGCCTAGGACAGGGTGTGTACTGGAATATGTGATGGGGGAGTGAATGCATGCTAAGTCTAGACGATACCCGGAGCGGGCTATAGACCCACTCATGTGAACTTCTGCTCACCCCTGCCCCGGAATCTTCCCAGGCCCAGATCTCCCCTTTCCCTGAGTGTTCCCACTCCCCAGCCAGCAGGCCATGTTTTAGGGCTGGACCCAGCACCATCTGGAATTGAAACTCCTGATTAGGCCTCCTCGCATGTGAAACTGGGCTGCAGCCTCACTCCCGGAGAGAGTGGCCCTCACTTTCTTTTGTGATACAAAGCTGCTCCTACCCAGGGAGAGCCTGATGGAGTTCAGTGTCCACTTATGGTCCAGTCGTGCCACCCTGGGTACTGGGGCCAGGCACTCTCCTCCTGGGTAAGCAGGAATCAGGCTGGGGTGGGGAGAGTGTTCTGTTACTCTTGAACATGTGCTTTGAGTGGAGCAGCATAAATAAAGAGACACAGCCAAGGGAAAGGTGTATATTTAAAATTCCTCCCCTTCATTTTCTTCTTCAAACGAATCAGTCCCCACTTCTTCATAATCCTTCTCCAGGGCAGCTAAGTCTTCCCTGGCCTCAGAAAATTCTCCTTCTTCCATTCCCTCTCCGACATACCAATGCACAAAGGCCCGCTTGGCGTACATGAGGTCAAACTTGTGGTCGAGGCGGGCCCAGGCCTCCGCAATGGCCGTGGTGTTGCTGAGCATGCAGACAGCCCGCTGCACCTTGGCCAGGTCTCCCCCGGGCACCACGGTCGGGGGCTGGTAGTTGATGCCCACCTGAGGGACAGAGAAAGAGGAGGAGCCACAGAAGAAGATCCAAGTCAGCCAGAGGACAACTCAGGATGGGGCATCTTGGTCACCTGGCATGGCCACAAGTCATGGTCATGGGCGTGGGAGTGGGTCTGTGGGATGCAACAGGCGGGATGGGACTCGGGAAGCCAGCAGGTGGCGAGGGAGGAGCTGAAGAGAAAGTGAAAGCAGGCAGGGCAACAGAGCACAAACCCATCTCTACCAAAAAAAAAAAAAATTAGCCAGGCACGGTGGCCACGCCTACTAGTCCCAGCTACTCAGGAGGCTGAGGTGGGAGGAACACTTGAGCCCATGAGGTCAAGGCTGCAGTGGGTTACAGTGGTACCACTGCACTCTAGTAGCAGGGACAGAGCGAGACCCTGTCTCTCTTTTTTTTTTTTTTTTTTTGAGACAGAGTCTCGCCCTGTTGGCCAGGCTGGAGTGCAGTGGCCGGATCTCAGCTCACTGCAAGCTCCACCTCCCAGGTTCACGCCATTCTCCTGCCTCAGCCTCCTGAGTAGCTGGGACTACAGGCGCCCGCCACCTCGCCCAGCTAATTTTTTGTATTTTTAGTAGAGATGGAGTTTCACCATGTTATCCAGGATGGTCTCGATCTCCTGACCTCGTGATCCACCCGTCTCAGCCTCCCAAAGTGCTGGGATTACAGGCATGAGCCACTGCGCCTGGCCAACCCTGTCTCTTAAAAAACAAACAAACAAACAAAAAGTAGGTGGGGAAGGGCTGGGCAATCAAAGGCTAGTGAAGGAGGACAGGGCTGGTATAGGGGGCTCAGCAAGTAGCCAATGAGAGTCACGAGCGACATTAGGAGCGGGTGGGGAGGTGTCTGGTACATGTGTATGTGTAAGAGGGAAATGCATTCTAGATTCGAAGCTATTCAAAAGTGTACTCTCTCCCAAGTGGTCATCTGAAGTTCCTCTTAGTTGTGTTGCAAGTAAATTTAAGGAAGTTTCCCTGCCAAGAGTGAAAACTGTTGGAAGAGGTCACAGGGATATTCCAGAGCAGTAAATAAAGAGAGCCGAAAGGCCCTGGACTGGTGTTGGTGTTAACCAGGCTCTATGTTTTTGGAAATTGGGACTTCTTAGAAGAAAAGCAGGGACTCCAAGAAGGTTGTTGAAGGTCTTGCCAAGTTCTGGCAGCATAGCAGGTCTCCCAGGCTCAGCCCAGGCCCGTCTTACGGTGGTGCAGCTATCCTGGAAATCTCTCTTCTTCCCAACACATGTCCCAAACCAAAGCCAACCCCAGGAACCATGGGAAACTGGGACAAGTCTAACGTGGCAAACCGTGACATTACTTATGGGGACTGAGAACCACAGTGATGTCCTTGGCCACCTCTCCCACTGAGACCACCACATTTTAATTGTCAGTCTCTTAAATCCATAGCTTTAAATGCACATCCTCCTGAGGGGCTGGGGTGGGAATGGCAGCCAGCTGTGCAGCAACATGGGTAGCCAGCCAGCCACTGCGCCCACAGCAGCCGTCATTCCTCTCAGGCACAGGTGGCATCTTGGAGAGGGGCAACGTGGGGAAGGGAAAGGCAATGAATATTAACTTGGCCACATTACATATGTTGCTAGATCTGAACCGACTGCCATAAACCTTGAGCCTGGGCCAGCTTGCCCTCCTCTAAGTGCTAACATCTCTTGACCTGAGTCAAGTGGGGACAAGCACTGTTGGAGAGAATGCAAGATGCAGTTTCGCAGCATTCACTCCAGGGAACGTACTTTTCTTAGCTTATGCTAATGCTACCATAATGATCCTTCAGGACATAACCCCAGAGCTTCTGCTTGAAGGAGAGAATGAGGGGACATTTCCTTTTTGTTAATTTCCCCATCACCCGCCATGTCTCTCTCATTCATTCTCTTTTTTTCCCATTCATTCTCCTACTAGCTTGTTGTTTGTTTCCATTTGAAAAAGAAAAAAGAACTTCATGTTTTGGAAGACTAGGTTTGCCAGGATGATTAGAACTGCCACAAAAAACATAAGCATAGTGTTGAAGCAAAATTATATATGTAGCTAGGAGGAGAGCAGTGAAAAGGAATGCCACACTCTTCACTCAGCAGAACAGCCAGGTCAAAGCCTCAGACTCACACAGGGCAGCCATGAGGCCAGCATGCAGCTGGTGCCTCACACTTGTAACTCCTGCCAGAAAGAACTGAGGCATGCTCATCTCTTCACCTCCAGCAACGGAAACAAATCCCGACACATAATAGGTACCCGTAAAACCTCTGAATGATTGAAAGCATGACTAGGGGCCGGGCTTGGTGGCTCATGCCTGTAATCCCAGTGCTTTGGGAGGCCGAGGTGGGTGGATCACCTGAGGTCAGGAGTTTGAGACCAGCCTGGCCAACATGGTGAAACCCCATCTCTACTAAAAATACAAAAATTAGCCAGGCGTGGTGGTGCACACCAGTAATCCCAGCTACTTGGGAGGCAAAGGCAGGAGAATCACTTGAACCCAGGAGGCGAAGGTTGTAGTGAGCCGAGATCGCACCACTGCACTCCAGCCCAGGCAACAGAGCAAGACTCCATCTCAGGCGAAAAAAATTTTAAAAAATAAAAATAAAAAGAGAAAGCGGCCGGGCGCGGTGGCTCAAGCCTGTAATCCCAGCACTTTGGGAGGCCGAGACGGGTGGATCACGAGGACAGGAGATCGAGACCATCCTGGCTAACACGGTGAAACCCCGTCTCTACTAAAAAAATACAAAAAACTAGCCGGGCGCGGTGGCGGGAGCCTGTAGTCCCAGCTACATGGGAGGCACAGGCATGAGAATGGCGTGATTCCCGGGAGGCGGAGNCCAGGGCCTATCCTCGCTATTTCGTATCTCCCCACTGACTCTCTGAGCCTGGCATTTTCCAGACTGCGGGCACTTGGTCAACCACCAGTCACGCGGCTTGCTGGTTTTTGCTGATTCCTGGTTAATGGCAATGGAAAATAGCAATCATAGAATAACTATAAAAGCATCTTATTACTCCAAATTGATTAAGATGTGCAGGATAGATATTTAAGTTTTCAAAATAAATTGGGAGAACACATCTTTTTCTGAGAGGGAGGCATCATACTCCTCTGGCAACTGGAATAATTTGGTTAACTCTAAAATTAAAATGGCCACAAAATCATGCTGTACAAGGAAGCGTAAAGTACCCATGAAAACTAACTTTAGGTTGGAGGCCGGGCGCAGTGGCTCACGCCTGTAATCCCAGCACTGTGGGAGGCTGAGATGGGTGGAGCACAGGGTCAGGAGATCAAGACCATCCTGGCTAACACGGTGAAACCCCGTCTCTACTAAAAATACAAAAATTAGCCGGGCACAGTGGCAGGCGCCTGTGGTCCCAGCTACTTTGGAGGCTGAGGCAGGAGAATGACGTAAACCCGGGAGGCAGAGCTTGCAATGAGCCGAGATAGTGCCACTGCACTCCAGCCTGGGTGACAGAGAGAGACTCCGTCTCACAAAAAAAAAAAAAAAAAAAGGCCAGGAGCGGTGGCTTACGCCTGTAATCCCAGCACTTTGGGAGGCCAAGGCAGGCAGATCACGAGGTCAGGAGGTGGAGACCATCCTGGCTAATACGGTGAAACCCCGTCTCTACTAAAAATACAAAAAATTAGCCAGGCGTGGTGGCTGGCGCCTGTAGTCCCAGCTACTCAGGAGGCTGAGGCAGGAGAATGACGTGAACCCAGAAGGCAGAGCTTGCAGTGAGCCGAGATCCCGCCACTGCACTCCAGCCCGGGTGACAGAGCAAGACTCACAAAAATAAAAATAAAAAATAAAAAATAAATAAAGGCCAGGAGCAGTGGCTCACGCCTGTAATCCCAGCACTTTGGGAGGCCGAGGCAGGTGGATCATGAGGTCAGGAGATCGAGACCATCCTGGCTAACACGGTGAAACCCTGTCTCTACTAAAAATACAAAAAATTAGCCGGGCACGGTGGTGGGCGCCCGTAGTCCCAGCTACTCGGGACGCTGAGGCAGGAGAATGGCGTGAACCTGGGAGGCGGAGCTTGCAATGAGCCGAGACTGTGCCACTGCACTCCAGCCTGGGCGACAGAGTGAGACTCCATCTCAAAAAACAAAAAACAAAAAACTAACGTTAGGCAAATTGAACTAAATCATGAACACCAAAAGCATGGCACTTCAGGTCAGTAGATTCTGGCCAATACCAAATCATTACTTGTTGCTCAGTAAACAAAACCAAAGGTGATTAACCAATTAACCAATTTAAAATAGCACCAAACTTTTCTAAAATGGCCGAAACAGACAAAACTTTAACAGCACTTGTGTCTCAACCAAAGCCGAATTCCATTCATGTTACATTTGGTTGAAGTCCCCCTCCCCTCATCATCACATAAAGCCTGAAGCACCCATGGAATTGCATATCTTTGGTAATCTCCCTCTGCTTCTCTGGTCCTCTCCCCTCTTCCTAAGTCATCAGCTCTCACCTTGAAGCCTGTGGGACACCAGTCTACAAACTGGATGGTCCTCTTGGTCTTGATGGCAGCAATAGCGACATTCACATCCTTGGGCACCACGTCGCCCCGGTAGAGCATGCAGCAGGCCATGTACTTGCCATGTCTCGGGTCGCACTTCACCATCTGGCTGTTGGGCTCAAAGCAGGAGCTGGTGATCTCGGCCACAGAGAGCTGTTCGTGATAGGCTTTCTCAGCGGAGATGATGGGCGCATAGGTGACCAGCGGGAAGTGGATGCGGGGATAGGGTACCAGGTTGGTCTGGAACTCAGTGAGGTCCACATTGAGGGCCCCGTCAAAGCGGAGAGAAGCAGTGATTGAGGACACAATCTGACTGATGAGGCGGTTGAGGTTGGTATAGGTAGGGCGCTCAATGTCAAGGTTCCTGCGGCAGATGTCATAGATCGCTTCGTTGTCCACCATGAAAGCACAATCTGAATGTTCCAGTGTGGTGTGGGTGGTCAGGATGGAGTTGTAGGGCTCCACCACTGCAGTAGAGACCTGGGGGGCTGGGTAGATGGCAAACTCCAGCTTGGATTTCTTGCCATAATCCAGGGAGAGGCGTTCCATCAGCAGAGAAGTGAAGCCGGAGCCAGTGCCTCCACCAAAACTGTGGAAAATCAGGAAGCCCTGCAGGCCAGAGCAAGCGTCTGTCTGGGGAGAGCAGGACATGAGAAGAAATCATGAAGACAAGTTTCCGAGAACACCCCACAGTGAAAAAAGCCAGACCACCCACTCTGTCTGCCCCACCGCACTTCTCGACATTGTTTTGTAGATGAAATCAAAACAGCTATGAAGAAGTAAGGAAACAAAAGGAGTTGTATTAATCTTTGGAGGAGTGGCTAAAATATGGGATGGGGCCAGGCACAGTGACTCAATGCCTGTCATCCCAGCAATTTGGGAAGCTGAGGCAGGAGAATCCATTGAGGCCAGGAGTTCCCAACCAGCCCGGGCAACATAGTAAGTTCTCACATCTACAAAAAATTGTAAAAATGAACTGGGTGTGGTGGCGCACACCTGTAGTCCCAGTTACTTGGGATGCTGAGGTAGGGGGATCACTTGAGCCCAGGAGCTCACGGCTGCAGAAATCTATGATCACACCACTGCACTCTGGCCTGGATGACAGAGCAAGACTCTGTCTCTATTTTTGTTTTAATAGGATGGCAAGCTGCAGGGGCACATGCCTCTAGGTACATGAAGGTTTCAGCCCACTAGCTTGGTTGAACAGGGAATAAGAGTTTCAGAACCACAGTGGATGGTGACTTTGCCCTTTGGGGGCCCCAACTCCTTGCCCACTTTCCCTGCTCTTGTCATTTGATTTTGTGGGAACTGCTACCTACACACTTCAACCCAACCTTGGAAGGTGACTCAGGGCACCAATTTCAGAAAGGTACATGGAGCCGGAAAGCCTGAGTTCTAATATCAACTTTGCCATTTCTTGGTTGTAAGAACTTGAGCAAGTTACTGAACCTCTCCAAACTTCTGTTCCTTCTTTTTCTTTCTTTCTTTTTTTTTTTTTTTTTTTTTTTTTTTTTGAGACAGTGTCTCGCTCTGTCGTCAGGCTGGAGTGCAGTGGTGCAATCTTGGTTCACTGCAACCTCTGCCTTCTGGGTTCAAGCAATTCTCCTGCCTCAGCCTCCTGAGTAGCTGGGACTACAGGCGCCTGCCACCATGCCCAGCTAATTTTTTGTATTTTTAGTAGAGATGGGGTTTCATTATGTTGGCCAGGATGGTCTCCATTTCTTGACCTCGTGATCCACCCCCTTCACTCTTCCAAAGTGCTGGGATTACAGGCATGCGCCACTGTGCCCGGCCACTTCTCTTCCTTCTTAGTGAAAATGGGGACAATAGAAAATCCTCATAAGGTTATAGTGACAATTAAATGAAATAGCATAACATGCTGAGCAAGGACCTGATGCGTTGTAGGCACGGATGTCACCTCTTATCAGAGAATTCACAGAATCACAGGATTTTCCCACTGGGTGTAATTTGAACCACAGACAGCTTTGAGGCCAATGACCCTGACAAGCCCTCCTCTCAACAGAAAAAGTGAACATATGCAAAAATTTGGCACCCTTAGCTCCCAGGTAAAGAATATGTGATCAGGTCCAAGCTTTTCCACTTACAGATTAGCAAATGGAAGCTTAAAGAAAGAAAGTGACACAACCTACAACTCAGAGCTTTATAGTCCAACCAACCGAGTTCAAACCCCAACTCTGCCACTTGTTAGCTGTGTGACCCAGGCTAAGATATTGAACCACCCCGGCCCTCACTTTCTTCATCTGTAAAGTACAGGAAGGAGACCTCCTAAGTATAATTTTTTTTTTTTTTTTTTTTTTTTTGGGGACGGAGTCCTTGCTCTGTTCCGCCCAGGCTGGAGTGCAGTGGCCAGATCTCAGCTCACTGCAAGCTCCGCCTCCCGGTTTACGCCATTCTCCCTGCCTCAGCCTCCCGAGTGGCTGGGACTACGGCGCCCCGACCTCGCCCGGCTAGTTTTTTGTATTTTTTTAAGTAGAGACGGGTTTCACCGTGTTAGCCAGGATGTTCGATTCCTGACCTCGTGATCCGCCGTCTCGGCCTCCCAAAGTGCTGGGATTACAGGCTTGAGCCTGTATAATTATTAAGTATAATTATTAAGGATTAAATGAAGGAATGTACTTGACATTTGTAATGGCATTTGTAAGTGCCCAAATGGATCAGCAATCTCTTCCTCTCCTCTTCCAAGTTAAATGCTTTGTTAACCTGTGTTTCCAACCAGCAGAGACCTCATCCTGCCTTACACCCGGAACCTTCCCCAGATACTACCAGAGAGTATCAATGAGTAGGGCCTCAGCCTGGAACACAGTCTATGATGCCAACACAGAGGAAAGGGCATCATCCCTTTGTGTGCTTCTTACAGAATTTAAGCAGAAATTCCCAAACCTTAGGAGCTCCATCGTATAGCCGGGGGTCACATGCCTCTCCCCAGCCTGATCAAAGAGGCATGAGGCCAATCGTGTCCACTCCAGCCTGGCCCACCCATCCCCTGCCCTCCTGACTCTTACCAGCTTCCGTATGCGGTCCAGCACCAGGTCAATGCTCTCTTTGCCCACCGTGTAGTGGCCCCGGGCATAATTGTTGGCTGCATCCTCCTTTCCTGTGATGAGCTGCTCTGGATGGAAGAGCTGGCGGTAGGTTCCTGCCCGAACCTCATCTTCCAAGAGAGGAACACCGTTAGGTCCTACTGCCCAGGGGAGAAGCCTCCCTCCCTATCACACTACCGCAGGACCCCCTTCCGGTCTCCCCTACCTATACAACTCCACAGAGGTTTTAAGCCAGACCACCTCATAATGAATCCACAAAAGGCTAAGAGAATTCCCGGGGAGCTCAGGGACTAACAGAGCCAAGGCCTGTGGCTCATGTGGGTGGTGAGAAGCAGGCTGCCCTGCTGGCTGGAACCCTAAAAAGCCTGAGCTTTACAAAGCTCATCCAACACCGCCGGCGCAGTGGCTCACGCCTGCTATCCTAACACTTTGGGAGGCCAAGGCGGGCGGATTGCCTGAGCTTAGGAGTTCAAGACCAGCCTGGGCAAGATGGTGAAACCCCATCTCTACTAAAATACAAAAAATTAACCGGCTGTTGCAGCGTGTGCCTGTAGTCCCAGCTACTCGGGAGGCTGAGGCAGGAGAATCGCTTGAACCTGGGAGGCAGAGGCTGAGGTGATCCGAGATCTTGCACTGCACTCCAGCCTGGGCAACAAGACAGAGCAAGACTCCATCTCCAAAAAAAAAAACCCACAACGACAAAACTTGGGCCGACCGGGCGCCATGGCTCTTGCCTGTAATCCCAGCATTTTGGGAGGCCAAAGGGGGCAGATCACGAGGTCAGGAGATCAAGAACATCTTGGCTAACATGGTGAAACCCCGTCTCTACTAAAAATACAAAAAATTAGCCGGCCGTGGTGGCGGGCGCCTGTAGTCCCAGCTACTCAGGAGGCTGAGGCAGGAGAATGGTGAGAACCTGGGAGGCGGAGCTTGCAGTGATCTGAGATCACGCCACTGCACTCCAGCCTGGGCGATAGAGCGAGACTCCGTCTCAAAAAAAAAAAAAAAAAAAAAAACCAAAATACCAAAAAACAAAAACCAAAGCGCATCAAACACCAATGCCAGCTGCCTCTCCTCCCTTCCACCTTGACCCTCAAGGTTTCCCTTTCGTTTTTCCTTTCATGCTGCAAGGTGTACCAACAGTTTAACTTAAGTCCATTTGCATTAACATGCTCTAGGGACATGGAGAAAGATTCAGGATGATCTGCCCAGAACCTAGACCCTCCCAAGAGTTGTCCCACCCCTCAACTCCACCTCGTGGTGGCAATAATACATGCCAGGCATTACACATATTTTAGAATAATGTGAAGCAAAGCTATGTTCCAGGTCCTAGAGGAGCAAGAGCCCTAGAGAGGTCTTTAAGGGGTCTCTGCTCACTTCCAAGTGTCCACACAAGCAGATCAAGACACATCAGGCCCCAACTATGTTGCCTCTTCTCTTTGGGGTTCCTCTACTGCGTGCAGAAAAGTCATCTGTGCAGTGGCCTGGGAGGTAACCTGCACTTTGTGCATTGGTGCAGACCATCCAGGGGGTGGAGCATCTGCCCTCTGTTGCCCCTAGACATTGGTGTTCAGGCACTATAGTTCACGCCCAGTCCTCTTTGGGAAACTGTCCATGTCTTGCTTGATGAGCGAGGCTTGAAGCTGGGGAAATCCTGATGTTCAACTGAGAGTTGACCCAGGGGTCAGAAACGGGGAAGTGGCACTACTGGGGATAGTGTGGGAGGGGAGATCTGCCCAGACACGAGGCAGAATTCCTCTATGTTTCCTAAACCTGAAGGAACCTCATTCCAGAACTCCAGCAGCCCCTGTTTGTGAAGGAATGTGCTTGCCGTGATAGGCCCCTTTGTGTGTAAGATGCTCTGAAGTTATACCCACCCCTGAGGGCAGACTCAGAAACCTATACTTAGGGAAACTGGTCACTTAGGGGTGTCTTATAATTCCTACAATTATTTGGGTTTTCTTATCCTTAGTATTTAGTAGCGATGTGACCATTTTGGCATGGTGCCGCAGGTCTCAGGGGTTTGAGTGGGAGGCATTTTGTTCGGCATACAGTCTTGATCACTGTTATGAGATTCTCCGAGACTGTGGGGACCCTAAGGAACTAACAGATGTTACGTGGGGTGGGAGGCTCCGGTTGCACCATCCCCACCTTCCAGCTAGAGATGCTCCTTCCTTAGCTACTGTGGGCCAATGCCTCTGTGGTTTCACGATGTTCTCTGTGGAGAGGATCTCCGCCCCCACTCACCCACTACGGTAGGCTCCAGATCTATCATGACGGCCCGGGGCACGTGCTTCCCATTGCCAGTCTCGCTGAAAAAGGTGGTGAAGGAGTCATCATCATTGATCTTGCTGGCTTGAGCATCAAAAGTGCCATCTGCCTGGATGCCATGCTCCAAGCAGAAGAGCTCCCAGCAGGCATTGCCAATCTGAACTCCTGCTTGGCCCACGTGGACTGATATGCATTCCCGCTGTGGGAAGAGGGAAGCATCGAGGTCAGAGAGTCCAGGCCCCCAGCATGCCTTTGCCCTACACCCCCACAACATTCACCTTGCAGGCCAGCCAGGCCCCAGCCCCACATTGCCAGCTGGCGTTGAGGCTGCAGGTGCCCCAGCTCTATAGCAGCTGGACCAGGACTTAGATCCAAAGAAGACACAGCTGTTTTGTGCTTTGCTCTAAAGGTTGCCTCCCAGGGTTAACCTTTTACACCAGGAAAGAAAAAAAGAGGGCGGTTGCAAAGATGAAGCAAGGGGCTAATTCCAAACCACAAGACTCCTGCACTGGTGAAGAAGGCCCAAGGAAGAACTGGCGATCATGGCAGAAACTCTCCTTCAACCTACTCCCACGCAAGGCAGCATTCACAGGCACTCCTGACCCTGACTTTCTGAGCATTGCGCACACATGCGCACACACACGCACACACACAGTCTCAGGGTATCACAGAGCGAATGAGCACTCATGAAAGGAACATGCTTTGGAAGTATATGCCATGGCTGTCAGTAGTATCATGGTTACCAGTGTAGACATAAAGGATTATTTGTTATCCCAAGAGAGGATTGGGAGGGTATAAATTAGGCCCCTCCTGCATGCCGAACAATTGGAAAATCTTTGCGGCCCCATAGCCTGCCCCTTACCTATGCCAGGCCAAGTGTCAAGTAAAGCTGACCCCGGAGTGTCCTTAGCTCTGCCTTGCTCTGATGTGAAGCCACAATTGCCTGATTGGTATTCGTACTAACAGCTTAAGATGGTGAGTGCGCTGACGGGAATGTAAATTGGTTCAGCCACCGTGGAAAACAGTTTGGAGATTTCTCAAGGAACTTAGAACTACCATTTCACTCAGCAATCCTGTTACTGGGTATACATCCAAAAGAAAATCGTCCTACCAAAAAGACACGTGCACTCACACGTTCATCACAGCACTCTTCACAACAGCAAAGACACAGAACCAACCAGGTGCCCAGCAACAGTGGGCTGGATACAGAAAATGTGGTACATATACACCATGGAATACTACGCAGCCCCCAAAAAAGAATGAAATCATATCCTTTGCAGCAACATGGATGCAGCTGGAGGTTATTATCCTATGCAAATTAATGCAGGAATAGAAAAACAAATACCACATGTTCTTATAAGTGGGAGCTAAACATGGGGTACTCATGGACAGAAAAACAGCAACAGTAGACATTGGGGACTACTAGAGCGGGGAGGGAAGGAGGGGGCAAGGATTGGAAAACTAACTATTGGGTACTATTCTCACTACCTGGATGATGGGATTAACTGTACCCCAAACCTTGGCATCACGATATATACCAATGTAACAAATCTGCACATGTACTCTCTGAATCTAAAATAAAAGTTGAAATTATTAAAGAAAAACGGGGGTGGGGAGAGTGTGTGTGTGTGCGTGCATGCACGCGTAGGGATGACAGACTCATCGTCCCACCCACACCTTGCCCTGGGGAAGCAGTGGCCCACACAAGGTGGCACTGTGCCTGGGGCAGCTGCCTGAGCCCAACAGGAAGCATGTGCCAGGTCTATGGGTTTCTATTTTTATCTATGACCTGCCCTGGCATTTTCCAGCTCCAGGTAACCCAAGCCAGGGTCAGAGCCTCCAGAGGGCACAGCTGAGCACAGAAGCCAGTAGAGTCCACGTCAAAGTGTGGGGCTCCTGGGGACGTGGAAGAATTTCTGGGCATGGAGAGCAGGGCAGCTGCCTTGAGTAGCATCTTGAGGGGTCAGAGTGTCAGGACCATTGCCCCCTAGTTCAATTTTACAACGGTGCCCCCACACTAATCCTGTCTCTGCGCTGGAGCTGAGCGACACCTGGTCCTTGCCTTGAGGGAGGATGAGCACGGGGATGAGCACGGGGCAGCCCGACATGGGGGGAAGTCCGACGGTGGACACAACCCGCTGGATCTCCATAAGCCTGGTGGCTAGGGAGAGGCTTTACCCACAGAGCTGCCCACACCCCAGGTTCACATCTGGCCTTCTCAGTTTACTTTCTGTGCTATATGGCCTGGGCTGAGTTACTGAACCTCTCCTCATCTGAAAAGTATAAGTTAGCCAGAGTTGTCAATGCTGTCTTGCCATTATCATTTTCATTACAGTACTACCTGGCAGCATTTTTCTCCACCCGGAAGCAGCACACATAGAAAGAGCTCTCAGGTCCCTGCTCCTCTCTCCTTTATTGTGGGGTCTATTCTCTGCCTCCATCTGAGGGTTCAATTCAGGCCTAAGGAAAGCAGCGTCTGCATCCAGAAGCCACCAACAACCAGCGAGTTATCCACCCGGACCACGGCGTCACATTCAGCACGTGGCTGTGGCTTCCCAGGGAGGTGTGGAAGCTGAGGGGACACTGGAGAGGCCCGAGGGGGGCCTGGTCCTATATATTATCCTTCTAAGTGACAGTATCCTCTGTGGTCCTAACCCTCAGCATTCTGGGTCTGTCGCCCCCTCACCACCACCACATCCCGACCACCCTCTAGTCCTGCCTACGGTGCTGCCCGGCCCCCAGCCTGCTCTCACTTCTGGAACATTCTGGGGCTTTCCAGGGAGGATGCAGGGATATTTTAGGAAAATCAAAGATCATGGGAGGAAGAGTCAAGGATCTGGGGAACTGAAAACCACTAGCATGACAACATTTTTAGCCTCTTTTAATGCCCTCTTTAATCTCACACTAATACATATGCCAGTCTTTACAAAATGTCTGTCTCTTTCTCTCTCCCCTGCCCCCGTCATGCACACACACACACAGACACACACACCTTAGAAAGAGCTATTTTCCCTATTGAACTCGCTCATAAGAATAATAGGAGGCATAAAATAGACTCAGAAATGACTGACAGATTCATAGGTGCTCCCAAAAGCGAAAAGCAGCTACAGCAATCAAGAGAGAAGGAAGGTCCCTGCTAACAGGAACCAGGCTCCTTGGAGAGAGGGGACGTGTCCAGGTCCGGGGTGGGGAGTGTGCTAGATGAGCCTGGAATGTTGCATAGCGCCTGGAGGCACGGAGGCTAACCCTGGCGCTGCCAGAGCACCTGAAGAGGCTCCTGTTGCCTGAGACAGACAACCTGAGCCTCACAAGGAGTGATGGCAGCATTTGAGTGAAGCAGGATGCACAGATGAAAATCTGCAAGTCCTCAAAGAAAACCCCCAGAGAAAAACTCATTTGTCCCTATCCAGACAGCCCCATTAGTTAGGGAAGGCTCTTTTTCTTTTCTTTTTCTTTTTTTTTCCTTTGGAGACGGAGTCTCGCTCTGTCGCCCAGGCTGGAGTGCAGTGATGCAATCTTGGCTCACTGCAAGCTCCCACTACCGGGTTCACACCATTCTCCTGCCTCAGCCTCCCGAGTAGCTGGGACTACAGGCACCTGCCACCACGCCCGGCTAATTTTTTGTATTTTTAGTAGAGATGAGGTTTCACTGTGTTAGCCAGGATAGAGAAGGCTCTTTTCTTTTCTTTTCTTTTTTTTTTTTTTTGAGATGGAGTCTCGCTCTGTCGCCCAGGCTGGAGTGCAGTGGCCGGATCTCAGCTCACTGCAAGCTCTGCGCGCCCTGGGTTCACGCCATTCTCCTGCCTCAGCCTCCCGAGTGGCTGGGACTACAGGCGCCCACCACTTCTCCCGGGTAGTTTTTCATATTTTTTAGTAGAGACGGGGTTTCACCATGTTAGCCAGGATGGTTTCGATCTCCTGACCTCGTGATCCTCCCGTCTCGGCCTCCCAAAGTGCTGGGATTACAGGCTTGAGCCACTGCGCCCGGCGGAGAAGGCTTTTTTCCTTTAATCGAAGAATGTCTGCTAAGCAATGTGGACCAAATAATAGATTATGCAATATTGCCCTATTCCATCTTCTAATTACGTGATTGATTTGGACAAGAATGCCAACATCATTAGGTGAAAGACTGACGGGAACTGAATCTTCGCCTAGAGCCAAAGAATCACCGTTACAGTCACAAGGGGGAAAGTAAGTCCCAGGGTCTCCAGCCTAACACTGCGATCAACCTCAGCATCGCTAATCGTGGGCCACCCCGACATTGAGGACCTCCTGATGGGACTCAGTATGACACGCACTACCTGTGAGGACTTCTCAAAAACACTCAGCCTTCATCACTGAGCCTGGTAGATTCACCTTCCACTTCACAGGCAACATAGGGATCAGAGGGTTAAGTTCAGTGACATCAGAGAAAACAAAATCAATCCAGAAGGTGGAACGTCCTACAGGGCAGCTGGTCCAGGCCTTTTTTTTTTTTTTTTTTTTTTTTTTTTTTTTTTGAGATGGAGTCTTGCTCTGTCGCCCAGGCTGGAGTGCAGTGGCATGATCTTGGCTCACTGCAAGCTCCGCCTGCCAGGTTCATGGCATTCTCCTGCCTCAGCCTCCCAAGTAGCTGGGACTACAGGCACCTGCCACCATGCCCAGCTAATTTTTTGTATTTTTAGTAGAGACGGGGTTTCACCATGTTAGCCAGGATGGTCTCAATCCCCTGACCTCGTGATCTGCCCGCCTCGGCCTCCCAGAGTGCTGGGATTACAGGCTTGAGCCACTGTGCCCGGCCCAGCCTTTTCAACTCATGAGAAATGAAGAGCTGGGAGGGGCTGTTCCGTATCAAAGGAACTAAAGCACCACCACACGCGTCATGGAGACTCTGACTGAATTCTCGTTTGAACAAATCAAAATATTTGGTGGACAAATAAATTGATTTGCTTTGTTCAGCGTATTCATACAATTGTGGTTAAGTATGAAAACATCCTTATTGTTTAGAGTTGCATCCGAAGCATTTAGGGGTAAAATGTCCTGATGTCTGTACTTTAAAATCCTTCCCAAACACAGCAGATAACAGATGGAAAAATCATTCTTCTTAAATCCAGACAATAGGTATATGGGTGGCACATTACTCTACTTTTCTCAAAGTTTGAAATTTTCATAGTAAAAGCAAAATCATCATAACAAAGGAGACAGAGAAAAAATAGGAGCAGGGACTGCCCTCTCCAGAACCCCCTTACCCTGGGTCATTGCACACAGTCACTTACTCAAATAATATTGACTACGTGCCTACTGTGTCAAGGCTTTGAAGTTCCAGGAAGAAATCACAAGTGAAATTCAAAGTTGCATGAGGCTTCATGGCACCGTGAGGTCCATGCCCAGCCCTAGCACTCTGCAGGCCTCTTGCACCTGCTCCTAGCAGGGACGAGGAGCAGCCCACAGCTCCAGCATCGAGCTCCCAGCTCAGGCACTGAGCTCGACTCCTGCAGCCATGCTGTCTCATCATCCTACCCAGCCTTTGGCCTGGAAGTTCCACAGAGCAGACCCAGTGCTGATGCCCGTGGGAGGCATCCTCACGTCCAAGAAAGGGTATCCATTTATCATAACCAGGGATGCTGTATCGGATCTGAACATTTAGGATACCAGAGCTGGGCCAGCCTCATGGACCACCTAATATGATTCCCTCTCCATTATTTTACAGATGAAACCGTTGAGCTCAGAGAGGAAAAGGGACAAATTCAACATGTCACAGCTCTGCAGCAGCAAAAGAGCCCAGATCAGAATGCAGGGTTTCTGACCCGGGCCTGACTTCTTTCCTTTAGATCACACAGCCTCCTGCCTCACTTGCAGCTCTGAACTCCCAGGGCCCTGAGGTGTGCCCGCATCTACATCAATGCAAGACCAAGTTCGGATAGCAGAACTCCAAACAGGAAATGTCTCTCATGCAGAGCGAAATGGAGAATGGCTCATGGGGCGGCCTCTTTGAAAATGCGTCATCCTTGTCTGACAGAACCAGGCGTCTGCTTCTCGGTGTCCATGTGTGCAGCTGGGGTTGGGGGCAAGGGGCAAGCTGACCCAGCAGAGGATACTTAAGTCATGCGCTCGCTCCAAACTCATATTTCAGATTCCCCTGTCTAGCCAATCAGAGCACATGCCTGTCACTCACACTGCTTCTCTCTCTCAGTTCTATTTTCAGTCTGGGCTTGTAGAGCTCAGACAAGTTCTGTCCTCCTTGGGCCCTGTGAGGGGAGGAGGTCCCCTGTTTGCTGCAGAAGCCTCTCCACCCAGCTTCTTCTAGGGGGTGAAGAGGAGGGAGGTGGAGAGACTAAGGAGGTCCCTTCCTCATGAAAAGCATGCCACTTCTCACACAGACCTCATGCTGGGAGAGCAACAAAAGGCAGCTACTCGTTTCTACAGCAAATCTTTTTGTGTGGTTGCATTTGAGACAGCATTGTGAGGTACTGGGCTCTCAATCATCCTTCAGGTCTCCAGTTAAATGTCACTTCCTAAGGGAAGTCTGCAAAACCCCAAGACAGCATAGGGCCCTGTCATGTGCTCCCCCATCCCCTTCAGTCCTGTCATTGTAATCATCACACTGTATTATAGCTGCCTGTTCATTTTCCAACCTTTCTAGTAGAGAACGTAAGCTGCGTGAGGGCAAGGAATCTTTCACTCGTGGACTCCCCAGTACCGAGTCCAGTGCTTGAATGTAGCAGGTGCCCAGTTAACACAGGGAGGACTGGAATGAAAACATTCCCTGAGGGGCTGCAGTCCATGCAACAAGGACAGTGGCCAGTGCCTAAGAAGCATACGGGTCAAGTGCAGAGGGAGTTCCAAGGAGAAGGAGACATCTTCTAGCTTGGTTTCCTAAAGGAGAAATATTCACAGGGACCCTGAAGAAGGCAGACAACCAAGATGATCTGGGACAGTCCAGGTGGGTGCAGAAGCAGTGTGAGCAAGAGGCAGGAAAATGCAGGGTGGTTCCCGCACACTGCCCAGTCTGTCTGGAGCGCAGGCTGAGGAAAGGCAGGGCCAGTGAGACATCTGGGCCACCTGTGACCACTCCGCCTGGGGAACCACTGCCCCGTGAGCCAAGGCCCCTCGCTGGGAAGCATGCGCCCAGTGCCTATGTTTTGCAGAGCATCAATAAAAGAAATTCTAGAAATTTGCAGGCCGTTTATAATTTTGCTGCAAGAAGCCCTTTTTTACATCAATCTTCTATTCTATTTTAATAATAGTCATTTCCTTTTGCTTTGTTCTCAGAGGACTAAGATAAGCTAATCACCATCCTTGGCAGAGGGAGACTTTGAAGCCTTAAAAAGGCTGTCTTGTGATACTATTTCCAAGTATCACAAGACAGTAAAAGTGGCATATCATCTGGGAGAGGGCCGACCTAGGCCACAGTGTGGGCCCTGTGAAAGCCGGGGACCGCCCCCACTCCCTGACCACCTGTGCTCTCATGCCCCAGTTGCTCTCAGGAAGCACGTGATTACACCAAATTCTCTCTACTTGTCAGGCTGGGAAAATAGATCACATATATTTTAGGAGCTAGGTCAGGGATGGCAAGTGAAAAGCCGGCCCACAGTGTCACAGAGGGGTAATTAAAGTAAGGACAGATGTGGCCCCTGAAGGGCTGCTGAATTCTCTCTGCTCAGAACTCTTCCATCATAGAGCATAATTGAAATCACTCATAACAAAGAATAGATAGCAAGCCAGACACAGCAAATACAGAGTCGGCCTAAATTCACTTTAGTGAGTGAAGGTGGCTCGCGACAGGGGCTCAGATGATAGCACTGCAGTTGGGGCAGCAACAGGGCTCACAGGAGGTCAGCTCTGGCCATGAGGCCATCTGCTAAGGAGACTCCCAGCATAAGAGGCTGGAGGATGTCAAAGGCCCTTGGGCTCTGGCTGGCACTGGGGCAGATGCAGGAGACACTTAGGAGTTTCAATCCGAAGCACACAGTGCCTGCTCCATCTCCTGCTCTCTTCTGCAGCTTATTATCTGAGAGAACTCCTAACAGGAAGACACTGCAGGGGAAATGCCAACCACAAAGGCCACAGATAGTGCTGTCCGTCCCTTGTGGCCCAAGGGAAAAGGAGCATTTGGTCTGCTTCCTCCCCCGGAGAGTGCCACATCCTCCCGCCCACCCCCATCATGACCGGCCCTGTATCCACCAGCTATTTCCCCTTCAAAATTATTTTAACTTTTAATCTCCCTTTGAAGGTCACTCAGGAGCCTCATCAGAAAGCACTCAACAATAGCATTAACCCCCACCCCAAGCTCTGCATGGGTCTGGCCCGAGGTTGGGGGCTCCCACTGGACTTACCAACCCAGCAGCTCTGCCCCAGCCACTGCCCTGTGAGCCAAGGCCCCTCACTCGGAGGCATGTGCCCAGTGCCTCTGGGGAAACCTGCCCTTCGTGATGGGAGGGGAGGAGGAGGCAGCCATGACCTGCAGCGCCTGGGAGCCCACACCGTGCTCTGAGGTCAGAATACACCTATCAACTCCATAGAGCTCAGCCATGCCTGCCTACATGGGGTGATGGGCAGAAGGATGTCCATTTGGCCCCCAGAACCCTCTAACTGCTCCTTCGTGCTCCCAAGTTCTAAAGGAATGCACTTAAGGAAGCCGTGTTGCAGATGTTCCCACCTCTCTATAAACCACAGAAACTTTGTGCCCTGGTATCATTGGCACGCGCTTGGCTTAGGGCACCTGGCCAGGATTCTCCTACCGCTTCCCAAAAAAGGTGTCATAGTCTGAGTTCCCAGAGAGGTGCGTGCTAGAAGGACACTGGGAGCGGACGGGAATGGTCTGCTGTGGGAGTAGCCTGCTGGTCCCAGCATGGGCCAGTGGCTCAAGACAGAGGCTCTGGTGCCCAGCGGATGTAAATTCCAGCCCCTACTCAGCTTCTTACCAGCTGTGTAACTTTAGGCTCCAGGACAGAAATGCTAAAGGGTATTCGTGGTACCATGTAGTGGGTAGCTGGTGAGAAGGGGTTGGGGGGAAGTTCACAGAGGAAAAATGCTCATCTGCCTAGTAGCTAGAGAAATGCATTTAAAAATATACATAAGGATTAGTTACACTTTTCTTACTCAGAACCTACAGAAATGCCAAATCCAATTCTCCTTAACACCAAGGTCACTTCCCCCAAACCGCCTCCAGGGAGGGAAGTGGAGGGGACAGGACAGCAGCCTGAAACTTAATCCTTGGATTAATAAAGTCATTTTTGTAAGGGTGGGATTCTAGGGGTCTGGGTTTATAGATGTGTCATTTTAGCTTTTTACAAATGAGCCAAATGATAATTTAAAAGTTTCTGTGAGTATAAAATGTTCAACAAAAAATATTTGCCATCAAGACACTGCAACGCACACAAGTTAAATGTTCTAGATAGAACCTACTATACAAAATTGAGTGTTTCAAAATAAATGAAAGGTATTCCCATTTCAAAATATTTAACCTTAGGTTTTCTAAACACCTAAATTCTTAAGCACATTCAAAATAAGGTTTTGCTGTTTGAATTGTTGATTTACCAGGCATTGTCAGAAACTCGTCTGTGGATCACACATTGAAGCTTGTGCACAGGGCTGGGTTAAGATCCTCCATGCTCCTGTAAACATCCTCTGGGCTCCACTATGTACCACAGTGGCATTCAGATCCAAATTAAAGCATTCAAGGGAAGCACTTGGAAAATCCTAAAGCACTAGCTACCTGCTAGATATTATAAATATTAAATATCAATTCTAAAGTATGCAGCCTAGCATTTGCTTCAAAATTACGGAGGGAGGGAATAAATGAAGTGAGACAGGTCAGAAGTTGGTAATTACTGAAGTTAAATGATGTGTATAATGGCTCATTATACCATTTGCTTTCCGTTTGCATATGTTTGAAATTCCCTACCATAAAAAGTTTAAAAATAATAAAATTCATGTGGAGCCTTGGAAATGTGAATTATAACCCTCTTCATTTTGGAGGTAAAACAAAGCCATCCAGAGAGGTTAAGTGACTTTCTTGAAGTCACACAGTTAGCTGCAGAGCCAAGAGTCAAAATTCTGAACTCGCAGCTTTGGGCCCCTTCTGTGGCCCCATACCAGGGGCTTCAGGCAGAAGTAGTTTCCTGTGGCCACCCTCCCTAATATTCCCAAATTCTTTCAGCTCCCAGGAGTGTCGGGGAGCCGGCGAGGAGGGAGGGTGCTGACGAAACTGAAGCTGGAAGAGTAGAGCTCCGGGGAGCCAGGAGGCCCTGGGCACTGTCCAAACGTAACTGGGCGGGGCGGAGGGGGTTCTCGCCTGCATTCTGGGTCACTGACACCTGGAGCAAGCCTGCCCAGGGAACCTGACCTTGGCCATGACATAGGCTTATTCTGCCCTCCCTCTGCCCCCAACCATTCCAGCCCATCTCCCTACTGCTGAAAGATCAGGGGTCCGGCAGGGATTCCTGGGATTTCGGGCTTTGGGAAAGTGGATTGGGGGCAAATGTTAGCCACCAGGGGCACTGGGGGGCGGCGAGGGAGACCCTAGAGAGAGGAACTGCGTGTTTGGAGCCGCCCCTCGGTAAGATCCGCGTCTGCAAATGGAGAAGGGGCGGGGGCAGGGAAGGCAGCAGCCGCGAGCCCCCTAAGCCAGGGTAGGAAACAGGTCCAAGGTCCTCTGGCCTTTGGAAGCAGAGACTTCTGAGTCCCAGAGTCCTTCGACTCTCACCGCTGGAAAGACCCGGGAGCTGAGTGCGCCCGGAGGACCTCGCCGCGCTGGGGCTGTGCGTGCAGCAAACCCAAGCCGCTGGCGAGGGGGTGCAAGAACGACCTCCACGCGTGGGGGGATCGCGGCGCCCTAAGTCCCCTGTCACATTCCAGGCCCTGTCAATTAGGCTGGGTTTGGAGACGTGACTGCATCTGGTCCCATAGCCGCCCCGGCCCAGACCACCCATCCAGAATCCCCGGACTCGCCCTTCTCTGCACTCTGTCCACAGGCTGCCCACCCGGGGACCCCAGAATCTCGCCTGCTTCTCCGTCGGGTTCCCCAGGGTCTCCCTCCACCTCGTCTGCGCGCAAAGCTCGCATTAGGTCCCTTCAAGGAACAACCGACCCCTGGTCTCTTTTTACCCCGTAGGATAAAGGGCACCAGGTGTTCCCGCCCAAGGATGCGGACTCCTCGACCCTGAACTCCCACCCCCAGAAGGCCTTGAGCTCTGCAGCTCCAGGTGGACGGGTCCGTGCACCTCCCCGCAGACGCGACCCTCCGTCCTGCGCCTGCCGCGCGCCCGCAGCCCTCCCTGCCCCGGGAAGCCTCACCATCGCTGCCGCTGTCCTCGCCTGCGCACCTCCCAGCTGGGCCTGCCCGCCCCGACTGCTCCAGATACGGCCGCCTCCGCAGTTGTGACACACCGGGAGGGGGGGACGCCGGGGACAGGCGCGCCGGGCCGGCAGCTGCCCCCCGGCATCACAGTGCCGGGGAGGGGCGGGCAGGTCACAAAGGCCCCTCCCCGCCCACCCGCGGCTCAAATCTCCGGGTCCTCGGTCCCGCCTCCGCAGCCGGGGGCGCTCGCAGCGGGGACTGCGCCCGCGGGGGAGGCTGCCCTATTACCAAAGCGCACGTGTCCACGTTCCAACACAGCCGGCGAGAGCAGCATTCGTGACCCCAGCTGCTGGAGAAGGAAATGTAAAATGCAGCCAGGCGAATCGCGCGAGTCACCCCAAACTTCCGTTCTCCTCCGACCCGCTGGAAAGGCTCCTGACTGGGGTGTAGCTGACCGGAGCGGGCTGCAGCGGCCGCGGGTGCCCAGGTGCCGTCTCAGCCGGGCGCCCTAGGGCCGTGCGTGCTTGGCAAGCTGCAGGGCCTCTGCTCCTAAAGCCTGTGCCTCCTGCCGCCAAGGCCCGCCTGGCTGGTGGAGACGGAAATGAGATGGCATACACAGAGCTCCCGGTACAGGCAGGTGCTCAAGACTGTTCCTGTTTTTACCCTCTCTCCGGGTACCTCCCACCCCCACCGGGATTTTCAAATATCCCCCCTTAATCCCTTCCTACCTTTAAGCCCCAAACGTGCCCAAGTCACATATATGTACTCCGGAACTCATACCAGGATTCCCCTGCCTCTGCCCAGTAGGAAGACCCGCCACAGATGCTGATGTTGATTGCCTTCTGCTTGGGAAGGGGTGGGCACTTGGTAAGAGCCCCTCTTCACACTTTAGATATTGGCCACGTTGTCACCCTGCCCATCTCCCCTCACTTCCCCCCAGGTGGGCGATGGGCGGGATGGTCTTTGTTCCTTGTTCTTTCCCTCCAGTGGTCAGTTCCATTCATGTTGAAAGGTGTACCCCAGCCTCTCTCTTCCACTTTCCTCAGACAACTGACCACCAAGCACCAAGCCGCCACAGGCAAATTCATAGGTTTTCCTTAAGACAATACCACTTTAGCCAGACGTGGTAACTCCCCAAGTTTCCAAGCACAGTTAGAGATCTTTCTACTCTTCCACTCCTAAGACATGCCTGTTTGTGGCCAATAGAGAATGGGAGCAGATTTCTCCTTATGTATGCAGCAATCTGTTCTGTTTTATTGGCCACTATTCATAAAGGATAGTACCTGTGTCTTAATCATCTTTGCATTTGAGAGAGTACCAAACACATTGATTTACCTACTGATACAAATGGTACTTAGTAAAGCATGCATTGAATTTTTGTCTATCTTATAATGTAAGATCCTGACAATTAAGACTCAGGATTAAGCTAATTGTGCCAAGCACGTGATAAATGCTCAATAAAGGATTTCGGTTATTATTATAACTCTATATGTATTTCTCTTCCAAACTCTCCCATAGCATATTCTATTACTTCTTCCATAGTATTTCATTCTTTTTTTAATTATTATTATTTTGGACAGAGTCTCACTCTGTTGCCCAGGCTGGAGTGCAGTGGCCCGATCTCCGCTCACTGCAACCTCCCCCTCCCAGGTTCATGCCATTCTCCTGCCTCAGCCTCCTGAGTACCTGGGACTATAGGCGCCGGCCACCAAGCCCGACTAATTTTTTGTGTTTTTAGTAGAGACGGGGTTTCACCGTGTTACCCAGGATGGTGTCGATCTCCTGACCTTGTGATACGCCCATCTCAGCCTCCCAAAGTGCTGGGATTACAGGCATGAGCCACCGCGCCTGGCCCCATAGTATTTATCACTTTCTAGTTTGGATTACAGGGGTGTGTGTGTGTGTGTGTGTGTGTGTGTGTGTGTGTGTGTGTGTGTCTAAACACTACAAAGCAGCAGCACCTTATAGGAAGGGGTGTGGTTTTTACCTTACAGGAATGGGTGTGGTTTTCATCTTAGTGCCCTCCCACCAAAATTAGCGAGCTGAGTGCGTCAGGCGAGCTCTATAAACACAGCTGGATAAATTCACTTTTTGAGTTCTCTTTGTGAACCACCACATAAATCATGAATGGGTTCTTAAGGTGCTGGTATAAAGATGATGGTGACGATGACGATACTAGTAATGACGGTGGCCCTGAATTGCCTTTCATTATGACAGGGCTCTTGAACACCTCATCTTTCCCCTTTATGAAAATTTGGTCTGGAGGGAGCCATGACTACACCATAAATGCTAAATATAGCGTCTGTGGGTTCCAGGGAGATAAAAAAGGTTGGCTGTTATGGACTGAACTGTGTTCCCCCAAAATTAATGTATTAAAGCCTAATCCCCAATGTGACTATAGTCAGAGATAGGGCCTGTAAGGGAGTGATTATGATTAAATGGGGTCCTAAGGATATGACACTAATCCAGAAAGACTGGTGTTGAAGAGACACGAGGAGGGTGCAGACATGGAGAAAAGGCCACGTGAGGACACAGCAAGAAGGCAGCCATCTGCACGTCAAGGAGAGAGGCATCAGGAGAAACCAACTGTGCCAACATCTTGACATTGGACTTCCAGCCTCCAGAATTGTGAGAAAATTAATTTCTGCTGTTTAAGCCACCCAGTCTGTGGTATTTGGTGATGACAGCCGTAAGCAGACTAAGACAGTGGTCTTGGAGTCTTTAGAGAAAATACAATTGGCTGGGCGCAGTGGCTCACACCTATAATCCCAACACTTTGGGAGGCCGAGGCGGGCGGATCACCTGAGGTTGGGAGTTCAAGACCAGCCTGACTAACATGGTGAAACCCCATCTCGACTAAAAATACAAAATTAGCCTGGCATGGTGGTGCATACCTGTAATCCCAGCTACCTGAGAGGCTGAGGCAGGAGAATCGCTTGAACCCAGGAGGTGGAGGTTGCAGTGAGCCAAGATAGCACCATTGCACTCCAGCCTGGACAAGAGTAAAACTGTCTCAAAAAAAAATCTACTTCTTTTTTGTTTTTGTTCTTTCTTAAAATTATTTGATTTGTGGTATCCTGGATCCCCCATCCCACCCTGCTCTATGCTTTCCTCCCTGGGTAGAAGTTTGGAAAGGGGAAAGGACATGTTTTTAAGTCCCTGTGATGTTTAATTTTATGCGTCAACTTGACTCGGCCACAAAGTACCCAACATTCATTGGTCGAACATTATTCTGGGTGTGTTTGTGAGGGTGTTTCTGGGAGATAAACATATGAATCAGCAGACTATGAAAAGCAGATGGCCCTCCTTAACGTGGAAGGGCCTTAGCCAACCAACTGAAGAACAAAATAGAACAAAGAGGCTGAGAAACTGGGAACTTCTGCCTGCCTGACTGTTGAGCTAGGACATTGGTCTTCTTCCCTTGCACTAGAACTTTCACCAGCAGCTCTCCTGGTTCTCAGGCCTTGACTCAGACTGAAACCTCGTCTTCAGCTCTCCTAGGTCTCAGGCTTCAGACAGACAGACTGGAACCATCATCTTTAGCTCTCCTGGTGTCAGCGCTTCAGACCGACTGGAACCACACCACCACTCTCCTGGGTCTCAGGCTTCAGACCCCAGACTGAACCCGCATTTCAGCTCTTCAGCTCTCCTGGGTCTCAGGCTTCAGACAGACTGGAACCACACCATCAGTTCTCCTGGGTCTCCAGCATGCCCACCACAGGTCCTGGGTTTCCCAGCCCCTATAATTGCATGGGCCAATTCCCTATAACTCTCTAGATATCACCTATTGGTTCCGTTTCTCTGGAGAACCCTAGTACAGTCCCTTTTTGCAGATGAGAAACTAAAGGGAAGCCTAGGCTGTTTATGAGAAAGCAACCACCCATATGATTTAGGCTTTTTAAAGAAATTACCCATATCTACTGCATTCCAGTTACTATGTGTGAGTGAAGTTCTTCTTGTATGAATTTTAATGCTATGGAGCCATATAACCAAATATAATAATTACAGTTATGGCCTAAATAGTTGAGCCACATTCATTAGAGCACGATGTAAGATAATCACCCAGGAAAAGACTCTTGGTGATATTCATTATCTGTCCAATATTCCCCAACACTGAGCACTTTCTATATGCCAAACACTGTAATGGCTTTTACTCCTCACAACAAACCTCTGAAGTTAAACTTTTATTATCCCCATTTTAAAATGAAGCATCAGAGACATAGAAACATTAACTCTCATTGCTGATCACATAATTGGTAAGACCTAGAGCTGGGCTATGCCTTCAGAGAGTCTGGCTCCAGAGCAGAGCTCAACTGGATCTGGAAGGGCAAACCTTACATAGAGAGGCTTGTCCTTGTTCTCTTAGGTTAGACTTGAGAGTTCCAATATCCAGGACGCTGCTCTGGGATAGTGGGTGTTACAGATGGAGGTCACCATGTTGGGGGAGCCTGGGATCCCAGAGGATGAGACACAAGAAAGATCTGTTCATTTCCAGGCACCCCACTGCTGGGGTGAGCCCATGAAGTCTAGAGACCAAACGATATCTTACCATTAGATTATCTAGATTCAGGTACTTGTCATGTGTATTTAACTTTGGGTTAGCCCCAAGCACCTTCCGTACATTCACCCGTGTGTCTCAGATGCTGCAGGGGATTAAGGGAAGTTGAGAGTGAACCATTTTGGCCACAGGATCACAAACAAAGTGGCTCTCCTTTAAGGTTTACATGGCTTGATTACAGCCGTAATCAAGAGATCACCAAAACGGAGGTGAATCGTGGGACAAATTCCCTTGGGAGGGGTGGACCTTTAAGCCAACATCAGGCAGATGCAAAGAACTCAGCAGTGAGAACAAGAGGCAGTGAGCACCGGGAGCGGGAGTCAGTGATAGACCGTGCAGAGAACACTGAGGCTAGGAACTCAGGAAAACTCGCCTCCTGCAAACAGGAGGAAAGGCCAACCTGTGACACCCAAGGCTCTGTCACAGATGGGTAACCACCTTCTTCCACTACCAGCTCCTAAAAGAGCACCCAAAGGGCCGGGTACGATGGCTCACGCCTGTAATCCCAACACTTTGCAAGGCCAAGACAGGTTGACCACCTGAGGTTGGGAGTTCGAGATCAGCCTGACCAAAATGGAGAAATCCCGTCTCTACTAAAAATACAAAAATTAGCCAGGCGTGGTGGCACATGCCTCTAATCCCAGCTACTCGGGAGGCTGAGGCAGGAGAATCACTTGAACCTGGGAGGTGAAGGTTGTGGTGAGCTGAGATCATGCCATGCCATTGCACTCCAGCCTGGACAACAAGAGTGAAACTCTGTCTTAAAAAAAAAAAGCACCGAAAAGTCTGTGTGGGTCTATGTGGGATAGATTAGGAAAGATGAAGCCATCGGTCATCACCTCCTGCTTTTGGTATTGCGTAGATGGTTAACTCTTCCCCTTTCTGGGCATTTCTCTCCTATCCAACACTGAAACAATTGGTTGAATAGTCTCATTTTTTCCAATCACTTCATATATTGCTATGAGTATTGCAAAGTACCCAGTCTTTCTGGACCACGTCCTGGCAGTATGTTGCAAGAGCAGAAAAACAGATCTCTATCAATGTTGTAGGTCCACTTTCAAAAAGTAGCCTAGGCCGGGCGCGGTGGCTCAAGCCTGTAATCCCAGCACTTTGGGAGGCCGAGACGGGCGGATCACGAGGTCAGGAGATCAAGACCATCCTGGCTAACACGGTGAAACCCCATCTCTACTAAAAAATACAAAAATCTAGACGGGCAAGGTGGCAGGTGCCTGTAGTCCCAGCTACTCGGGAGGCTGAGGCAGGAGAATGGCATGAACCTGGGAGGCGGAGCTTGCAGTGAGCCGAGATCCAGCCACTGCACTCCAGCCTGGGCAACAGAGCGAGACTCCGTCTCAAAAAAGAAAAAAATAAGTAGCCCAAGAAAAAAATCCGGAAAGAAAACAACACAACTATCGTCTTAACTGTCCTACTCAGCTCTCGGTGATCTCACAGCATTTTCATATGCAATCTGTTTAGAGCTTTGTTATTCACAATAGCAAAAAGGTGGTGGTAGTGCATGTGAGTGTTGACCCAGCTGGGCCAAGAAGCCTCCTCCGGGCGGGCTGCCAGGCTCTCACTGTGGTTGTGGCTCTGTATGCGACCGAGATGGGGCTGAGCTGCCGGGGCTGTGGGCAGGGTGGAGGGCCACCAGCCAAAGGACATTTGGAGGAATCGAGCTTCATGCTGTACTTCTCTTCTGCCTCTGATACAGAATTTGATGCTGTGACTGGATATTTAGTAGACAATATCATGGATGACATGTTCTGGTTATTATAGAGAAATTTGTGGACAAGTACTACCAGGAGTTTGAAGACATGGAAGAAAATCAACTCACCTCACGCCTACTTTTTGATAAATAATATTTGTACATATTATTGAAAGAGATGTGACATTTTGTTACATGCATAGAATGTGTAGTGATCAACTCAGGGTATCCAGGATATCCATCACCTTGAGTATTTCTCATTTCTATGTGTTGAGAACATTTCAAATCCTTTCTTCTGTCTATTTTGAAACATATAATACAGTGTTAACAATGGTCACTCTATTCTGCTATCAAGCATTAGAACTCACTCCTTCTATGTTTGTGTGCATCAAGCCACCTCTTCATCCCACATACACACTCTGCCCAGCCTCTAGTAATTGTCATTCTACTCTCCACCTCCATGAGATCAACTCTTACATGCCTTTTTTTTTTTTTTTTTTTTTGAGATGCAGTCTTGCACTGTCGCCCAGGCTGGAGTGCAGTGGCACGATCTCAACTCACTGCAACCTCCACCTCGCAGGTTCCAGTGATTCTCCTGCCTCAGCCTCCTGAATAGCTGGGATTACAGGCACGTGCCACCATGCCCAGCTAATTTTTTGTATTTTTAGTAGAGATGGGGTTTCACCATGTTGGCCAGGCTGGTCTCGAACTCCTGACCTCATGATTCACCTGCCTCAGCCTCCCAAAGTGCTGGGATTACAGGTGTGAGCCACCGCACCTGGCTACATGCCTATTTTTACTAAATGTATTTACTTGACAGAAAAGTATCCTGAAGGACAGCTGCTGGAGCAGATTGCTGGATTTGGCACAGTGACCTTCACAATATCAGGCACCATAAAGATGGAGGGGCTGGTGTCCTTCATCAAACAGAATTTGATGCTGTGGTTGGATATTTAGTAGACATTATCATGGATGACATGTTCTGGTTATTATAGAGAAATTTTGTGGACAAGTACTACCAGGAGTACTTGGTGCCATAGGCTGGGGACTAGACCTAAGTGATAGTTAGCAGTGACTTTGTTGAGCAAATCATCTTCTATGCCAGCTTCCCTGAACAAGCTGTGGCACTAGGTCCCACCTCCAGGCAATGAAGAGGATCATCCTGGATGTCACCAGCCCACTGGCTTGGAGAGCATGCAGCTATTGAGGACAAAACAATACATCTTGGAAAGACTGACTGTTCTGCAACTCACCATTCATGTTAAGTATTAAGGGTCAAAAACAAATGGCTTGATGTGTTTCTCCAGAAACACCTTCCTGTGTTTAGTAACCCTGGTACTCCTCCCATCTCTCAGGTGCTTTTGAATCAGACTGCTCTGGGGCAAATCCATGCCCAGCATTCCACCAGGGGCCTTTCCGCCAGCAGGCATTCGGTGTGTCAACAGTGTGGAATAAGCCACTATCATGAATCCTCTTTGTCCCAGCAGCTTTGGCATGAACTTTTTTTTTTTTTTTTTAATGAGGAAACACACATTTTAGTGATTTTCCTTGTGAAATTGCAAAGACTAGAAGAAAGTTAGACACTGACATATCCATACCTGAATCTCTACCCACTCCATCTCACCCACCACCTGCTTCACAAACTTCCTACCCAACCACCTAAGATGAGCCTTCTGGGCATTCTCTCTCCTCAGCCATCACCTGCTGTGATGTGTCACCCTCACATCACACCAGGCATTGTCATCGAATTCTCCATTCACTGGTCCTCAACAGCTTCAAGGGCCCCAGACCTCAGGTTAATGACCAAGGAGAGTGCATCATCCATCAGAGAGCTGACTTGCCCATGTGCAAGATGAGGCCATTGTAATGCCAGGTCTTAAAAGAGAGGGTGATCTTGGCCAGACATGGTGGCTAACGCCTGTAATCCCAGCACTTTGGGAGGCCGAGGCGGGTGGATCACGAGGTCAGGAGATCGAGACCATCCTGGCTGACACGGTGAAACCCCATCTCTACTAAAAATACAAAAAATTAGCTGGGCGTGGTGGTGGGCGCCTGTAGTCCCAGCTACTCGGAGGCTGAGGGAGGAGAATGACGTGAACCCCGGAGGCGGAGCTTGCAGTGAGCCGAGATCGCACCACTGCACTCCAGTCTGGGAGACACAGTGAGACTCCATCTCAAAAGAAAAAAAAGAGAGGGTGATCTCATCACTGCTGCTCTGGTTCGGGTTTTGACATAGGTCATTGCGCAGCTACTGGGAGCCTTGGAAGGTGGCCACATTCTTTTCTTGATCCTAGGCATCAGGGAAGCGTCCATACAGGTGGTCATACTTAGGCTGTGTCTTGAAGTATGAGTAAGAGATCACTTTCTGCAGCAGTGCTCCCGCCTCCAATGAGGGTGCCACATGCTCCTCCTCGCTACTCTCCACCAAGCAGTTGAGGGCAAAGGGCCAGAGGAAGGTCAAAATCAGCATGAGTCTTCTCATGCACTCATAGCTTTTTCACATAGGTCAGTTTCAGTCCTTCAACCTCAGTGGGGTTTTTGACTGGGACTGTTATCTAGGGTGTTACTCAAGCCAGCTGCCTGTCTTGAGGTTTCTGAATCTCCCAGCATCAAAGCTAGTCTTGGCTGTAGGAACCAACTGAAAGAGATGTCCTTTACCTAAAAACTACATGTGAAAATCAATCCCTAGTTCTATATTTGAATCTTTGGGTCAAAAAGTCTTCTGTTGATCCTGATATAGTCCCACTGTTTCTAGAAGTCTCTTTAAAGCATTATTTTTGGAAAAATACTTTTATAGATGAACCCTCAGCCTAACCTAGTGATATGATGTTGAGAATTCCATGACTATCTGCTTAAAGATCAGAGTATCTGTGTGCCTTTTAGTTGTTAGTGCTGTGAAGGCAAAAATGCTCTCTACATCGGAGTTCATTCCTGTTGTATGGGGTACCACTGAGTGTAGGCCACCTGCTGGAAATAGACTAAAAGCTATCCTCGTCTTCCAGCACATTAACTGTGTTTGTGCATGTTTGCCGAAAATCCTTTCCATATACATCAGTTTGTTCTGTTCTCTGGGACAGGTCGGGACTCTGCAAGTTCTTCTTCCTGTCAAAATCTTTCCACCGAGATGGTGTTCCACTCATCATCTCAGCCTGTGTAGGAAGTAGTAAATACCTTTGCTGGTCGTCTACCTGCTTTGGTTTAGTACCATTGGTAGAATATTACTGACCAGAAAATATGTACATCACATCTCTAGAAAGAAGAAAAAACATAGCAGTTTAATTCCCAATGTGTACCTTTGATTTTTTAAGTAAAAGTAAGAATCTGTACTGACTTTTCACTTGGTTATTCTGGTTTTAAAGTTGGAGCCACAAGCTATGTGTTTTTCTATAATGGTATGTTGCTTACTAAATACTTTTGGACCTGAGGTATATTTGAGGTAAATGAGGTACACTTGAGGTATTTTGCAAGAACCATCTTTTTTTTTTCAAGTTAGAAAGAGCTGGCCGGGCATGGTGGCTCACGCCTGTAATCCCAGCACTTTGGGAGGCTGAGGAGAGCAGATCACCTGAGATCAGGAGTTTGAGACCAGCCTGGCCAAAATAGTGAAACCCTGTCTCTACTAAAAATCCAAAATTAGCTGGGCGTGGTGGCGCATGCCTGTCATACTGGCTACTCGGGAGGCGCAGGCAGGAGAATTGCTTGAACCCGGGAGGCGGAGCTCACAGTGAGCCAAGATTGCACCATTGCACTCCAGCCTGGGCAACAAGATTGAACTCCATCTCAAAAATAATAATAATAATAATAAATAGAAAGAGCTGAAATGGTCAACATAGAAATAAGGAACACTGCATGGTTACTAACATGGATTAGTGGATTGAACTTTGGCCCCCCAAAGATACGTTTGCCTAAAATCTCAGAATGTGACATTATTTGGAATAATGTAATTATAGATTACATTATAGATGTATAATGATATATATATATATAATATAATTATAAAAGGTAATAATTACATTATTCCAAATAATTGAGAACCTCAAGACATAACTGAGGACCTCAAGATGAGATCATCCTAGATTAGGGTGGGTCCTAAATTCAATGACATGCATCCTTGGCAGAGAAGACACAGAGGTACAGAAGACGGTCAAGCAAAGATTGAGGCAGGGATTGGAGTGATGCTGTCGCAGGCCAGGGAACACCTAGAGCCAGCAGAAGCTGGAAGAAACAAGGAAAGAATCTTGCCTACAGCCTTCAGAGGCAGAGGCCTTGGCTGACTTCTGGCCTTCAGAGCCGTGAGAGAATAAATTTCTGTGGTTTTAAGCCATACATCTGTGGCAATTTGTTAAGAGCAGTCCTAGGAAACAAATGCATATAGTAAGGAAGTGATAACGTTGGAAGCTGAATAGGTAATAAGATTAAATGAAAAAGAATGCCAAACTCAACGTGGTAGATATATGCTTACAATAAGCACATATGAATGTATTTTGAAGGGAAGATATAGACTTTTATTTTCATGGGGTGTTTTTAGTAAGGTTGCTTGAATGAATAGAAAGCATTTCATGTATACTATAAGTAGCATGGACTGTTACAGAAACCTGAAAAGAAGTCCAGTCATCCCATCTGGCAGCAGAGCCATACTAGGACCCAGGCGATTTTTCACTCTGGCCAATTCGATTTTTTGGTTTTGACTCCAGCAATATGCACTCACAAATCCTTTTTTTTTTTTTTTTTTTTTTGATATGGAGTCTTGCTCTGTCACCCAGGATGGAGTGCAGTGGCCGGATCTCAGCTCACTGGAAGCTCCGCCTCCCAGGTTTACGCCATTCTCCTGCCTCAGCCTCCCATGTAGCTGGGACTACAGGCGCCCACCACCTCGCCCAGCTAGTTTTTTGTATTTTTTAGTAGAGACGGGGTTTCACTGTGTTAGCCAGGATGGTCTCGATCTCCTGACCTCGTGATCTGTGGGTCTCGGCCTCCCAAAGTGCTGGGATTACAGGTTTGAGCCACCGTGCCCGGCCACAAATCCATTTTTTTAATTCAAGTACCCACCCAAATCCTACCCACCTGCACCTTTTTCCCTGGGCTGGACTCTTGCCTGTCCTTCAGAGCAGATTCACACCTTCCGGTCCACGAATCTCCAGCCTTTGTCTTCAGTTACACAGAACATTCCCTCACAAACTCTACTACCTTTCCACTCACCAGCCCCCACCTTCCTCTTCCTACAAATTGTCACTAAAAGGTAAGGCAGACACCACGTCAATTTTTGGTCTGGTACCTGATTATTTTAGACAGCCCAGAGAAAGGGTTGATTTGCAGTTCCCTCTATAATTGTATGCACAGTTCTCTATCAGACCATTTAAATCTAACTTAATCCAACTAAATGTGCCTATATGCAGACATCAATATCTATTTAACCTATTGCATGCATCTATTTTAAATAGTTTTAATCTATTTTATATTTATTATGCAGTATTTTCATTACTCCATTGCATATGTATATATATATTTTATATATATGTGTATATGTATACATACACACATACACATATGTGTATCACTTAATACTTTTCTAAGTTTTTCTTACAGACTTTTACTCATTTTACACAATAATATTATAAAGAAAATGAGGGAGGTAATTTTTTTCTTTGTCTTTTTCTTTTTTTTTTTTTTGAGACGGAGTCTCACTCTGTCTCCCAGACTGGAGTGCAGTGGCAGGATCTCAGCTCACTGCAACCTCTACCTCCCGGGTTCCAGAGATTCTCCTGCCTCAGCCTCCTCCTGAGTAGCTGGGATTACAGGCGTGCACCACCACACCCAGCTAATTTTTGTATTTTTAGTAGAGGTGGGGTTTCATCGTATTAGCCAGGCTGGTCTCGGCCTCCCAAAGTGCTGGAATGACAGGCATGAGCCACTGCACCCAGCCAAGGAAGGCAATTTTTGTCCCCATCTTGGAGGTGAGAAAAATTGGACCCAAGAAGATTAAATGATTTATACAATGTTACAGGGCAAATTAGTAACAGAGCCAGAACCAAAACCAGTCCAATCCTATATCCAGGAAGCCATATATTTATACTTTTTTATGTGTGTATGTGTGGGACAGAGTCTCACTCTGTCACCCAGGCTGGAGTGCAGTGGCTCGATCTCAGCTCACTGCAAGCTGTGCCTCCTGGGTTTGAGCAATTTTTGTGCCTCAGCCTCCCAAGTAGCTGGGATTATAGGTGCATGCCACCACACCCAGCTAATTTTTAGATTTTTTTTTTTTTTTTTTGAGACAGAGTCTCACTCTGTCACCCAGGCTGGAGTGCTGTGGCACAATCTCAGCTCACTGCAAGCTCCACCTCCCAGATTCACGCCATTCTCCTGCCTCAGCCTCCTGAATAGCAGGGACTGCAGGCACCCGCCACCATGCCTGGCTAATTTTTTTGTATTTTTTTTTTTTAGCAGAGATGGGGTTTCAACATGTTAGCCAGGATGGTCTCAATCTCCTGACCTCATGATCAGCCTGCCTCAGCCTCCCAAAGTGCTGGGATTACAGACGTGAGCCACCATGCCCGGCCAATTTTTAGATTTTTTGAAGAGATAGGGTTTCATCATGTTGGCCAGGCTGGTCTCAAACTCCTGGCCTCATGATCCACCTGCCTTGGCCTCATGATCCACCTTCCTTGGTCACTCAAAGTGGTGGGATTATGGGCGTGGGCCACTGCACCTGATCTCTAGAAGGCTATATTATAATTACATTAATTAAATTACATATTGTCCTTTATTATCATCAAAATCATGCCACCTCTCTGAAAAATAAAAAAATCATCTGGGCGTGGTGGCTCATGCCTATAATCCCAGCACTTTGGGAGGTCAAGATGGGAGGATCACTTGAGGCAAGTTCACCAGCCTGGTCAGTGTAGTAAGACCCCATCTCTCTCTCTCTCTCTCTCTCTCTCTCTCTCTCTCTCTCTCTATATATATGTATATATATACACACATACACACACACACACATATACACATNCTTTCAGTGTGTACCCTGTAGTGGGGGGCGGGGTTGTGGGAAGGACAGAAACAGCCCCACCCACATCTCTCTGTCCTGGTTATTGCCGAGTTTCAGAATTCAAAAGGTTCTGCTCGTGGTCAAATGAGGCAGATTTTTATTATTTATTTATTTATTTATTTATTTATTTTTTATTTATTTTTTTTTTTTGAAACGGAGTCTCGCTCTGTCGCCCAGGCTGGAGTGCAGTGGCGCAATCTCGGCTCACTGCAAGCTCCGCCTCCCGGTTTCCGGCCATTCTCCCGCCTCAGCCTCCGAGTAGCTGGGACTACAGGCGCCCGCCACCGCGCCCGGCTAGTTTTTTTTTTTTTTTGTATTTTTAGTAGAGACGGGGTTTCACCGTGTTAGCCAGGAGGGTCTCGATCTCCTGACCTCGTGATCCACCTGCCTCGGCCTCCCAAAGTGCTGGGATTACAGGCTTGAGCCACCACGCCCAGCCTATATTTTTTATAAGAAAAAAAAGTAAGGAATAAAACAGAGTACATAATATACTACTTTTTTTTTTTATAAAAAAGAAGAAACTAGGATCTATATCCATACTGATTTTGCATTGGTGGAAAAAACTCTGGAAGAATAAATTTAAAACTAATGACCATGGCAGGGCACGGTGGCTCACGCCTGTAACCCCAGCACTTTGGGAGGCCAAGGCAGGCGGATCATGAGGTCAGGAAATCGAGACCATCCTGGCTAACACGGTGAAACCCCATCTCAACCAAAAATACAAAAAATTAGCCGGGCCTGGTGGCAGGTGCCTGTAGTCCCAGCTACTCATGAGGCTGAGGCAGGAGAATGGCAAGAACCCAGGAGGCGGAGCTTGCAGCAAGCCGAGATCATGCCACTGCACTCCACCCTGGGCAACAGAACGAGACTCCGTCTCAAAAAAAAAAAAAAAACCAAAAAACAAAAACAAAACAAAACAAAACAAAAAACAAACTAAGGCCGCAGCTGTCACTGGGGTGGGTGAACTTACTAAACGAAGAGATGGGAGGTGCTACAGTTTGGCTCTGTGTCCCCACTCAAATTTCATCTCCAATTGTAATCCCTACATGTAGGAGGAGGGACCTGGTGGAGGTGACTGGATCATGGGAACAGTTTCTCTCATGTTTTTCTTGTGATAGTGAGTCAGTTCTCACAAGTTCTGATGGTTTTAAAGTGTGGCATCCCCCCCTCACTCTCTCTCTCCTACCACCATGTAAAATGTGCCTTGCTTCCCCTTTGCCTTCCACTATGATTGCTTGTTTCCTGAGGCCTCACAGCCATGCAGAACTGTCAGTTAAACCTCTTTTCTTCAACAATTACCCAGTCTCGGGTACTTCTCTAAAGCAGTGTGAAAATGGACTAATATGGTTTTCACATTAGACTTTTCAAGCCTTTTTACAAAACCTATGAATGTATTGCATATTTAGAAAATTAAACATGGTCTTAAATGAACATATAAAAAGGCTTAGCACTTCTTTAAGAAATCAGAGCCATTTGCAAAGCCTATCTCCTAGGCTGAGAACAGGAACCAGAAGCTCTGCCTTTTCTGTGGTGTGATGTTCACAAGATCCTAAGTTCTATCACTCCAACTCTCCCCTCCTTATCTCACTTAATTAACAGCAACAATAATAACTAGCACCTGCTCACTATATGCTATGCACCTTTTCAATGTTTTACATGGATTAGCACCAGTTAATCCTCACAACAAACCTATGAAGTAACTGAGGCACAGGAAAGATTATTTGAAGGTCAAAGCAGGTGAGTCAAGATACAAACTCGGGCTGGGTGTGGTGGCTCACGCCTATAATCCCAACACTTTGGGAGGCTGAGGAACACAGAACACTTGAGGTTAAGAGTTTGAGACCAGCCTGGCCAACATGGTAAAACCTTGTCTCTACTGAAAATTCAAAAATCAGCCAGGCTTGGTGGTGTGTGCCTGTAGTTCCAGGTACTTGGGAGGCTGAGGCAGGAGAATCGCTTGAACCTGGGAGGTGGATGTCGCAGTGATTCGAGATGGCACCACTGCACTCTAGCCTGGGCGACAGAGTGAGATTCTGTTTCCAAAAAAAAAAAAAGATCCAAACTTGGGCATTATGGGCCCGGGACCCACCCTCTTAACCACAATCCCACAATGTCTCTCATGTACGCAGCAAAATTACTCCATTGGGGTTAGGCCTCGTTTCTAAAAAAATAAAAATAAAATAAAATAAATTTTAAAAGCTTTACAAAATGATGTTTCCTGGGATGATCAACAGAGCACATCTTTTAGCCACTGTCTTTAGCACCTCTGAAAACAGGCACTTGTCTCTATGGAGACCATGAAATCCACAAACAGGACAGAACACGAACAAGTACTAAAAGGGGAGTAGGAAGCATTCCCGGAATGTTCCAGAGCAGGGGGTGCCCGCTGGACGGAGGATGTCAGAGCCCACAGAGGGACTGGGAATGGGTAGGATGTCTCTGGTGGGGTGACCAAAAACTTTCACTAGCTCCCCAGCTTTCCAGAGGAAGCAGCCCATTCTTTGGGACCCCACTAAGTCCACTGGTAACGAAGAGCATGGCTTATCTGTGAGTCATCCGATGAAACGACCAGCTTGTATTTATACCCACACAGGAGGACGCCCGCCAGGCTCTGTCGTCGCTGGTACATCTGAGAAGGAATACCTCCTGCTCTTTCTGTGGAGGGAGCTGGGCAACGATACTACTAAACAGATGCCAAAGCACCGAGCCCTTGCCTGCCCCACCTCCACCCTTCAGCCCTGGTGCTGGTCTTACTGCTCACCAACTTTTGCTGCTTCTATTTCTTCCCTCCCTAATTCCTAAGGCCAAAATCCAAGTTCATTCAAGAAATCTTTATTACTTGGCCTCTTACATGGATGGCCTCATTCCAGGTGCTATGAGGGAGATAAGAACAGAAATCCTGTACCCGTATGCCTAGGTTCAAATCCCAGCTCTACCATTTAAAAGCTGTGGGCCACTGGGCACATTAGCCCCTCTGAGTCTGCTTTGCTGTCTCTAAAAATGGTAATATCTACCTCACTGGCTTCAACCCGGGAGGCGGAGGTTGCAGTGAGCCGAGATCGCACCACTGCACTCCAGCCCAGGTGACAAGAGCAAGATTCCGTCAGAAAGAAAGATAGAAAGAGAGAGAGAACGAGAGAGAGAGAGAGAAGAAAGGAAGGAAGGAAGAGGAAGGGAGGGGGAAGGGGAGGGGAGGGGAGGGAGGGGAGGGAGGGAGGGAGGGGAGGGGAGGAAGGGAGGAGGGAAGGGAAGGAAGGGAAGGGAAGAAGGGAGGGAGGTCAGGGAGGGAGCGCGGAGGGAGGCCAAAGAAAAAGAGAAACTAGCTATGGATGCAGAAAAGGCGTCAAGTGGGTCGAGAGCCAAGACAAGAAGCCAAAGAGCGGATGGCGCCTCTACTACATTTGGAATAAGCCTGTGACATAAAAAGTATGACATGCTTTTTCCTGATGCAAGACCTGGTAGGTGTACTTCTAAGTGACCATACAATCTGGTTTTCCACTAGAAACTCTCCATATAAATACGGTGAGGTCTCGTTAAGAGCTTTTTTCTGGTCGGTGGCTCACGCTAAATACCCAGCACTGTGCAGGCCGAGGCAGGGTGACACGAGTAGGAGATCGAGACATCCTGGCTAACACGTGAACCCCCTTCTTACTAAAAATACAGAACATTGCCCAGGCGAAGTGGTGGCCCCCTGTATCCCAGCATACTTGGGAGCTGAGGCAGGGAATGGCTTGAACCCGTGAGGACAAGGTTGCAGTGACTGAGGACTGGCCACTGCACTCCAGCCTGGGCGATAGGCGAGACCCATTAAAAAAAAAAAAAAAAAAAAAACAAAAAAAGAGGCTTTTTCTGGCGGTGCGCGGTGGCTCAGCCTGTAATCCAGCACTGTGCGAGGCCGAGGCAGGAGGATCACGAGGTAGGGAGATCGAACCATCCTGGCAACACGTGGAAACCCTCCGTCTCTATAAAAGAATATAACAAAAAAATTAGCCCGGGGCGTGGTGCAGGCACCTGTAGTCCAGCTAACTCGGGAGGCTGATGGCAGGCAGAATGGCGTGAACCCTGGGAGGGGGCTTGCGTGAGCTGAGATCGCGCCACTGCAACTCCCAGCCTGGAGACAGCGCGGACTACCGAAAAAAAAAAAAAAAGAGGACATTTTCTGGAGTGACACACTTCTACTAAACAAGATAGTGGCTTTTCATTTTCTTCACCAAGACTCTGCTATTATCTGAACACCTGTCCGTGCCCACCTCTGGATACTGTAGAAAAAAGTGACCAGAAGGGTGTTGAAAGTTTCAAAGCGTCCAACGGGGCTGTTGGAAATATGAGCTGGGAAACATGAGAGTCAATATCAACTCGGGTCAGTATTATAATTAGAAAGTAGGTACAGCTCACCTGCGTATTTGGATCAGCCTTGGTGAGTGGGCTTGGACTTGTGTCCTTCACTAATCCCATCTTTACCTCGCGGTTGTTCCGGCCACTGGCCTTCCCGCCTCTTTCCTAACCACGCCGCTCTTCTAGTGGACCCATGCGTGGCTCGCACACGCCATTTATCCACATGGGTCCTCAAGATGCTGGATGCCAAGAGGTTGGGTGCTTCATTATTTTTTAAAAGAAATTGGGGTCTCACCGGGCATTCTTTTCTTCATACTGCATGCTTGCCTGATACAAGATAGACACCCAGAAGGAGTGTGGCATTCTGCATACTTAACGTACTGAATCTTTGCAGCATGGTACTAGGAAGTTAAGTTTTGGAAGTAACCACTTTATTTTAAAGTTTTTTTTTCCGCGACGGAGTCTCGTCTGTGCACAGGCTGGAGTGCATGTGGCCGCGTGTCGGTCTCACTGCAAGCTCCGCCTCCCAGTGTTCAGTGGAGCCATTCTCCTGGCTCAGCCTTCCCATGATACTGTGGATTACAGGCGCCCCCACCATGCCCGGCTTTTATTGTATTGTTGTTTGTAGAGACGGGTTTTCAACAATGTTAGCCAAGATATCCTGATCTCCTGACTCGTGATCCCGCTCGCTCCACCTCGGCCTCCCAACGTGCTAGGATTACAGGCCTGAGCCACCGCCCCATGGTCAGTTGTTTTGTTCTTTAAATGAAATGGGGGTGAAATGAACATGATAGGCCGGGCGCCGTGGCTCAAGCCTGTAATCCCAGCACTTGGGGAGGTCCCGAGACGGGCGGAGTCACGAGGTCAGAGATCGAGACCATCTGGCCTAACTACTGTGGAAACCCGTCTCTACTAAAAATATAATCAAAAACTACCGGGCTCAAGGTGGGCGGGCGCCTGTAGTCCCAGCTACATGGAGGCTGAGGCAGGAGAATGGCGTGAACCCCGGGAGCGGAGCCTTTGCAGTGAAGCTGAGATCCAGCCACTGCACGTCACCCTGTGCGACAGACGTGAGACTCCGTTCAAAAAAAAAAGAAAAAAAGAAATGAACATGATTGTGCCATTGTTTGGTGAATTACAGATGCACCATCATTGGTAATGCTCGTGGATGGTCTATTGAGGGGGGGGGGTGATGTTTAATTTTCACATATTCCCCATCCTCTGTATGTATCTGCATAGACATAAGAAAACAAACCCTGCTTGCTTTTCTTGAAAGGTTTCCAGGAGCTGCGTGACGCTCCTGAGCTCCATAACACCTATATGTATTTCGTATCTCTTTGCTTGTATTTGTAATTAAAAGTAAAAATAACCCTTTATTGTTGCGCATGTTGGCATTGTCCCCTTTTTTTCTCTTTTGGGACATATGAAGCAAGTTATTCTTTTCTGTGTCTTTTCTCTTTTGTAAACGTTTTGTTTAAAAATGGCTTCATAAAAGGGCTTTTATAACACCCCCTCACAAAAAAAAGAAATGGGGTCTCATTAGGTTGCCCAGGTTAGCTTTGAACTCCTAGACTCAAGCAATCCTCCCACTCTGGCCTCCCAAAGCGCTGGGATTATAAGCGTGAGCCACCATGGCAAGCTGGATGTTTAAAAAAAAAAAAAAAAAAAAAGTCTCTGAAGCAGGAGTTGCAGGAAAAATGAATTAATTAATTAGGGAAAAAAAAGCTGAAAGAAAATCAACCAGTATTAACAGTAATTATTTCTGAGTGGTGGGTCCTGTATTTCCTTCTATGCAATTAATATTTTCTAAAATATACATGCATTGCTTTAAGACAAGAAAAATACTTGCTGTTTTATCAAGAGGCCTAGAGGTGGCAAACAATGTCTGGACCCCTACACCACGGCAGGAGGAATGCAGAGGCTGGGGGAGGGGGGGGACATGACAGGCTGCTAGGCACCGTGCCCACTGTCTGTCCTGTAGCTTCCTACCAGCCCAAAACACTGACGTTTCCAGAGGCAGCGAGACAAAAGGGCCAGACATTTTTCTGGTTAACACTCCACGTATTCAGTTCCCAAAGGTGCCAGGCCAGGGCGGTGAAGCAGACCTTGGTCAGGCCACGGCTGGGCTGCCTGACTAGGCCAGAGAGTAAATCAGTAGAATTCCCACAGGCCCCATCTGTGGCTGCGAGGTCAAAGTCCATCAGCCCCACGGCTTTTCCGTGCTGGGAGGGAGGAAAGCAGATGACGGCACAGTGAGGTGCCCTACTCGGTTCATGTCATGACTTTCTCTTTCTGACAGTTCCTTGGGCTGCTTTCAGTGGATGGCAGAGGACACCCAAGTGCCATTCTAGATTTAGAAAGAAACTGAACGTCCAGAGTGTGAAATGGCCTGCTCTCATCTCCCCTCTGCGGCAGTGGTGGCTGCCAGCTTGGTTTGCGTTTGCCCAAAAGTAACAGTAAAGAGCTCTGACCACTACTGTTCACCCTAAACTTGGGACTGCTGTGCTTGTAGGCTTTGGAAAGAATGGAGGGGTTTCTACACATTAAAAAGGAAAAGGACACCAGGTCTGTGCTCTGTGACCCCATCACGCAACGGAATGACACACAGCTATGAAGAATGAGGCTGCTCCACATATGCTGGGACTGAGAAAGGTTTTTGTGTTTTGTTTTGTTTCTGAGACCAAGTTTCACTCTTTGTTGCCCAGGCTGGAGTGCACTCACTGCAATCCCTGCCTCCCGGGTTCAAGCGATTCTCCTGCCTCAGCCTCCTGAATAGCTGGGATTACAGGTGCCCACCACCGTGCCTGGTTACTTTTTTTACATTTTTAGTAGAGACGGGGTTTCACCATGTTGGCCATGCTGATCTTGAACTCCTGACCTCAGGTGATCCACCCACCTCGGCCTCCAAAAGTGCTGGGATTACAGGTGTGAGCCACTGCGCCCAGCCGAGACAGTTTAAAAAAAAAAAAAAAGTGGCACAGTGTGTGTAGTGTATGTGACTACTATCATTAGTGTATGAGAAAGAAAAGCTTACTATCAGAGACTGTATCTGGAGGGATAAACAGACTGGCAGGGGTTGCCTCTGGGCACGAAACTGGGGAATAGACAGTGGGAGTAGAAAGAGATTTTATTAGCTGGGTGTGGCAGCGCACACCTGTAGGCCCAGCTACTCCAGAGGCTGAGGGGGAGAATTGCTCCAGCCCAGGAGTTCAGGTTCAGCCTGGGCAACATAGCAAGACTAAAAAAAAAAAGACTTTCTTTTCCATGAATACCCTTTTGTAACTTACTTTTGAATTCCATATTTTTTAATGGTCTGTGGTCTACATACACTCATGTGCAAACACACATGCAGAAGAACAGGGATCACCTGCACGAAGCTATGAGCCATTTCCTCATCCCTTCTAGCCCTTCTAGAGGCAAAGCCTCCGCCCCCCAACCCCAGACACTATCTGTCCTGCTTGCACCCACCTCCACCCCAGGCTGGCCAACAGTAGCCTGTTTCCTCTTCATTGCACCCCCCTCCCAAGCCTCCCCTCCAACCACAGAAGAGGATTACTGGTTCCTGCTTTCCTTAGCACCCCTAAATGTAAAGGTATCTGTTCTATGTTACATGCTTCAGAACCCTGCAGAAACAATCAACATGTCCACTGTTAATACGCAGATTACCCCTCTTGGATGCATCTGCAATGAGCACTCCCCAACTTTGAAGGGGAAAAAAAAGTTCACAATTACAAGACCATGGGCTCACTACCACAGAAGGGACATGAAACAGGGCCCAGGACGCGGGGGGGTGCGGTGGGGGGTGGGGGGCATGGAAAGAATTCTTTGAGTAAGCCTGGAAGGTGCCGAGAGCAGGTGCTAGGCCTTCAGCAGGACAGTGTGAGCCAAGGCACAGAGGCCCAAGGGGAGCGTGCTGTAGCTGTGATGATGGGCAGCTGGAAGGCCGTGCGTATAATGAACTGGGGCCCCACATCAAAGGGGAGGTGTTAGCCAAAACCAGCACACAGAGGCCTTCAATTCCATGAAGAATTTAGATGTTACCCTGTGAGCCATGGGAAGCCATTGAAGCATTTTATCTAGGGTAGTAAGTGGGCCCAGATTTTCATTTTAAGAAACCATTCTATAGAAGGAATCTCAAACCTCACCTGACTGCCCTTCTCCCCCCAGGGTTCTAAGCTCTACTTAAAAGCCCATATAAAAAAGCATAGATTTGCTTCCTACAGACTTGAACCATGCCCTAGAGATTTAATTCTAAGGGGCCCGTGACATTTACCTACTTTACCCATTTTCTAAAGAAAAGTTGTTGACTGGCAACCCCCGAAAATGTACCAAGGAAAAGCTAGCAAGCACCTTCTGTATTTTTGGCATCAACACCAACCAAGGACACGGTGCAGGGCAGCCTGCTTGGCCTCTGGGTACAGAAAGGCCAGCCCCTGCAGAAAGCCCTTCTTCATCCTGACAGCACAGCAGTACTCTATGCTTCCTTGCACAGAAACTCCTAAGATGCTTGTGGCTGGTAAGAAAACAACACTGAAACATTTCAGCTCCTCATATGCTAAGGCCTCGGTGCCACCTCCCTAAGGTTTTATTGTTCACTGCCTTCAAAACCCATGTCTCTCCTCTGCCCCGCCCCCACATCCCTTCCAGCTCACCTGATTACTCAGTTCCATTTTCAGCTCAGCAGTCTCTAAGGCTGGCCTACTTTTCAAGGCCACAGGAGCAGAAAAATTTGGGCATTACACAAACAACAGAACATAACTAGGACAATGGGACACAGAAAGGGAAGAACCTGCAATGGTGTGTACCAAGGAGGCAAGGATACAAGCAGAACCTGGTGAAATAGCCAATGGACAATTTGCAGGGCGGGAGGGAGGGGCTGGCGGGGAAAGAGTGGGCAGAGGCACTGAGCGTAACAGAGCAAGGCTTGGCCAGGACAACCTGGAAAATTGAGCTGAAGACCAAGAGGCACCAGGCAAGATCACTTTACCCAGTGATAAGAGTTGTAAGGCTCACTTGGTTTTCAGTAGTCAATAGGGTGGTTCTGAAAACCACGGCCCAGTCTGAACGATAAGAAGGCTCCCACAGCTTCAAGCGCATGGCAAGACCATGGGAACAGCATCTTGATACAGAATTAGATCAGCTCTGGGGAGCACAGCGCAGGCAAGAAGAGGCCCTTTCCGATCGCACTCTAGCTAATTAAGGTACTGTCCTGTGCGGCATGTTTTTTTGTTTTGAGAGAGTGCAGTGGCACAATCTCGGCTCACTGCAACCTTTGCCTCCCTGGCTCAAGTGATTCTCGTGCCTCAGCCTCCTGAGTAGCTGGGACTACAGGCATGCACCACACCTGGCTAATTTTTGTATTTTTAGTAGAGGCGGGGTTTCACCATGTTGGCCAGGCCGGTTTTGAACTCCTGGCCTCAAGTGATCCACCCGCCTAACCCTCCCAAACTGCTGGGATTACAGGCATGAGTCACCATGCCCAGCAAAGAAGTATGTTTCTCAAGAAGTGAAAGGCCAAGGGTCACTCCACCAGGCTTTTTCTGAACTTCCAGCTCCATTAACATCCTGACCTGAAGAACCAACCCCTTGCCTTTGCTGAGAAGATGGAATGTTTCATGGACACAGTCCCTGTCCCCAAACCCCTCCTTTTCAAGGGGCCGCTAGTCATCTGGGGCACTGTTCTGGAGGTGCTGTGCCTGCTGGTCCCGCTTTGTTTCCACATCATCTACCACGAACAGCCGAAGTGGGGTGCAAAGGAGAGGGCACCCAGGCAGCAAGACACAGTGCACTCCACGAGATTAGGCTGGTCCCATTTCCCCAGGGGTGCCTGTGGATGTGTCGCTCTGTCACTCTGCTTCTGTTGCCGCAGACATGAGGAGCAGAGAGGCTGTGGTGCGCAGGGACCCTCAGTCACGGATGCAGAGCTGGTAGAGGCGAGAAGATGCAGCCTTCCGGATCCAGCGGAAGAGCTGGGCCAGCTTGTAGAGGAAGGGCAGGGAGGAAGGGGAAGCTGCAGGGCAGAGGGAGACTACTGTGAACATCCTGCCCCTGTCGCCTGTCACTCTGCCATCTCCCAGCCTGGGAGACCCCACCAACAATTACACGTAGTTATTTTGCTTTGTTTTTTTAGAGGCAGGGTCTCGCTCTGCCGCCTAGGCTGGAGTACAGTACAGTCCGTGTTCGGCTCACTGCAGCCTCAATCTCCTGGGCTCAAGTGATCTTCCCGCCTCAGCCTGCAGGTGCAGTTTCTCCTCCCCTCAGCATCATCACTCCAATGAGTCAGGCCTGCTGCTGAGGGTCAGGGCCACTGGGCCAGGCCCTTCTGAAGCAGCCTTGGAAAGAGCAGTCTCCACTAGGAGACTAGGGTTTACGAGACTAAAGGGCTTACAGCAACCATAAAGAATCATAAAGAATTTCTAAATCTGTATCAGTCAGGAGGTGGCCAGGGATGAACGCTGATGATACTGAGCATTCCGAGAGCTAACTTGTGACTTCTTTGTAAAGCAAACAAAGCCGTCCATGGGGGATCCCTGCTCAGCGTTCAGCAGACAGGTTAGAAGGACACTTCTGAGCTATGTGAAGGAAACCTCACTGGCTGGGCATGGTGGCTCATGCCTATAATCCCAGCACTGTGGGAGGCTGAGGTGGGAGAATCACTTAAGGCCAGAAGTTGGAGACCAGTCTGGCAAACATGGCGAAACCCCGTCTCAACTAAAAATATAATGTAGCTGGGCATGGTGGTATGTGCCTGTAATCTCAGCTACTTGGGAGACTGAGGCAGGAGAATCGCTTGAACCCAGGAGGTGGAGGTTGCAGTGTGCCACTGCAACCTGGGCAACATTCCAGCCTGGGCAACAGAACAAGACTCTGTCTCAGAAATAAAAATTAAAAATTAGGCCGGGCGCGGTGGCTCATGCCTGTAATCCCAGCACTTTGGGAGGCTGAGGCGGGCGGATCACGAGGTCAGGAGTTTGAGACCATCCTGGCTAACACGGAGAAACCCCGTCTCTACTAAAAGTACAAAAAGTTAGCCGGGCGTGGTGGTGGGCACCTGTAGTCCCAGCTACTCGGGAGGCTGAGGCAGGAGAATAGCGTGAAGCCAGGAGGCAGAGCTTGCAGTGAGCCGAGATAGCGCCACTGCACTCCAGCCTGGGCGACAGAGCAAGACTCTGCCTCTAAAAAAAACACAAAAAAAATTAGCAGGGCGTGGTGGCGGGCGCCTGTAGTCCCAGTTACTTGGGAGGCAGAGGAGAGAAGATCGCTTGAGCCTAGGAGGCAGAGGTTGCAATGAGCCAAGATCACGCTGGTGCACTCCAGCCTGGGCAACAGAGAAAGACGAAAGAACCCTTGTCTCAAATAAATAAATTAATTATTAAAATTAATTAAAATTTAAATAAATAAAATAAATAATTTTTTTTTTTTTTTTAAAAAACTCACTGAATAAGAGAAAGAGAAATAGGGAAATAGGGAGAATCTAAAGACTAAGTTAATAAATGGCAGTTCTCAAAACAGACGAACCATTTGAAGGGTTTCTGATTTCCTCTTAAATTTTGAAACTTAATCATATTCTAAGTCTAAATTCATGAGAAGAGTAGAGATTAGAACATAACTCACATTGAGTAACACAAAAAACCTAAAAGAGCAAGTGCCTAAGTTTGGCCCCATGCACCTGAGGGGTCAATCCTCAGGAAATCACCAGGGTTGTTCCCAAATATCACTTAGGGAGCTCATTCCTTCTTCACAGCCAGGCAGAAAACAGAACCACCACCCAAATATTCAAAAACAGGGGTTGTTAAATTACTTAGGGGCATTCCTGGGAACTGGAATATTTAGCCATTTAAGGCCATGCTTGAAAGCATATGTATGACATGTAACTGCCTACAATCTCTATATCCACAGAAACAGACTGAAAGCATAGCAGAGTAGCAGATTTCTGTGCCTTTCTTTATACTTTTCTCTATTTTCCACATTTTTTTTTCTTTTTTGAGACAGAGTTTCATCCTGTCACCTAGGCTGGAGGACAACGGCGCAATCTCGGCTCACGCAACCTCCACCTCCCAGGTTCAAGCAATGCTCCCTGCCTCAGCCTCCCTAGTTGCTGGGATTACAGGCACACACCACCACAACCCAGCTAATTTTTGTATTTTTAGTAGAGATGAGGTTTAACCATGTTGGCCAGGCTGGTCTCGAACTCCTGACCTCAGGTGATCCACCCGCCTCGGCCTCCCAAAGTGCTGGGATTATAGGCATGAGCCACCATGTCCAGCCTATTTTCCACGTTTTCTAAAAGGTATGAGTTTTTCATTTACAACTTGTTTCGAATTAACACTTCATTAGACATTAACACTTGAATTAACACTTTTGTAGACATTCTGATGAGGGGAAGTTTATTTATTTATTTATTTTGAGACAGAGTCTTGCTCTGTCGCCCAGGCTGGAGTGCAGCAGTGCGATCTTGGCTCACTGCAATCTCTGCCTCCTGGGTTCAAGCTACTGTCCTGCCTCAACCTCCCAAGTAGCTGGGACTACAGGCACGTGCCACTACGCCTGGCTAATTTTTTTTGTACCTTTAGTAGAGACGGGATTTTACAATGTTGGCCACACTGGTCTCTATCTCCTGACCTTGTGATCTGCCTGCCTCAGCCTCCCAAAGAGCTGGGATTACAGGTGTGAGCCACTGCTCCTGGCCGAGGGGAAGTTTTCATAAATTCTGAGGTTCTGGTCAGAGGTCAGCCCTAGAAAAAGTGGAGGGCTATGACTCAGTCCATGTTCAGGAGTCAGCAGAGCCAAGTGGACTTTCTCCCGGCTGCTCTCATGGACTCCAGGACTGGCCTCTCCTTCTGGGTGGGGCTGACTCATGCCCCAGTCCAGCAATTCCTCCTTGTGGAACAGACTCGGGGTGAAATGCCATAGGAGAGACCCCCATCCCCAGTAGGACTCTGACAGGAGTACTGACAAATACCCACTCCCACAGGCCCAGCACTGACAACAACCCCTTCCCAGGAAGGAGGGGGAAGAGTCTCCACCACTTACCTGGATCAAACCTCACCACCAGGAGACAGAGGATCAAGGCAGCCAGGAGGCTCTTTTTGAAGGGCAGAGAAAAGAAGTGGCTCACTGCAGAGTCCCAAAGCTGGCGAACCAACATCGGTAGTGACAGGAACTTGTGGGAGACAGAGCCTGGCCAAGAAGACAGAGCACAGCTTCAGGGGAGTCACGGGAATCAGATTCCCTGACCTCAACCTCCGCGCTTGCTTCTAAGAGCTGAGCAGGCTGGGCGCGGTGGCTCACGCCTGTAATCCCAGCACTCTGGGAGGCGAGGCCAAGGCGGGCGGATCAACAGAGGTCAGGAGTTCAAGACCAGCCTAGCTAACATGGTGAAACCCCGTTTCTACTAAAAATTCAAAAAATTAGCCGGGCATGGCCACGTGTGCCTGTAGTCCCAGGTACTTGGGAGGCTGAGGCACAAGAATCACTTGAACCTGGGAGGTAGAGGCTGCAGTAAGCCAAGATCGTGCCATTGCACTCCAACTTGAGCAACAAGAGTGAAACTGTCTCAAAAAAAAAAAAAAATGCTGGCGTGGTGGCTCACACCAGTAATCCCAGCACTTTTGGAAGGCCAAGGCAGGTGGATCACGAGGTTGGATCATGAGGTCAGGAGATCGAGACCATCCTGGCTAACACAGTGAAACCCAGTCTCTACTAAAACTACAAAAAATTAGCCAGGCGCGGTGGCGGGCGCCTGTAGTCCCAGCTACTCGGGAAGCTGAGGCAGAAGAAGCATTTGAACCGGGAGGCGGAGGTTGCAGTGAGCACAGTGAGCCGAGATCGTGCTACTGCACTCCAGCCTGGGCGACAGAGCGAGACTCCCGTCTCAAATAAAAAAAAACAAAAAAAGCTGAGCAGAAGGGTACTAAGTATTAGCTAAAGCCTTCAGACCTTAACTGCAGATACTCTTGCAACTCTCATGAATATAAATGATTTTCCTCATGTTTATTACTTATTTTGACTATATATTATTTACTATATTGAATGAATCTTTGTAAAAGTTTTTTAAAACCTTTCAGAACGGCCGGGTGCGATGGCTCAGTGCCCGTAATCCCAGCACTTTGGGAGGCTGAGACGGCCAGATCACGAGGTCAGGAAATTGAGACCATCCTGGCTAACACAGTGAAACCCCGTCTCTACTAAAAATACAAAAAATTAGCCGGGGCTGGGCACAGTGGCTCACGGCTGTAATTCCAGCACTTTGGGAGGCTGAGGCGGGTGGATCACGAGATCAGGGGATCGAGACCATCTTGGCTAATGTGGTGAAACCCCGTCTCTACTAAAAATACAAAAATTTAGCCAGGCATGGTGGCGGCTGCCTGTAGTCCCAGCTACTCAGGAGGCTGAGGCAGGAGAATGGCATGAACCCAGGAGGCGAAGCGTGCAGTGAGCGGAGATCGCGCCACTGCACTCCAGCCTGGGCGACAGAGCGAGACTCCGTCTCAAAACAAAACAAAACAAAGAGACGGTGACTTTCTGTCCATGGAAGTATTCACAACTAGACTAGATCATTACTCAAGGAAAAGGGCGGAAAAGATTCAGGGACCAGGGAAAGGGTCTGCAAATTAGTTTCTTATATTCCTTTGGCTATCCCAGCAGATCTCAGCTGCGTCTGTATTGGGGCCAGCATTTAAAGGAGGAAGGACATCCCACCCAGACCAGTATGGTGGAAGCAAGAGAACTCGTCAGAGGACTCCAGCGGAAAAACGACTTTCAAAAGATAAGTCAAGGTCCCAAAACCCAGCAACACCTTCCCATGTGGAGATTCTCCTTCCACTGCCAACTTCAGAGGGTCTGGGCTTCACTTTGTTAAGCAACTCAACAGGCCTCCTATTCCGTGATTCAAGAGTTATTTATACAAAGAACTGCTCCTAAGCTCCCAGGAGTTTCACGATGGTCCCTGAGGTACAGTGCAAGGCCACAAATCCACTTTACAGAGGTCACAAAGGGATAATGTCCTACCTTCCTGGTGTGGCTTCTGGGCCTCCTCAGAGCCTGAGTGTTCCTGTTTCTGCTGCTGCCTCGCTGTGTGAATGGCCTGAAGTACATCCAGTCGCCGCTCCTCACCAAAAGCTGCAGAGCCCACCACTAGCTCCTCAGCCTCCGACAAGCAGCCCAGAGGCAGCAGCACCCGCTGCACATGAAATTCTGCCAAGGCTCCATATTCTGGAAGGTCTTGGTTGGCTGGGTCTTGGAGCCAGGCACCCACCACATCCAGCACAGCTCTAGGCTCTTGCATTTTGCTGTATAAAAGAATGCTGCAGTCCCCAAAAAACCCGATCCCAACAAAATTAGAGTCAGTGCTCAATGATTGGTTCATTTCTCATGACCACTATGCTTCTCCTATCCAACCCCTCCTCACTGTGCCCTCCAGCCCTTTCCGATGAAATGTTGATGCTAATGGGAACTTGCCATGACACACCCATCACTAACAGCATACTCAATGGGAAGCTGAAAGCCTTTCCTCTAAGATCAGGAGCAAGACAAAGATGGCTACTTTGACCAGTTTTTTATTCAACATAGTACTGGAGGTCATAGCCAGAGCAATCAGGCAACAGAAAGAAATAAAAGGTATCCAAATTGGAAAGGAGGAAGTAAAATTATCCCTGTCTGCAGATAATAAGATCTTATATAGGGAAAACCCTAAAGACTCCACCAAAAGAGAGAACTAATAAACGGACTCAGTAAAGTTGTGGGATACAAAAATCAATGTACAAAAAAACAGCGTTTATATACCACTGGAAAAGAGACCAAGAAAACAATTCCATTTACAATAGCTACCAAAAAAAAACATACCTAGGAATAAATTAAACCAAGGTGGTAAAAGATCTCTACACGAAAAACTATAAAACCTGATGAAAGAAGTTGAAGGGGACACAAAAAAATGGAACGATATCCTGTGTTCATTCACAAATTGGAAGAATATTATTAAAATACCCAAAGCAATCTACAGATTTAATGCAATCTCTATCAAAACACCAATGGCATTCTTCACAGAAATAGAAAAAACAATCCTGGTCAGGCACGGTGGCTCACACCTGTAATCCCAGCACTTTGGGGGGCCAAGGCAGGCAGATCATGGGGTCAGGAGATCGAGACCATTGTGGCTAACACGGTGAAACACCATCCTACTAAAAATACAAAAAAATTAGCCGGGCGTGGTGACAGGCACCTGTAGTCCCAGCTACTTGGGAGGCTGAGGCAGGAGAATGGTGTGAACTCGGGAGGCAGAGCTTGCAGTGAACCGAGATCACACCACTGCAATCCAGCCTGAGTGACACAGCAAGACTCTGTCTCACAAAAAAAAAAAAAAAGAAAGAAAAAATCCTGAAATTCACATGGAACCACCAAAGACTCCAAATGGCTAAAGCAGTTGTGGGCAAAAAGAACAAAGCTGGAGGTATCATATTACCTGACTTCAAACTATACTACACAAAGCTATAATAGTAACCACAACAGCATGGTTCTACTCTCATGGTATGGCATAAAAACAGACAAAATAGAACAGAACAGAGAGCCCAGAAATAAATTCAGGCACCTACAGCCAACTGATTTGCAACAAAGATGCCAAGCACACACACAGGGGGAAAGACAGTCTCTTCAATAAATGGTGCTGGGAAAATCGGATATCCTTATGCAGGAGACCAGACCCTACCTTTCCCCACACACAAAAATTAACTCAAAATGGATTCAAGACTGAAGTGTAAAATCCGCAACTATGAAACTACTAGAAGAAAGCAAAGGAGAGATGCCTCACAACCCTGGGCGGAGCAAGGGCTTTTTAAAGTAAGACCTTAAAAGCACTGGTAACAAAAGCAAAAATGGACAAATGAAATTACATCAAACTAAAAACTTCTGCATAGCAAAGGAAGCAATTAAGAGTGAAGAAACAACCTACACAATGGGAGAAAATATTTGCAAACTATCCATCTGACAAAGACTTAAAGACTTAATATCCAGAATATATCAGGAACTTAACAGCATGAAAAAAAAAAAAAAAAAAAGACCTGATTCAAAAGGGAAAAAGACCTCAATAGACATTTCTCATTTCTCAGAAGAAGATGTACCATGGCCAACAGGTATCTGAAAAAATGTTCAACACCACTAATCACCAGGGAAATGCCAATCAAAACCACACCGAGACACCACCTCGCTTCAGGTAGAACAGCTCTTATCAAAAAGGCAAAAGAAAATCAGTGTTGGTGAGGGTGCAGATGTGGAGAAAGGGAGCACTTACACACTGCTGGTGGGACTGTAAATTGGTATAGCCATTATGGAAACCAGAATGCAGGTTCCTTTAAAAAATTCAAAATAGGAAAGACGGCACTTTCTTTTGTAAGTGGTGGCAAGTGCTGAGAGAATGCCATGAAGGCCTTGGGCACACTGCAAGAGTATCTGCCGCCTGCCCACCCCCAAATGCTGCCCTTTTACTGCCAGCAAATCTCTGCACCTAAGCAAGTTGTTGCCAAGTCCCGCTTCTGGTACTTTGTATCTCAACTAAAGAAGATGAAGTCTTGGCTGGTGGGATTACACCACGCCTGTAATCCCAGCACTTTGGGAGGCCAAGGTGGGCGGATCATGAGGTAGGGAGTTCGAGACCAGCCTGACCAACATAGTGAAACCCTGTCTCTACTAAAAATACAAAAAATTATCCAGGCATGGTGGCGGGCACCTGTAATCCCAGCTACTAGGGAGGCTAAGGCAGGAGAATCGCTTGAACCCAGGAGACAGAGGTTGCAGTGAGCCGCAGCCCGGGCAACAGTGCAAGACTCCGTCTCAAAACAAAAAAAGAAGATGAAGTCTTCAGGGGCAAGTGTCTACTGGGCAGGTGTTCCAAAAATCCCCCTGCAAGTGAAGAACTTTGGCATTTGGCTACACTATGACGCTTACTGCAGCATCCACAATATGAATGCAGAATAGTGGGACCTGACCACCCAGTGCTACCAAGATGGGCACCTGGCACCGTGACCAGGGCCTACACCATCCAGACCATGAAAGTGGAGGAGATTGCAGCCAGCAAGTGCCCCCGGCCGACAGTCAAGCAGTTCCACAATTCCGAGATCAAGTTCCTGCTGCCCTACCAGGTCCTGTGTCTTCAGCACAAGCCACACTTCAACACCAAGAGTCCCAACACCTTCTTCTAGGTACAGGGAACTCTCACCGAGTGTCATCAAAATAAACTCAAGAATGGCCAGGTGAAAAAAAATAAAAATAGAACTACCGCATGATCTAGCAATCCATTATCTCTCATGTTTAATGCAGCACTGTTCACAATGGCCAAGATATGGAATCAGTCTAAGTGTCCAACAATAGATGAATGGATAAAGAAAGTGTGTGTGTGTGTGTGTGTGTGTGTGTGTGTGTGTGTGTGTGTGTGTAATGGAATACTATACAGCCATGAAAAAGAATGAAATATTTTCATTCATGACAACACAGGTGGACCTGGGGGACATCAGGTTAAGTGAAATAAGCCAGGCAGAGAAAGATAAATACTACATGATTTCACTCATATGAATCTTTAAAAAAAAAAAAGTTGATATCATAGAAGCAGAGAGTAGAACAGTGGTTACCAGAGACTGGGAAAGGAAGGAAGAAAAGGAAGACAGAAAGAGGTTCGTCAATGGATACAAAGTTACGATGGGTTAGGAGAAATAAGATGTGGTGTTCTATTGCATAGTACGGTGGTTATGGTTAACAGTAAGGTATTGCATATTACAAAATAGCTGGAAAAGAGGCTTTTGAATGTTCTGGTCACAAACAAATGATAAATGCATGAGGTGATGGATATGCCAATTACCCTGATTTGATCATTATACAACATATACACAGCATATATTGAAATGTCAAACTTACCCCATAAATATGTACAATTACAAGTGTCAATTTTAAAAACTTTGCTTTTTTTGGCCGGGTATGGTGGCTCACGCCTGTAATCCCAGCACTTTGGGAGGCCAAGGAGATCGAGAACATCCTGGCTAATACGGTGAAACCCCGTCTCTACTAAAAATACAAAAAAATTAGCCGGGCGTGGTGGCAGGCACCTGTAGTCCCAGCTACTTGGGAGGCTGAGGCAGGAAAATGGCATGAACCCAGGAAGCTGAGCTTGCAGTGAGCTGAGATCACGCCATTACACTCCAGCCTGGGTGACACAGGGAGACTCCATCTCAAAAAAACAAAAACAAAACAAAACAAAACAAAAAACTTCTTTTTTAAGCATGAGAAATTCCCAGGATGTAGCAAGCTGCTCTTTCAGCTCTGTCCACTCGGTCATCCCATGTCACTCCTATTCCCTGTCCCCTCCCTTCTTTTTTTTTTTTTTGAGACGGAGTCTCGCTCTGTCGCCCGGGCTGGAGTGCAGTGGCCGGATCTCAGCTCACTGCAAGCTCCGCCTCCCGGGTTTACGCCATTCTCCTGCCTCAGCCTTCCGAGTAGCTGGGACTACAGGCGCCCGCCACCTCACCTGGCTAGTTTTTTGTATTTTTTAGTAGAGACGGGGTTTCACCATGTTAGCCAGGATGGTCTCGATCTTCTGACCTCGTGATCCGCCCGTCTCGGCCTCCCAAAGCGCTGGGATTACAGGCTTGAGCCACCGCGCCCGGCCCCCTCCCTTCTTTATATCTATTCTACTCCTAAATTCCTCCTCCCTTATCCTTTATTGCTATGTATGGAAGTCTAGGAAAAAAAAAAGAAGTGAAGGGAAAGAATTAGATGTGGAGGGCAATAGTAGGGAAGGGGGAAAGACTAGGTATTAGGCCCTGATTGAGGAGAGGAGATGAAAATCCTCGTTTCTGAAACGATCTGATGAGTCAGCAAAGACGACTCACCACAGCTCCAGGACTTTGGGGGGTAGCTTTTCAGGGACCTGGTAATACTGAAGGACCCAGGAGAGGACTTCTTGCCACCGATCCATTTCTGCCAGGGCCTGGATCCCCACAACACACAGGGAGCACTTCACCTCCAAGGAGCTGTCAGCAAAAAAACCAATTTCAGTTAGAAGTGGTTCCCCTCCATTTCCATGCCCACCTCCACCTTGGGACTGTTCCTCTCCAGCTCCCAACTCAGCAGCCATCATCTCTCTCATCACTGTTAGTACTTAGATGGGCTGCCCTTTCCCCCAGGAACTAAAAGTTCCTGTAAACCTCTTAAGAGGCAAGTCAGTTGTTGCTCAACGTTCATCTTTTTATGCAGGTGAAATCAGATTTAAATGAAGAGGAAGGGTAATCCTGAGGGGGAAATAACACGCATCACCGGTGTGTGGGAGAAAAAAGAGCTGGAACTAAGTTTGCTCAGTGAACAAATGGGCTTGGAGCAAGGTTTCTGGCTGAATGGAGGTATAGCAACTCCACAGCTGGCTAAAAGGCACCACCTAGTAAGGTTCCTCCAGGCACTGAGAAGCAAAGCCTTCTGCATTCACTGAAATGAGCTTCCATCCAGTACCCTAAAACACAGCCAGGGCTCTCCAGATCATCCTTCTCTGAGGTCAGCTTTCGCTGTTCTACCTAACACCTCCCTAGAGTGGCCTAACCCAACTTTACAATGCAAAGAAATGACGCTCTCACCTGCCAGACAAGGCTGGTGGCATTAGAAAGAGCAATGCAAGCCCAAGGTTTTTTTTCTCCGGATTCTTTTCTTCTCCTTCTTTGTGCTAGAGAAGAGGGCTCATTATGTTACCCAGGCTGGTCTCGAACTCCTGGGTTCAAGCAATCCTCCTGCCTCGGCCCCCCAAAGTGCTGGGATTACAGGCGTAAGCCCCCGCGCGCCCGGCCCTGAATAAATTCTTTAATCCAGTCCTCCAATTGGACCAGAACACTACTCCTGCCATGACCCCCATTCCCCACCATCCGCAACGTCAGGAATAAACAACCTTGGGCGGGGCGGGGCGGAGGTACCTGGGAGAGGACTTTTACCACCTGCTTACTGACAGAACTTAGCACTTAATACACATTCAGCCTTCGCATCATGCCATTCTACCCTGGAACAAGGAGCAAATAATTGGCTGTGGGTTCGCCACTAAGCTCTTGTTATACGACTTCCCTCCTCTGTAGAATGGGCACACGATGAGCAACCACCCTCTCGGAGACAAACCACTGATGAAAGCGAGGTGTAAAGCTCCTTGTGGGCAATCTGGGAATGACAACTTCTGAGACCTTGAGCCCCACCACAAGAGCACCCGGAAATCGGTTCATTTCCGAGCCCAACACGTACGTGCCCGCGGGTTCCTCTGGCAGGGTGTGGTTGGCCAGACTCTGCCAGGCCCGCTCGCAGGTCTCCAGCGCCGCCCGGAAGTCTAGGTGCACCACCAGGAGGTCGGCCGCCTCCTCCAGAAGGTCCACGGCCGGCGCCCGGGCCGGGGCGGCGCGCACCGGCTCGCTGCTGCGCAGAGGTCCCCCAAGCCCCCTGAAGGGGGCTGCAGAGGTCGAGCAGTCGCTCTTCATAACGAGTCCGGGCCCAAAGCCCAGGTCCTCAGACGTCGGAGTGACCGCCTCCCCAAAGGTTCCGGGATATCCCGAGTTGGCCTGGGCGAAAAGCGAGAGTCCTCATCTCTTTGCCCACACCCCTTCCCGAGGTCGATTCCCCGAGAAGGAAAAGGAAGGGGCCTGAGGCAAAGGCAGGGCTCGCCTGGAGGCTGGGGAAGCAGTTTACATGTCGGATTTGCAGGATTCTTGCATCCTTGGAATACCTGGCCCTAGCGTCTCCGGTCCCGCGACACGTGCGGGAACTGCCTCAGCTCCGGGCGCCTGTTTACGATCAAAGACTCTCACCTCGCCTCCCGGCAGCGTGCGCGGACATCTTTGCGCTCGCCCCGCCCCACAGCCGCACGGCGTCCCAGCGGCGCGGGGTACTCTAGGAGTTGTAGTTTCTCAGCTCCCGGCCCATCGCCTTCTATAACGGGAACAGGCTGGAGACTGTGGACTACAACCCCCAGCACGCCGCGCTCCGGAAGCCGCCCCTGTCCCCTGAGAAAACAAAGTGCGCTACAGCTTCGGGGTGGGGAAGTCAAAACGAAACAAAACTGAAGCTGTCTTGTGAAATGGAGGGAATCTTCACTAAGCAGTTCCAGCGGAGGCTAACTGAAGAAATGCCAGCAATGGATTTGCAACTACATGCACGCTTCTAATTCAGAGCTTCTGCGACGGCGGCGATCAGGGAATCTGTAATGTAATGTCAAGGCTGAGGCGGAGCTGATCATTTTGGCAACCTTAGTCTTGAATTAATTCACTTTCTCCGCGTTGCCTCCGGAGTTTGCTTTGGGAGAATAAATATTGCCTGGTGAGGATGAGGGACTTAGGGTGGAAACCTTCACAAGGGTCACTGAGAATATGTTGGTCCCAAGGGCAGTGTTCCAAAGTGAATAGTGACCTCACCGACGCGAGGTTGGGGGCGCTGAGCATAAGGGCCTCATTTTCTCACTGCTTTGTACCCCACCCTGGATTTGTTAGAAAACAACGTTAAATGCAGATACCAATTCTACCTCCCCACTGTTGTCACTTCCAATCTGTTTTTATTTTATATTTCTCGTTATCGTTTATCACCATCTACATACCAGTGTCTATATTTTCCTTATTTTTATTGTCTGTTTCCTTCCACTATGATATAAACTCACCAAGGCAGACGTTTTTGTCTCTTTTGTCACTGTGGGAACCTCAGCGCCTTGAACAGTGCGTGCCATCTATAGGTAGTCAAAAAGTATTTGTGGAATAAGTGAAGTTGTGGCTTCACTTTTATCTGGTTACAGAGTCCATACTTACCTTTCCTTGGAATCTCGTGGACTTGATTCTGCCTCAGCTTCCCCTGCAGACTTTTCCGCAAGAGAACGGAAAGCCCAGAAGATGGATGTGTGTATGTCTGGTGACAAGGGCAGGGGATGTATGATGTGGGCAGATGACTGTCTAATCTAATTTCTAGGAGAGCAAAAGTTCTAGGGAAGCTTTGGAGAGAGTTCAAAGGGTAGAGAACTGGGGAGAAACTAAAGCCAAGAGGACCTAGTACAAATGTGGGAAGCAAAGCAAAGCCCGAGTGAAACAATATAATAATGTGTGATTTGTGGATCTGTTTAAAATTATTATTATAGTTACAATTTACCACATACTCTGTTCCCAGTACTTTATTATAAAGTGCATTATGTACAGTATAGTTTTGTTTTTCACAATGTCCTTATCTTACATTGTGTAACTCACTCATGGAATGACTGTGCATGCCCTGAATAGAAAACATACTTAGTTCTGTCCCTGCAGAGCAGAGTAGGGCTCAATACACGCCTTTGAGCCAAAAGAGCCTTGGTTTGACTGAGATTTTGTCACTTACTAGTTGTGTGACCTCGGCAATTTATTTAAATAAGCTCCGATTTCCTCACCTGTACAATTGGGATAACAGTTTGTCCTTCGCTCCCGATGGCTGAGGGAAGAATTAAGTAAAATTGCGCACAAAGCGCCATGCGCGTTAAGCACTGAAAACTGTGAGCCAGGCCTGGGAAGACGGAACATGCTTAGAAGCGGCCAGCTCTAAGCAGCTGCTGCCTGGGAAAGTCCCTTTCCTTAATTCCTAACAAATTTCTTGCTATTCCAAATTTGTCCAGGAGATGGACGCACAGTCTTAAAATAAGCAGCCTTGGCCGGGCGCGGTGGCTCAAGCCTGTAATCCCAGCACTTTGGGAGGCCGAGATGGGCGGATCACGAGGTCAGGAGATCGAGACCATCTTGGCTAACACAGTGAAACCCCGTCTCTACGAAAAAATACAAAAAACTAGCCGGGCGTGGTGGCGGGCGCCTGTAGTCTCAGCTACTCGGGAGGCTGAGGCAGGAGAATGGCGTAAACCCGGGAGGCGGAGCTTGCAGTGAGCCGAGATCCGGCCACTGCACACCAGCCTGGGCGACAGAGCGAGACTCCGTCTCAAAAAAAAAAAAAAAAAAAAAAAAAAAAATTGTATTGTTTGAATTGCTTTATTTTGGGAAAACTAGCAGAGCACCTGAGATGCCGGTATCCTCGTTGCGACCCCTTCCCTAGCCCTCCCTAGGCTCTGGAAATTGGGGTTGTTCCTTCCATTCTGCAGAGGGCTCAGTGTGGCTCCTTGCAGATTTGCTCAGCTTGCTGCCGCAGGGGATGAGTTGTTGTTCTTGTAACAGAAAGCACACTGGACTGGAGATGACAGACACAGATAGAATCCTGGTTCCTTCAGGTGGGGCACAGTGGTTCATGCCTGTAATCCCAGCACTTTGGGAGGCTGAGGCGGGAGGATTGCTTGAGCTCAGGAGTTCAAGACCAGCCTGGGCAACATGGTGAAACCCTGTCTCTACAAAAATTAGCCAGGCGTGGTGGCACATGCCTATAGTCTCAACTCTGCAGAAGGCTGAGGTGAGAGGATAGCTTGAGCCCAGGAGGTTGAGGCTGCAGTGAGCTGAGATCGCACCACTGCACTCCAGCCTGGGAGACAGAGTGAGACCTTGTCTCAAATAAAAATTTAAAAAAAATAAAAATCCTGGTTCCTTCAGTGACAAAGCCAGGTGTCCTCTAGAAAGTCACCAGATTTCTTTGTGCCTCAGTCATCTCATCTGAGGACACTAATACTAACACTTGCTGCATAGGGTGGCTGTGAAGAGCAGAAGAAACCATGTGACAGTCCACTGAACACTTGTCAGTCATGGACTCGTTCAGGCTGATGTAAGGCAAGAAAGAAGAAAGAATCTCGGCCGGGCACGGTGGCTCGTGTCTGTAATCCCAGCACTTTGGGAGGCCGAGACGGCCAGATCACTTGAGGCCAGGAGTTCAAGACCAGCCTGGCCAACATGGTGAAAAACCACCTATACTAAAAATACAAAAGTTAGACAGGCATGGTGGTGCGTGCCTGTAGTCCCAGCTATTCAGGAGGCTGAGGCATGAGAATGGCTTGAACCTGGGAGGCCTCCACAGTTGCAGTGAGCCTAGATTGGGCCACTGCACTTCAGCCTGGGCAACAGACCAAGACTCTGCCTCAATTTAAAAAAAAGAAGAAGAAAGAATCTCATAGCACCCCAAAGTTCTGTAATATTACTTTCTGACCTAGAATCCAATTCTTTTTTTTTTTTTTTTTTTTTTTTTTTTGAGGCAGGGTCTCACTTTGTCGCCCAGGCTGGAGTGCAGTGGTGCGATCTCGGCTCACTCACAGCCTCTGCCTCCTGGGCTCAAGTGATTCTCCTGCCTCAGCCACCCAAGTAGCTGGGATTATAGTTGCACACCACCATGCCAGGCTCATTTTTGTATTCTTAGTAGAAATGGGGTTTCTCCATGTTGGCCAGGCTGGTCTTGAACTCCTGATCTCAAGTGATCCACCTGCCTCGGCCTCCCAAACTGCTGGGACTACAGGTGTGAGCCACCATGCCCAGCCCTGGAATCCAATTATTGACTCTTCCATGCAAAAGTCAAAAATGTCCACATCTGGCCGGGCACAGTGACTCGTGCCTGTAATCCTAGCGCTTTGCGAGGCCGAGGCAGGAGGATCACTTGAGCCCAGGACTTTGAGACCAGCCTGGGAGCATAGCGAGATCCCATCTGTATTGAAAAATGTTTTCTAATTAGCTGGTCATAGTGGCACGTGCCTGTAGGCCCAGCTACTTGAGAGGCTGAGGCAGGAGGATCGCTTGAGCACAGGAGTTCAAGGCAGCAGTAAGCTATGATGCGCCACTGCACTCGAGTCTTCGAGCCTGGGTGACAGAGCAATACCCTGTCTCAAAAAATAAAAATAAAAAGCCTACATCTGAGGTCAACCTAGCCTGTGTTGCCCTCTCCACACTGGTTCCACATTTCAGGTCAATAAACAGCATCCACAGCTGCCCCTTCGAACATCCCAACCAGCCAGAACCCCTCCGTACAGGGACATCTGTGGCAAAGCTCTGCATGCAATAGGTTCAGACCAAGTGTGAACCTTTGGCCAGAAGCGAGCCAAGGAGATAAGTATAGGTGGGGTGGAGATGATGTTTTTCCAGGATGGTCAAGGCACGCCTCCCTAGCTCCAGACGTTCATCAGTGGGATGGTATTTTTATGGCTCTTTTTAAAGCCTGGACTAGGAGTTCAGGGCAGAACTCATTGCTGCCTCTAATGTTCCTCTCCATGTAGACATAGCAGAACTCTGCTTCTGTATCTAAGAAGTGACCATCATAATCGTCCTGTATAGTACTTTACAACAATAATAGTGATGGCTCAATTTGTATAGTATGATATTAACTATGCAGTAGATGCTTTTCTGAGTGCTATATTTATTTATTTAGTTAGTTAGTTATTTGAGACAGGGTCTGTGTTGCTCAGGCTGGAGTGCACTGGTGCCATCACAGCTCACTGCAGCCTCAACCTCCCGGGCTCAAGCAATCCTCGTAACTCAGCCTCTGAGTAGCTGGGACTACAGGCACATGCCACCACGCCTGGATAATTCTTTAATTGTTTGTAGAGATGGGATCTCACTATGTTGACCAGCTTGTCTTGAACTCCTGGGCTCAAGGAATCCTCCTGCCTCAGCCTCCCAAAGTATTGGGATTACAGGTGTGAGCCACCACACCTGGCCTGAGTGCTTTACATTTAACTCATTTGAATCCTTATAACTATATGGTGGAAGCCCTAGGCTCACTCTTATTTTGTAAAGGAAGAAACTGAGTTATGGGGAGGTTAAATAACTTGCCCAAGGTCACCCAACAAGTGCATAGTGGAGCTGAGGGAGGTGCGGGGACTTAATCCGGGCCACTGGGCTCCAGTCTTTCTTCTTAACTAGTATAATACTGGATCTACAAGGTGCTATTGCTCATCTTATTTGACCTTGAAAGCAAACCTGTGAACAAGGTCATATGGGCATATTATTATTATCCCTATTGATAGATGGGAAATGAAAGCTTGGAAACTCTGCCCAAGTTTAAAATCCATGGTTTCAATGGAAAAGCTGGGAAGGAGGTTTCTTACCAGATCCCATGCCCAGGGGCCATGCTTCAAAGGGCCTCCATAGCTCCTCTTCATCTGCCTTGAAGGTGACTTCAGGAGCCCCTCCATTTCTTACCTACCCCAGGAGTCAGAAGATACACTCAGAGAAGGCTGAACAAACCTTCGTGATGACAGACCAACTCATTCCCTCTCCAAGCCTGAGAAATGAAACCAGTAATGGGTGTGCACTGGGGATAATTCAGCCCTGGCTCTATTGTGGAAGGGTATAAAGATACTCTCTCCTCCCAGAGTCTTTCCTGATCCTACCTAATTCAGGCGAATCACTCTTTCCCAATCGTGCTCTGCTTTTTTGATGCCTCACCTGTGGGTCCTTCCAAGTTTCCATAGTTCCTTATAGTTATTTGTGTCATTCCCCTGTTGTACTGTGTCCTCCTTGGGCAGCGACAGGGTCCCACTCATTCTAGGATCCCAGTGCCATCTAGCTTGGTGTGAAATAACCGCACGTAATGCTGCAGAGGGGCCCCACCTCCCCTGTGCTGTTCAGTGTCATATGGCCTTGACTTTCAGGCACCCTTGCTGGTGAGCACTATGTGAAAAGGTTGGAAGCTGAGAAGGTCCATGCCCTGGCCCAGCCCTGCAAAAAGAGAGAGACACTGGCAGGTGTCTCCAGATACTGATCTGCCCAGCCTGACTTCTTGTCTATGAGCAATTTGCAACTAGAGTTCTTTTCCTTATCTCCTAGGAAATAATCTAATAAACTCAGTCACTCTGAACCACAGAATTTTAGAGTTGGAAGGAGCCTTATACTAGAGTCAAGGAGAAACTGAGGCCCCACTCAGCATCTGTTTCCGAAGCAGAGTAAGAAGGACACCAGATGCAACACTTAAAAGCTGGTGAAGTGAGGAAAACAGGTGTCCGTGTATCTTTTTAACCAAAGACATTTCAGTTCACTTCAAAAGCTAAGGGCTACTCAGCCAAGCTCCAGTCTACTTGGTTTTGTAAAGACCTTTCTCTGCAAGTTAGTATGTTCAGGAAAAATGACCCTTCCGGCTGGGTGCGGTGGCTCATGCCTGTAATCCCAGCACTTTGGCAGGCTGAAGTGGGTTGATCACCTGAGGTCATGAGTTCGAGAACAGCCTGGCCAACCTGGTGAAACCCTGTCTCTACTAAAAATATAAAAATTAGCTGAGCATGGTGGTGGGTGCCTATAATCCCAGCTACTCGGAAGGCTGAGGCAGGAGAATCACTTGAACCCAGGAGGCGGAGGTTGCAGTGAGCTGAGATCGCACCCTTGCACTCCAGCCTGGGCAGCAGAGCAAGACTCCATTTCAAAAAATAAAAAAAAAAAGAAAGAAAGCAAAAAAAAAAAAGACCCTTCCTGGGATTCACAGGGCACAACTCTTGGAGGTGCCAATCATATCGCACATGTGTGGGGGGTGGTGCCCCAGAGTTGTGCAGCTTCACAGCGTGCCAGGCCAGATGTGGCAGCCTACCTTGTTCCTGCGTCACACTAACACGGGCTCTGATGGCAAAGTCCAGATACATTCAGTTTTCTGGGGACACTCTCAGTAAGTTTGTGGCAACAGCAAAGATTCTGCCCATCCCCCCAGCCCCAGCCTCTTATCCTCCCTCACTGAGGATGGGCCGCTCAACAGACAGGCTGCCTCTAAGCAGGTACAGACCTGCCTGCGGGGAGTTCTCTGGGAAGAAGAGGATCCCGAATGGCAAGGCATGCAGTCACCATCCCTTCTATTTTATGTCCTGCTGGGAAGCTTGTTTGTTCTTTGTGCGTCTGGTTTTGAAATGTAGCGGGACAGTGGAAATATATTACAGGTAGACTCCACACACCTTTCCCCTAATCCCTCATGACAGAGGTGATTACCTGGGCAGCATGAATGAGTAGGTGAGTTCACAGTTCTCCTCTCTGACAGCCAGAGTCTAAGGGATCAGAAAAACAGAGGTGGAAAAACAGGAATCACATGTTACCATAGCAAACAAGGAAACTCATGTGTACACAGCCTACGATTGAAACCACCATGTTATTACAGGCTATGAAATAAACAGAGATGAAAAGACGTCTCTTCTTCCCTTCCCAGGGCCATGTTGCAGGGACTTCTTCCCCTCTGACTTCCTGTCACAGGCGTTTGTCATTATGATTTTCACCAGCTGCTCCTGGTTTTCAGAAACTCCATTTTCCATACCTGAGAAAACCTGTGAGATTAAAGAAATCTATGGATCCAAGGTTTTACAAATGGGAATCTGGTTGTTCAGTATCCACTGTCTTTTGTCTTTTGTTTTTGCGTAAATGATACATACCTAAAGTAAAAATAATTCAAAGACACAAAAGTACAAAGAGAATGAGAATCATCTGAAATCCCACCATTCCTAAGAACAACTTTTAGCACTTTGCTGCACATCCTTCCACAAGCACACACGGTGTACATGTGTAGCTACACTCAGTTATGCCACTCTGCACCCTGACTTACTCATGGCACATCAGGAGAGTCCTTTTTATTCTTCAATTGGATATTGGAGTTACTACCTAAAACAAGAAATCAAATAATCCTGCTGTTACTAATAATGACTTAGCTGTTTACAGTTCTCCGTAGCTAAACAGCAAGTGTATGTACATTCTTGATCCCATAGAGTCCTGAAGCTGCAAGGAGAACTCTGGGGTGCCCATCTCCCTTCTTTGTATGCCTAATTCTCATCACCCTTCACGTTTGTGTAGTACTTTACAACTTAAGCACTTTCACGTTATTTGATTTGATTATCATGAAGTGAGATGGTCAAGCATAAGATATGTAAAAATGATTGCAATGACAACGATAATAGTCATAACGATATTTATTGAGAAATTCGTATGTGCCGGGCTCTGGGCTAGTTCCATTACATGCGTTGATGCACTGTTTCATTTAATGCTCATTATCCCCATGTTAAACGTAATAGAACTACAGCTTAGACAGGCTGAGTAGTTTGATCACAGTTCCACAGCTAATCCAGGTGGAATTCTAATCCAGGTGTTTCTGACTTTAAAATTCTTTGTTATTCACCACGGCACCATACTGCCTCTTATAACAGCTGATCTTTGTGCAGCACTTTACAAAAAACTCTAACATATATTATCATCTCAATTTTATAGATGAAGAAGCTAAGGCCAGAGAGGTTACGTGTTTGCCTGAGTCTCAGAGCTGGGATCCTAACCAGTGTGATTTCACCTCTGCTGCTGTTTCCACTGCACTGTACCAGACTCTCTCCTCAAAGAAAAGGTGCTGGGTGTCAAAACTCTTCTCTCAAGTCTCCAGAAAGGGGAGTTCTTACTAAGGTCTTTCAAAAATCCTTCCTGCCGCAATGAAATCCGTGTTCCTTTTTCTATGGGAACAAAGGTCAGCCTCTTGCATAGAGACTGAGCTCTCATGCACTAGTTGGGAAGAAGGAGATAAAGTTCACGGAGCTCAGGTCTGGTCTAGATGGTTTCTTCTTCACCATTTTCTTGTGCGTTTGGCATAGGGCAGAGTTGGTCTGTCTCATTCTTTTTTTATTTTTTCAGAGAGGAAGGAGGGAGACTGTTTATTCTTGAGGATATGAAACTAGAGATGATACAAAATAGAATGAGATGCAGGGAAACCATTTAAACCCAGGGCTAGTGGAAGGCACTTACATGGAATTACACAGCATCTTTTTGACGTATAGGCAAAGCGTTGGTTTATGGAGGCATCTAGGTGAACAAAATTAGTATTTTCCCCTCTAGAGATAACAAGTGTTATTTATAAAGCACTCCTTTCTGGAATGAACTCAAAGCACTGAATGGGTGTTGCCTAATTACCCCACCCAACAAACAATCGGGCAGCAAGGAAAAGAGAGAGATAATTATGCCCATTTTACAGGTTGGGAGACTGAGCTGTGAAAGGAGCGAGGCCTTGCTCAAAACCAGCTCATGGAGAGCTGAAAATAGAAGGCAAGCCTCCTAATAGGACCGTCGCATCTCACTGTGTACAGTTTTCCTGCTTTCAGATGTCCTCCTGAGAAAGGACAGACTGCTTGCTGACCAGAGAAAAGCAGCCGACATTCACTGGGGACTACAGCTCCCAGCAGACACCGAGAGGAGACAGGGCTGTGCCCCTAGTGCCCATTCCAGATTCCCAAATATGGAGAAGCACTGGGTTTTGGAAGAGGAACGGAATGTTTACCCTTGAGAGACAGAGAGAGGGAGGATGAGGTAAGTTTGGAATATTTAACTCTGTCACCTAAACGCCTGCCTGGTCTTTGAAATATAGCAGCCAAAGTCATGATCTTTTAATACATCTTTCTAGAAGATCTCACTTTTTAAATTCAGCAGTCAGTTGAGCAGAAGTCTGCTTTCTCCTAGGATTAGATGTGTGATGATGGGGCGTTGTGGTTCCAGGAGGCCAAATACCCTTTTTCCGACTCTGAGCAGCTCAGAAAGTGATGGTGGGAAGGAAACCCAGGGGAAGATCTGCTCTGCTGCAAAAGGAGCGGATGTCCGTGAGGCTGGGGCTGCTGGCAGGCTTGCGGAACCAAAGGACCAGCAGCCTGGGAGGACAAGGGTTACTCTTTGTCTGCCTGGGAGGCTGCTGAGCCCGCCTGGTGGGAAAGGCATGAAAGAACTATTCCCACCAGCTCTGTCTCCATTCTGTCAACAAACATTGACAGAAGCCCCTTTGCTGGAGGCACTAGGCTGGATGCTGAGGGGGATGTCTGACACCGAGCAGATCTCTGCCCTCAGGAGGCTTCCCCTTGAGGATGGAAAAGGAAAGATGGAGCAAGGAAGAAAGAGACAGACAACTTAGGGCAGTGTGTTCCTACACCTTTCATTCAGTGTTTATTTAGCCATCACCCACCATGTGCCAGGCAGGCACTGTTCTAAGCCACTTGGAATGCAGTGGTGACTATGCCAAAAGAAAAGGCTTCTGCCCTTGTAGATTTCACCTCCTGGCAGCCCCTGATGTCTGGGGGAAGAGTTCTGCAAGCAGAAGTAACAGCAGCAAGTGCAGGGCCTTGAGAGGGGTGTGAGGGTGGTGAGCGTGTGAGCAGAAGGCCAGGGTGGTGGGAGGGGAGTGGACAAGGGCAGGAGCAGGAGGTGGGAGAGCCAGGCTGGGGTCAGAGCACACAGGGCCTCATAAGGATCGGGAGGGATTTCTTTCTAGTTGTAGTGGAAACCACTGAACTGTCCCCAGTGAGGGGAGCAGACTCTAAAAGAGTCTGGAGAATGGTGCGAGGGTGTTTCTGAGCAGGGATGGACAGGAGGACGGATTCTGATCTAGAGACAAGGTGCTGCTGTCAACAAGACCCTCAGAAGCTGGGTGTGGAGCTAGGCTAGCACATGGCCTGTTCAGACCATCCATCTGTCCAGAGATGTAGTCACTTGGGAAGCAGTGGATGGCGAGGCTGGAGCGGGAGGATCAGGAAGATGTTTGTTTGTTTGTTTGTTTGTTTGTTTTTTGAGACAAGGTCCCACTCTATTACCCAGGCTGGAGTGCAGTGGCACTGTCTTGGCTCACTGCAACCTCCACCTCCCAGGTTCAAGCAATTCTCGTGCCTCAGCCTCCCAAGTAGTTGGGATTACAGGCATACACCACCACACCTGGCTAATTTTTGTATTTTTAGTAGAAACAGGGTTTCACCATGTTGGCCAGGCTGGTCTCAAACTCCTGGGCTTGGCCTGCCTTGGCTTCCCAAAGTGCTGGGATTACAGGTATGAGCCACTGCACCCAGCCTAATTCAGAAGATTTTTGAGTCAGAAGGCTCTGAGCCTCAGGTTAACAGTAACAGGGAGACTTGGGTACATAGAGCCATTTTTCACAGACTTTGATGTCCATCTGAGAACCTGGTCTCCACCAAGAGGGCACCGTTTTCCCCTAAGAGATTTGTTGCTTTGGAGGCTTGTGAGTGCCATACTGAAACTAAGGTGGCTGAGCTGCACAACTCCAGTGGCGCCGTGGACTCTGTATTGTACGTGAAAGGTGCCCCCAATGCATAACGTAAACCACAGGGCAAGGCAACTGGTGGCACTGCGCGATGGCAGAGGCACCAGTTAGCATTTGGGGAATGAAGTGTCAAACCCGCCAACAAGGACACACGGCACTTTAGTCACTCCCTTGACCCCTGACCCGGCAGAGCTGGCTGCAGAACAGGAAGAGGAATGGGGACGAGAAGAATGGGATGAGAGAGAGCTGAGAGGGAGAATGGAAAAGAGGGGTTAAAGGAGTAGGTAAGGGAAGAAGCACTTAATTTAGGTCATCCTTTTGCCTAGCAAAATGTGAGAGGGAAGTGAAAGATTGGAAAGAAGGGCAGCAAAAGGGAGAAAAGGATTGTACAGGTGGCTGCGTTGCAAGTCATTGTTTTTGTTTTTGTTTTGTTTTGTTTTGTTTTTTTGAGATGCAGTCTCACTCTGTCACCCAGGCTGGAGTGCAGTGGCGCTATCTCGGCTCACTGCAAGCTCCGCCTGCCGGGTTTACGCCATTCTCCTGCCTCAGCCTCCCGAGTAGCTGGGACTACGGGTGCCCGCCACCAAGCCCAGCTAATTTTTTTTTGTATTTTTAGTAGACGGGGTTTCACCATGCTCTCGACCTCCTGACCTCATGATCCACCTGCGTCGGCCTCCCAAAGTGCTGGGATCACAGGCATGAGCCACTGTGCCCAGCCTGCAAGTAGTTTTAGTAGAATTGTCCACAGCTGTGATCACTCTGGTGCAGTGTGGCATGTATCATGATCCCGCCGGTCTGTGGAACTCAGGACAGTAGCAAGGCACCAAGACTGCAGCTCTGGGGGTCTAAAGAAGACCCTGCCCATGAGGAAGACAGTAGGTTTGGAGCCATCCAGTTTCTGGACATGCAGGCCAGCTGCTAGTCCACATTAAGCTCCCCACCAAGGGGTCTCATCCTCACTGCTCTCTTTCTGTCTGATTTTGGGGAGACCATGGTCCCACCCCAATAGGTCAGAGCCGAATCAGTCCAAAGCAAATGACAGTCCCTGCCATGCTGCTGCTTCTCTCAACCCCCAGCAGCCAAACAGAAGAAGGACTTTGCATGAAGAGGGAGCAGCAGACTGTTGTATGTGTGGCAGGGATGATGTGATGGGATTGGTGCGTTCTCTGCCCAGTCAGATCCATTTTCAATTCTCAATAATAGGAAGTAGCAATAAAAGATTCTCTCGAACCATCACATCGAGGCTGCATACTTCCTTGGACATGCAAGATCCAGCAGATTGTAAAGCGAGCTACAGTATTTAGGAGCCAGGACAGACATGCCAATGACATCACCTCTTCTGCCTCTCACCCTGCCTCCTTTCCAGAGCTATTGCATTTAGAGCAGTGTTGCCCTCTGCTCCCTTCACCAAATGCAACTGGCATACAGCTGCAGACACGGCTGCTATGCCCCATCCATCCTACAGGTGCCCATTGTCAAGTGAAGAAAGGCCTGACTTTGGTGTGATAGCATCAGAGTGTCTGGAAAGAATCCTCCATCCCCCAAACCACCCAAGAATTACATAGCTGTGCCCCATCATGCTGGCTAAGAACCTCTGCCTCTGCCTGCACCAGCATGACTTCAGCTTAGCAAGCCTCAGCTCTGAGGGATGATGCAGCTTTGACCGAGGGAAGCCACCACTGCCTGCCTGTTGGTAGGCACAGCCAGGAAGACTCCTTCAAGGAGCACAGGCTCATTTCATCCATCTCCTGGAAGCAGCTTGCCCATGTCCCTCAGGACCCAGCCCCTGCCTGCCTTCCTGGCCTCATTTCTCACTCCCAGTCTCCTCCTCATACCCACAGCTGCAGTCATAAAGCCCACTCTGCCACTGTCCTGGCCCACTCTTTCCTCTCTCAGCCTGGGACTTTAAGCAAATGACTCCTTCTTGGAAGCCCTTCCTTGCTTCCTGACAGGCTGAGCCCTTTTAACCCTCCATAGTTCAGCTCAATTATTACCCCTTCTGGGAAGATTTTCCTGAATCTCTCCTCTCCTCTGTCAGGTGGGTGACTAGCTCCTCGTCTGTCTTCCTGTGGCACCCTGTACTTACCTGCATTGCAGCCGGCTCACCATCTGCTTACGGAAGCAAATCCCACACCAAAACTATTAACTCCTGCAGGGCTTTGCTGTGCATTTTATTTCTAACTCCTAACCTAGCTAGGCAGTGAATATTTCTTGAATGATTGATCAGGATGCCATGGCCTCGTGAGTAACCAGGTCTCCACTAGCGAGGTAAAATAAAGAAGTAAGGCCGTGATCTCAACTTTCCAGGCCAGTCACCTGTCTTACCAAGCACATCCGCATCCTGAGGTGTTGACTCCTGCACCCATACTCTAAGCCCTCCCTTGGCCTCTCCCAACCCAGTCCTTATTCCCACTTCTGCCACCCTTTACTTTGAGGCTCCCCTTGGGCACTCTGTGACTAAGAAAACAAAAGTGTCTCTCTGGATTACCAAAGAGAGTGTGCTGTGTCCTTGGATAAGGACTTCCTTTTCCCCCTTCTCTTCCTGAGTCAGGAGAACCTGGGCTGCAACCTTTCCAACTGCGGATCAGCCCCTGCTCGCATCCCACTCCAGCCCCACCTGAATGGGGGAGGGAACACAAAACCTCAGAGAGGGTCTGGAGGCAAGAAGCACATTGAGTTTGAAAAACGGGACTTGTACAAGCAAAATAGAGGTTGAGAATATCAACATCAGCTAGGAAAACAGAGGGGAGATGTGATGGGATGCTGCCTAGAGGCCTCGTTCAGGCAGGTTGGGAACGTACAGCTGGAAGAAAACTTCAGTCAGATGTCAGCAGGAACTGTCAGTGTTTTACTCAGTGTTTTCACAGATTTCCACTGTGGGGATTATCTCCTTGGAGTCAGAGTTGGGAGTGAGTGTGAGACCCCTGGAAGCCCTTTCTACCCTGGAATTCCGTGCTCTAAGCCAGCTGTGGCCTTCCTGGGACCCAAGTTCCATGAAAGCTATTTTCATCAGCAGTAAATTAGCTCGTCTGGGAGGATGGGAAAGTACTCCTTCTAAAGGAGGCGATTCACTGGGTCAGGATGCCCTGAGGCAACCGTGGAGAAGCTTTGGATCCCAGAACAACAGCCTCCAGTGTTCAGGATGCGGTGGGTGAAGTGGGGAATCTCCACAGAGCCTGACCCATCCACAGAGCGGGCAACACCAGGACCTCCGGATAAAACTGCAGAGACTTCCGAGCTCCCTGGGGCTAACAGCTCACCATTTGTAATACTAGCTATTCCGGGAATGAAGCTTACAGTCCAGGCTTACTCTTCACAATAATCCTGGCTACTGCCATTAGACTGAAGCTCAGAAAAGTTAAGAAATTTGCCTGACATTACCAGCTAGTAAATGGCAGGGCCAGATCCTAACCCAGAAATGTGACATCAACTCAGCTATGACACATCACTCCATCTCCCAGTGCTCCTCCCCAAGGAACCGATTCAGTGAGTTGGCCGGTGGCAGGGACGGTCTGGCCTAAGCTCCACTCTTCCCTTCCCAGAATAAAAGGGAAGACTGAGATCTCAGTGCCTATCAGATTTATGTTGGTGGCACACAAGCGCTGCCTCTGAAGACCAACATATGTGAAGACACAACATATGTGTCCTTTTTCCTGGCTGGGCCAGATTCTTTTAGCAAGCAAGAACTCACTGGGCTGTGCAGAAAAAGCAGGGTTGGAGGGAGACTCGAGCTAAAGAGGCACCTGGAGTAGTGGAGAGAGCCCTAGGCTGGGTCAGAATGTCTAGCTTCTTTTTCCAGTTAGTGCAGAACAAGTTACTTCCTCTCCAATCCCCAGAATCTTTATCAAGGAAAAGGGTGTGGGGTGGTGTAGAACAGAGGTACTAGTATAAGGAAATGCCCACTATACTGACCTTGCTGGGTTACAAGAATAAAATGCAATCATTGCTGTGAAAGAACATTGACTAATATGAAGTGCCGTATGTAGTCATGTTTTATAAAATCCTTAAGCTCTTGTGTCATTGACTGTCCAGCTCAGTGTGTTTTATAGTGAGGTATTGGCACTCAAATGCCCAGCCTAAGCATTGCGATGCTCTAGGGCTCTCTGTAATCTGTTGATCAAATCATCCAGCCACATCAAAATCTTGACAAGATCAGTCCTTCCTGACTGTCCACTCTTGAACTCTGGACTCCTGATATTAACCTCAGTCCCACTTTTCTAAACAAGTCGGCCAGGCAAGGTGGCTCACGCCCATAATCCCAGCATTTTGGGAGGCCAAGGCGAGTGGATTACCAGGTCAGGAGTTTGAGACCAGCCTGGACAATATGGTGAAACCCGTCTCTACTGAAAATACAACAATTAGCCGGACATGGTGGTGGACGTCTGTAATCCCAGCTACTTGGGAGGCTGAGGCAGGAGAATCGCTTCAACCTGGGAGGCAGAGGTTGCAGTCAGCCGAGATTGCGCCATTGCAGTCCAGCCTGGGCAACAAGGTGAACCTCTGTCTCTAAATAAATAAATAAATAAATAAAATAAGTCAAGTTCTTTCTCATCACTGGACTTTGCAAATTCCAAGTCCTTAATTCAGAATACTTGGTCTGATCATCCCTACCCCACATCTAAGGTCAACATTCAAAAAGCAGAGACCCTCCGGGCATGGTGGCTCATGCCTGTAATCCCAGCACTTTCAGAGGCCAAGGCAGTTAGGACACTTGAGCCCAGGAGTTCAAGACCAGCCTGGGAAACATGGCAGAACTCTGTCTCTACCAAAAAGAATACAACAATTAGTTGGGCATGGTAGTGGGCACCTGTAGTCCTAGCTACTCAAGAGACTGAGGTGGGAGGATCACTTGAGCCCAGGAGATGGAGGCTGTACCTATTACTGAACTACTCCACACCACTCCAGCCTGGGCAACAGAGTGAGACCTTGCCTCAAAAAAAAAGGCAGAGACTCTCTTGTTTGCATCATACATTGCAACATCAGTGCAGTGCAGAATGGGTGTCCGTAAATGCCTGATGAAATATGGATTTCCCTTCAATTTCCCTTCCCACCTCTGCCTATTTTTTTCCTTGCTACTGAGATGGTGATTGTTCTGACCTCATTCTATGGGGATGCCACAGAGATTAGCTCATTAAAAATGATGAAGCTCTCCTGACACTTTGTGTTAATGTTTAACAAAATAGCTGGGGTGTAATGACTCAGGGAGACAACGGAGAAACCCTTTGACTTTCTTAGACGGGCAGGACAACCAGGTGCCCCCATTCTCCTCCCACACACTAGCTCTGTGGGAGCCCTGACCCTTGCCCTCAGTGCCTCCCACCCTGCTCTCTCCTCTGGGCAAGGCAAGGGACATCCCCTGGGAGGCCGAACCCCACCCACCGTCGCTTTGGACATGGCCTCTCCCTCTGGGAGATTCTTGCAACCGTGAGATGGCTGGAACTTTTGGAAGCATGGCAGAGTCTGGAGGCCACAGTCACCTGCTGCTGAGGTTCCCGCATCCCTGCCCCTTTGCCAGATCAGACTGTGGGGCTGAGGAATGTGAAGAAGGGCAGTTTACTTAGTTCTTCCCTAGGATAGAAAAAAGGGAGGGGAATGGTCACTGGCAGTGAATAAATTAAAGACCCATGCCAGCTGGAGACCACTGGGGAAAAAACAGCAAATCCGTGAATTATCCTGTTTACACCAGAAGTAAGCTGATAGTCTGGACCTTTACCTAATAGATTGTGCTGAAATCACAGGCCATTCACGAGGAAAAATGCATGGAGCTGTGTCTTTCTTTGCTCGTCCATATTCATTAAAAACTTTGGCACCACTCCAATCCAAGTCTTGCCATCATCCTGGGTAACTTCAATGTCCAAACAGACCAGTCATTTACAAACTCGGAATCACAACCCATTAATGAGTCATGAAATTGATTTTGAGGATTGTGTTCAGCAATCTTTTTCTAAAGAAACAGAGTAGAAAGAAAATATTAGAGTACTTCACATGTAGGAAAGGTGGTTTGGGGGTAAAATATTTATTTTAATTATATATATGATATAAAACATATGCTAATAATAGGTTATTTCCATGACATAATACCTTCATGTCTAACAGGTCACGGTGTAAATTACATTTCTTGTTGTGGGCCATAATCAAAAGTCTAAAAGAGAAAGGAGTATATACAATGGAATGTCATTCAGCCTTACAAAGGAAGGAAATTCTGATATATGCTACAAAACGGTTGAACCTTGGGGACATTTGTGCTAAGTGAAATAAGCAAGTCACAAAAGGACAAATATTGTATGGTTCTACTTTTATGAGGTTCTTAGAATGGTCAAATTTATAGAGACAGAAATCCGGAGAATGGTGGCTGCCAAAAATCTGGAGAATGGTGGTTGCCATGGGCTAGCCAAGGTAGAGGGGGAGGGATGGGGAGTTGTTGTTTAATGAGTACAGAGTTTCTGTTTTGCAAGATGGAAAGAGTTCTGTGGCTGGGTGGTGGTGATGGTGGTACAACCATGTGAACATACTTAATGCCACTTAACACACTTAATGTTCTTCATACAATGTACTTAATACACTTAAAAATGGTTAAGATGGTTAATTTTATGTTACGTGTATTGTACTCCTTTTTTTTTTTTTTTGAGACGGAGTCTCGCTCCATCTCCAAGGCTGGAGTGCAGTGGTGCGATCTTAGCTCACTGCAAGCTCCGCCTCCCAGGTTCAGGCCATTCTCCTGCCTCAGCCTCCCGAGCAGCTGGGACTACAGGCGCCTGCCACGACGCCGGGCTAATTTTTTGTATTTTTTAGTAGAGACAGGGTTTCACTGTGTTAGCCAGGATGGTCTCGATCGCCTGACCTCGTGATCCGCCCGTCTCGGCCTCCCAAAGTGCTGGGATTACAGGCGTGAGCCACCGCACTGGGCCTCTACCACATTTTTTAAAGCCCTGGGAGAAACCTCCCACATCCTTGACCTCACACCACATGACTTTCATCTCCACTCATGTTCAGCTCCCATTCTGAAGGCTACACCCTGGTCCCAGCCATCATCAGGAACTATTTTATCTTCCACTCTCTGACCTCAATGTCCTACCTTTCCAACTTTCTCACTCCTTTTATTTCTTCTGTAACAATGTTTCTGTCTGGTTGCATCCCTAAAACTTTTGACCAATCTACCCTCTCCTAGTCAGGCCACCTCCATTCCGCCTGGAATTGCTGCAACAGTCGTCTCACTGGTCTTCCTGACCAGAGTCCTGCCCACTCCAGTTCATCCTCAACTTCGCGTAAGGAGTGACATCTCTGACGTTTCAATCCAATCTTTTTTTTTTTTTTTTTTGAGACGGAGTCTCGCTCTGTCACCCAGGCTGGAGTGCAGTGGCCAGATCTCGGCTCACTGCAAGCTCTGCCTCCCGGGTTCACGCCATTCTCCTGCCTCAGCCTCCCAAGTAGCTGGGACTACAGGCGCCCGCCACCTCGCCCGACTAGTTTTTTTGTGTTTTTTAGTAGAGACGGGGTTTCACCGTGTTAGCCAGGATGGTCTCGATCTCCTGACCTCGTGATCCGCCCATCTCGGCCTCCCAAAGTGCTGGGATTACAGGCTTGAGCCACCGCACCCGGCTCAATCCAATCTTAATACTCCCTATTAAAAACCTTTCAGAGGCTCTCTATTGACCTCAAGATAAAGTCCAAACTCCCTAACAAGGCAGACAAGCTGGGTGTGGGGCGGCTCCTGGTTGACATGCCTCCCTTCTCGGCTGTCCTCCTGCATGGGCAACGTGTAAGCTTTAACTACCAGCAGGTCTTGCAGTGCACTGAGCTTTCATTTTGCTTTTGGGTGCTAGGGTCCTCCCCAACCCATTCCTTCTTCACTTGGCTAACTTCTTTTTTTTTTTTTTTTTTGAGACGGAGTCTCGCTCTGTCACCCAGGCTGGAGTGCAGTGGCCGGATGTCAGCTCACTGCATGCTCCGCCTCCCAGGTTTATGCCATTCTCCTGCCTCAGCTTCCCGAGTAGCTGGGACTGCAGGCGCCCACCACCTCGCCTGGCTAGTTTTTTGTATTTTTAAGTAGAGACGGGGTTTCACCATTTAGCCAGGATGGTCTCGATCTCCTGACCTCGTGATCTGCCCGCCTTGGCCTCCCAAAGTGCTGGGATTACAGGCTTGAGCCACTGCGCCCGGCCTCACTTGGCTAACTTCTATCACTCAAGACTGGGTTGGCCAGCACTTCCAAGGAGTCTCCCTCTGTCCTCACCAGGCTGGATTTGGGGCCCTCAGGTGAGGTCTCGTAGCACCTATGCCTGCCAGATCAGAGGGCTCGCTGCTCTGCACTGTAATGACCTGTTTCCTTCTCTCTCCACCCTGACCAGACTGTCATCTGCCTTCCCACACAGCCAGGCACTGTGTGAGATTCATCGTGGCATCGCCATGCCTGTTACACTGCCTACCACAGATAGACATTCTCTGAGAGTCGAGTGGGTGGGTGGACAGGAGGTTGTTTGAATGGGTGGACTGCACAGGTTTTGAAATTCCAACCTGGGAATCAAGTTCCATCAAGACTTTCAGCTGGAAACACATTTGATCAAGGATGGTTTATCCAAATTAAGAATAGTTTCTGTCTTTGTATAGCACCCAACCGTTTGTAGCCTGCTGTCATATTTGTGATGCTGTTTAACATACTTAATGACCTGTGAGTTAAGAAGGAAAGCTATCATCATTACCACATTGTAAATGAGGCGCCTATGTTCTCCTAAGGTCAGAGAGTTAGTGAATGTCAGAGCCAGGACACGCACTCAACATCTTCCTTCCACTTGCTCTACCCCACTGCATTTAACCTTTAGGAATAAAAAGAATCAGAATAGCTAATCCTAATATCAGAACCTTTCAGAAAACAGGGAATATGTATTTTCTGGCTTCTGTGGGATTCTACCAAGGCCCTAGTTCTCAGGTACTTAGAAAATATTAACTAGCTTCACTGCAGCAAAGCTATCCTTGAAGTACCTTGCTTTTCACATTTTTTAGAAAAGAAACAAAACAAGCACCCCAAAAGACCAGTGTCTAACAACACATGGCAATAATGCCTTATATGCACCCTACATCTCTGCAGTTGCAAATCAAGCCCAGTTTCTTTTATCTGGTTCTCGGTAGAGAGAAATAAATAAAGCATGAATATCATTTCTATCCCATCTACATCCAAAAGGCATAAAAGAGTTTATCACTATTCCTCATATAAATAACCTCTTCCATCTGCTTGCTGTAGGCTAATTTAAGTAGTCCTAATTGCATTCTGCGTAGGACCTATTTTCCAAGTATTCATTTTATTTGTTCTTATATGGACTGTATCCAATTGCTCCCAGTCTCTTTTACCTTTAAAGCCAAAACTGGACATGAGTCACCAGTAAGTTTCTGGTTAAAGCCAAGAACAGTGGGAGGATGGCGTCATGGGCCTTGAGCCTTGCTCGTGATGCTCATTTGAGTGTGTCTCAGGCACACGCAACTACACTGTGTGTCCCCAGAGCAAGGCGAGCACTGTGGGGCTCAAGGCTGCTGCTTCTGCCCAGGGGGAAGCACAAACAGAGCATGTAGACGACAAAAAGCTCTTCCTCTTTCTCCGCATATGCACCCCATAGGCACTTTGGTCTCTACCTGGATCCGTTAAGCACCCATAACCATCTTTTGCAAAAGTGAACCTAGGCTGGGAGAGGTGGTTCATGCTTGTAATCCCAGCACTTTGAAAGGCCGAGGCAGGAGGATCACTTGAGGCCAGGAGTTCAAGACCAGCCTGGGCAACAAAGCAAGACCCTGTTTCTACAAAAAAATTTTAAAAAGTAGCCAGGCATGATGACCCACACCTGTAGCCCCAGCTCCTCAGGAGGCTGAGGTGAGAGAATCTTAGCCTGGGAATTCAGGGCCTCAGTGAGCTATTATCATACCACTGCACTCTAGCCTGGGTGACAGAGCGAGACCCTGTCTAAAAAAGAAAAAAGAAGAAGTTGGGGGGCACCAAAGACACAGCTGGCACAGCGCTGCCTTGCTTGGCTGCTGCCTCTCTACGCCTCCTGAGCCCACAGCCATTCCCAGACTGCGGGAGCAGATTCAGCCCACCGACCGTCTCTCCTCGGCTTCCTCCTTGAGCCCACAGCCATTCCCAGACTGCAGGAGATGGTTCCATTCCCAGATTCAGCCCACCGATGGTCTCTCCTCGGCGTGCAGGGTCCCCATTCTCCTCACCTGACACAGCCTAGCTTAATGGGCCCCCGAAGAAGAGATTCTCTTGCTGGGCCAGCAGGTTCCTACCCCAACTGTGCATCTTAGTTTCACTGTGAGTCACTGTGGGACGGTAGGCAGGGTCAGATGCTCCCAAAGGTAGTCAGGTGTCAGTCCGGAGATCTGTGAGGACGGTCTGGACTAGTTTCCCTGGGATGGCAGGGCTGGAGGGAGGCCTGGCATCAGAAAGCACATGACTGGCAGAAAGGGGAAAGGAATACCAAGTTCCATCCTCCCCTGCAAGGCCGCAAGACACTGCTAAGAAAAATTACCACGGAGTGCTTAGCGGGAGCCAGTGTTGTCTATTTTCTTATAATATTAATTACTGCCTTGTAACTGTAAGTTAACTACTTGATTTTAAAAGAGCTCACAGATGAAAGCTAAAAGAAGAAAAACAGAGGAACTGGAAATCCCACACAGCTACGAGCAGCAGATAAAAGCTGCCCCCCTACAAATGCAAATCTAGATGAAGAGAAGGTAAACAAGATAATGCCAGCTAGGGTTGTTCAAGGAAACAAGAGAGTGTTCTATAAATATAACCAGAAAAAAAATATTTGTCTTAGCAGATGAGATCACCACACATGGCTCATGATAGAGATCTTTTGTTGCTCCCTTAATTGAAGCTTGGAAGAGAGCAGAAATGAGAGCAGAAATCAGACTACTGCCCACAAGGTTCCAGTGGGCTGGTCCATGTTTAACTAAGTGCAGCTGAAGTCATGAAGACGTGATGCCATCAATCTGAACTATGGCCTGTGTCTCACAGACATGTGGGCCCCGCCCTGCCCACTCAGCACCAAACCAGCTATGGCTCACCCACACTGACCAAATCAGGGGCAAAGCCGGGAAGGGGCACACGGCCACGGGCCAAACACAAGCCTAGGGGCAGGGAAAGGCCGAACAAAGCCCCAGCCTCCACTTTTCTGGGACTTCCTTTTCTGAAGGCTACTCACCATGTGGGACAGGAGCTGGAGCAGAGCTGGAGACCTCCACCCATAGCCAGTGCCTGCTGCATGCCACGTGAGCTCTCAGCATTGGGAATATGACAGTAAACGAGACAAGTCCCCAGCTCTGGGAGCTGGAGATGAAAGGCTTCGGGGGTGGCTGGAGACAGCCAACAGAAATGACGACTAGCCAGATAATTTATGTACTCATAAGTATACACTGAACACAAAATGCACATAGAGGCCAGGCATAGGGGCTCACACCTGTAATCCCAGAGCTTTGGGAGGTCCAGGAGGGAGGATCACTTGAGGCTTGGAGTTTGAGGCTGTCATGAGCTATGATCACACCACTGCAGTCTAGCCTGGGTGATAGAGTGAGACCCTGTCTCAAAAACAAAGCAGAACAAAACCGCAGCTAGAGAGTGATGTGAGGCTCCTTTAGCTCACAAGGTTAGGGCAGGCCTGTCTGAGCAGGTGCCAGAGTTGCAGCTTGAAAGGTGAGGGGGCTGCTGTGTAGCAGGGAAGAGTGTTCCGAGAAGAGGGACCATTGAGTGGAAGGGCTCAGAGTCAGAAAAGAGCTTGGTGTGTTCAGGGGACAAAAAGAAGGCCCATAGGACAGTGCCAGAGTGACCAAGGGAGAGGGGGGAAAAGAGCCGCAAACGCCGGCAGGGCCAGCTCTGTCACTGCAGGCCACCGGAAGGGGTTTGGATTCTGTTGGGTTTTTTAAGGGGAAGAGTGCTGTGATGTGGCATGTACTTTAGAAAGGGCTAAAGCACTCTTGGGCTGCTTTGTACAGAATGGGCTAGAAGGGGCCAAGAATGGTGATAGGAAGACTAGGTAGGGGCTTTGGTCCATGGAAGAGAGGAGGGTGCCCTAGATCTGGGTGGAGGAAGTAGAGGTAGTTAGTAGTTGTCCACTGGGAAATGCGTTTTGAATGTTAAAAAAATGGAGAGGACTGGCTGGGCGCGGTGGCTCCCACCTGTAATCCCAGCACTTTGGGAGGCCAAGGCAGGCGGATCACGAGGTCAGGAGATCGTGACCATTCTGGCTAACGTGGTGAAACCCCGTCTCTACTAAACAAAATACAAAAAATTAGCCGGGCATGGTGGCGGGCGCCTGTAGTCCCAGCTAGCCGGGAGGCTGAGGCAGGAGAATGGTGTGAACCCGGGAGGCGGAGCTTGCAGTGAGCCGAGATCACACCACTGCACTCCAGCCTGGGTGAGAGAGTGAGACTCCATCTCGGCGAAAAAATAAAAAAGGAGAGGACTTACTAATAGATTCATTGTGAGATGTTAAGGAAAAACAAAGAGTTCAGGGTGAGGTTTTTGTCCTGAGCAACAGGGTGGAGTGGTTTTACTTAGTAAGATGGAGGAGACTAGGGAATAAATGGGTTTGGAGTGGGAGGGAAGCAAGTCTTCTGTTTTATTTATTTATTTATTTATTTATTTATTTATTTATTTATTGAGACAGAGTCTGACTCTGTCACCCAGGGTGCAGTACAGTGGCGTGATCTCGGCTCCCTGCAACTTCCACCTCCTGGGTTCAAGCGAGTCTCCTGCCCCAGCCTCCCAAGTAGTTGGGACTACAGGCAAGTCTTCTGTTTTAGACATGTCAAGTTTGAGACCTGTTGGGCGCCAAGACAGCACGTAGCCTGGGAGTGCATATGAATCTGAAGCTGGGCTGGAAGATCAGCAGAAGGTCAAAGGTGAGAGTCATTAGCATGTGTGTGGTTCTTAAAGCCCTGGGGTAGAGGAGCCTAGGACCAGAGTGTGGAGAGAGAAGTGATGGAAAGACTCAGGACAATTAGAGAACAGGAGGAGGAGGCAGCACAGGAGGTGGAGGCTGTAGCCATTGAGAGAGGAACATATGGGCCGGCTGTGGGCCTGGAAGGCCTGGAGAAGAAGCACTTTGAGAGAGGGTGCTGCTCTGTGTCAAGCCATGCGAGAGGCCAGGGGAGGCGACATGGGGGGATTTCCTACTGCTCTGGGGAAGATGGAGGTCAGGGGCAGCCTTGTGAGGAGCCATGAGAGGGGATGGTGGAGACATGAGCCAGGCAGAGTGAGATGAGGAGGGAGTGTGGGGAGGCGGGGAGGCAGTGCACATAAACTGTAGGATGCTCTGCAGCACCAGGGAGAAGGACAGGTGGTGACAGCAGGAGAGGAACATGCCTCAAGCTCTTTGAACAGGTTGTTGGGCTGCCCCTACCACACCCAACTCTACCACTTATCAGCCACATGACCCAGGGCGACTCACTGAAATGCCATGAAACCCCATGCCTCTGCTGCTGCTACCTTTTTTTTGAGACGGAGTCCCTCTCTGTTGCCCAGGCTGGAGTGCAGTGGTGCAATCTCAGCTCACTGCAACCTCCGCCTCCCAGGTTCAAGTGATTCTCCTGCCTCAGCCTCCCGAGTAGCTGGGACTACAGGTGCTCGCCACCACACCCAGCTAATTTTTTTGTATTTTTAGTAGAGATGGGGTTTCACCATGTTGGCCAGGCTGGTCTTGAGCTCCTGACCTCAAGTGATCTGCCTGTCTCGGCCTCCCTAAGTGCTGGGATTACAGGTGTGAGCCACCGCGCCCGGTCAATCTTGTCTTTTTAATTGCAAATGACAAGAGAGAATGGATTGGGCGTTAAAACTTTGGGAGAGCAAAGGGAGAAGCCACGTAAGCAGAGAAGAGATGGTTCCAAGAGTCCTCATAGAAACTTGGCCTCAGAGAGGGACAGAGACCCTTCTGCTGCTGGAACAAGGCAGCCGACAGTCACCAGGGTGTCCTGTTGATCTCCAGTGTGACTCCTGCCCAGGACCACCCCAGTGCTCAAGCAGAGCAGCCTCACCTGCTTTAGCTATGACGTCCACCCTGCGTCAGTGGCAGAAGCAGCACAGAAGCCTCCTGTCGGCTTGTTTCTCTGGGGTCCGATCCCCGGAAGCAGCAGCAGGTTTCCCGCCATCTTTATCGCTTTGCCTCTGCCCAGCATCGCCACATGCAGTGCATGTGGGGAAGAGCTCATTGGGGAAGATTCTGGCAGAAAGATAATCAGAAAGGTTGCACCAAAACCCAGGCTGACCTCTCTCTCCCCTGAAAATGGGGTGCATAGACTTTCTGTTCCTTGCACATATAGTAGTCTGTTTTGTTGCTAGTATTTAACCAGCCTTGTCCAACTGTGAGGCCAGGCTTCCTCTGAGGCCTCTGGGACCTACCCCAGCAAATGGGGCATAGAATCTCCACTGCCTCCCTTAAATGATGGGCTAGGCAGTGACTGGGGAGACGCAGGGAAGAACCCCAAAGATGTCCTCCTCATACTGTTCCAGACAGAAGGAGCCAAGTCTTGATCTGTGCTGGCAAAGTAATTTTTCAAACTGGAATTGCTGGTAAGGCTGCTTCCCTAAAAGGCAACTCAAGTCCTGTCCTCGGCCTGCCTTTCCCTGGAGCCATGGCTCCCTGCCATTGTGCAGCCATGGAGACTTCTGCAGACTCTCTAGGGCACAGGGTTCTTCTAGTCTATTCTCCCCTATCTCAACCCCTTAACTCCCCACTTAGCCACCCTCACCCACTCAGGATAACAATGAACACTTGGAAAACTTCTCTAATAATGCTCTAGAAAAGCAAAAACGGCGCAGTGGCTCACGCCTGTAATCACAGCACTTTGGGAGGCTGAGGCAGGCAGAGTTCAAGACCAGCCTGGCCAACATGGTAAAACCCTGTCTCTACTAAAAATACAAAAAGAAAAAAATTAGCCAGGCATGGTGGCGGGTGCCTGTAGTCCCAGCTATTTGGGAGGCTGAGGCAGGAGAATCACTTGATCACTTGAACCCCGGGAGGTGGAGGTTGCAGTGAGCCAAGATCGCACCACAGCACTCTAGCCCGGGTGACAGAAGGAGACTCCGTCTAAAAAAAAAAAAAAAGAAAAGAAAGAGGCCTGGCACAGTGGGTGGTTCACTCCTGTAATCTCAGCACATTGGGAGGCCGAGGCGGGCAGATCATGAGGTCAGGAGATTGAGACCATCCTGCCTAACACCGTGAAACCCCATCTCTACTAAAAATACAAAAAAAAAAAATTAGCCGATAGTGGAGGCAGGCGCCTGTAGTCCCAGCTACTCGGGAGGCTGAGGCAGCAGGAGATTGCTTGAACGTGGGAAGTGGAGGTTGCGTGAGCCAAGATGGTGCCAACACGCACTCCACCTGGGCGACAAAGAAGGAGACTTCTGGTCTAAAAAAAAAAAAAAAAAAAAAAAGGGCCGGGGCTACGGTGGGTTCATTGCCTGTAATCCCAGCACTTTGGGAGGGCCAAGGCGGCCGGATTCCATTAGGGCAGTAGATCGGGACCATCCTGATAAAACACGGTGAAAAAACCCATGTCTTCTTAAAAAAAAAAAAAAAAAAAAAAAAAAAAAAAAAAATCGGGCCGGGCGTGATGGCGGGCGCCTGTAGTCCCAGGTACTCGGGAGACTGAGGCAGGAAAATGGTGTGAACCTGGGAGGTGGAGCTTGCAGTGAGCCGAGATTGCGCCACTGCACTCCAGCCTGGGCGACAGAGCGAGACTCCATCTCAAAAGAAATAAAAGGGGGGAGGAAGAAGAAAAAAAAGAAAAGCAAAAATGTCCCTAGTTACACATGGTACAGCTCCCAGCCCAGACTTCAGACTCTAGGGTGGCACTCTCCAGGAATCACTTCCAAAAATGCTTCAGTCCAGCCCAGCTGTAGCATCTACACTTGTGTGATGTGCTTGAGTCTCAGAGTGTCCCTGGTTGTCTGGTTGTCCCTGGTCTATCAGATCACTTGGATGCCAGATGCATCTGATCATCTCTTCCCTGTCTTCTCTATATGGTTGTGGTCCACTCAAAGTAGAACAGTTATCATCTCACTAAAAGAAAGATGGGCAGGGCAACATGGCTCATGCCTATAGTCCCAACACTTCGGGAGGCCAAGGCAGAAGGATTGCTTGAGCCCGGGATGTTGAAACCAGCCTGGGCAACATAGCGAGATCCCATCACTACAAAAAGTTTAAAAATTAGCCAGGCAAGGTTATGCATGCCTATAGTCCCGGATACTCAGGAGACAGGTGGGAGGATCACTTGAGCCCAGCAGACTGAGACAGCAGTAAGCTATGATTGCGCCATGGCACTCCAGCCTGGGCAACAGAGCGAGACCCTGTTTCAAAAAATAAAAAGATGGGTTCAGCCGGGAGGGGTGGCTCACGCCTGTAATCCTAGCACTTTAGGAGGCTGAGGCGGGTGGATTACCTGAGGTCAGCAGTTCAAGACCAGCCTGGACAACATGGTGAAAACCTGTGTCTACTAAAAATACAAAAATTAGCTGGATGTGGTGGCAGGCACCTGTAATCCCAGCTACTCAGGAGACTGAGACAGGAGAATTGCTTGAACCCAGGAAGTGGAGGTTGCAGTGAGCTGAGACCACACCACTACACTCCAGCCTAGGTGACAGAGCGAGACTCAGTCTCAGAAAATAAATAAATAAATGAATAAATAAATAAATAAATAAATAAATAAATAAATAAATAAAAAGATGGGCTCATCAAGGACCATGGATCTCCTTTGCTCTGCTCTCTGCAGAGTAGATTCATTAAACAGGAGAGATGAGGGAAGCACTGCCAGTGCTGAGGCCCCTCAGGCCTCCTTGGGTTTTCACGCCAGCAATAGGAACTGTGGCTGGGACCACGTGTCAACACCACATTTTGCCATCCTTCTCTGCTCTGGGCGCCACCTTTCTGGCGGTCTTCACCTGAGCCTTGAGGTGAAGTCTTCCTGTGGGTCCATCTGACTTCCCAGGCAAGAAACAGGACAGGTTTTTAAAATCCCTATTATTACTTGAATATCTGAAGCACTTGGAATAGGAGGGGAACAGGAAAGGAAATCCATTAAAGGCACTGTGAGGCAGATAAAACGCAGAGGGCTGAGAACCGGGGTGAGTGGGAGGGGTCGGGAGAGATAACGGGGTGTAAGGAGCCATCACCGCAGCCAGCGGCACGTGGTGTTTGCCAGCTCCCTAAATGGACAAGGGCAGAACGCGTTTCAGTCTGCCTTTGCGCGAGAGGAACTAATCCCCTTGGAACAGGAATGGGTTCTAAGAGGGTCAAAGGAGCTGCTCGAGGCACCGCGTCATTCCGCGGCAGCAAGGGAATGTAAACCAGCTGCGCGCAGGCAGCGCCTCCGTGCCTGTTCTAGCCCCGCGTCGGGCTTCCTGTGTGGTCCTGAATCCGTCTTCTGCTTTCTGGAATCTTAAATGCACTGGCAGATGGTGGGGACTTTAGAGCTATGTTCCTTAAATATTCTCAGGCCCTAGAGGAAAAGATTCTTGTTTATTCTCATTAGCTTACTTATGTTTCATAACACCCGCACCTTCTCCCCAACAGAACGTGAGGTGTGACTGCACACACAGGGCGCGTCCGGAGCACCGGATGATGTGGAGTGAGATTCCAGGAGGCTATTTGGGGTCATGTACGTGCCATTAGCACTGCTTTCTTTCTGTTTTTGTTTAAGACAGGGTCTGGCTCTGTCACCCAGGCTGGAGCACAGTAGCACAATCAGGCTCATCTCATCTACAGCCTCCAACTCACAGGCTCAAGGGATCCTCCCACCTCAGCCTCCTGAGTAGCTGGGACTCCAAGGGCTTACCGCCATGCCCGGGGCCTTTTTTTTTTTTTTTTTTTTTTTTTTAGAGGTAGGGTCTCGCCATGTTGCCCAGGTTTGCCTCAAATTCTTGGCTCCAAGCAGTCCCCCTCCTTGGCTTCCCAGCGTGTTGCGGTTACAGGCATGAGCCACTGTGCCCAGCCAACAGTAGCAAGACCTGTCTCTAAAAAATAAAATCGTTTTTTTTTTTGAGACGGAGTCTCGCTCTGTCGCCCAGGCTGGAGTGCAGTGGCCTAATCTCAGCTCACTGCAAACTCCGCCTCCCGGGTTTACGCCATTCTCCTGCCTCAGCCTCCCGAGTAGCTGGGACTACAGGCGCCCGCCACCTCGCCCGGCTAGTTTTTTGTATTCTTTAGTAGAGACGGGGTTTCACCGTGTTAGCCAGGATGGTCTCGATCGCCTGACCTCGTGATCCGCCCGTCTCGGCCTCCCAAAGTGCTGGGATTACAGGCTTGAGCCACCGCGCCCGGCCAAAATCGTTTTTTAAAAAATCAATGTAGCTTGTTGGAAAGTATTGTAAAGGCTAATAAAGACATGTCGTTCCCCCCTGAGGGGCCCTAGGTTCTCCTAAGCATCATCCGTGCGTGTGGCGAGATCCACGTAATAACCAAACTTCTGAAGAAAGTTCTCTTTTTCAACTCAGTCATGTGGCCCTTCGGATTGACCTGTCTGCTTCTTTTTCCTTCTATGAATGATGATCTGGTTTTGGCCCAATTGGATGCCATCCCAAATGCTATCTAGATACACCTGAGGTTCAATTCGTTCAAGTTCCTATCTTGAAGCCAAACGGCAGTCAGCGCCATTTTCAATGCGGGTTCTGTATTCATCTACAGAAAGACTAAGTTAGTAGTAGGCCGGGCGCGGTGGCTCACGCCTGTAATCCCAGCACTTTGGGAGGCCGAGGCGGGCGGATCACAAGGTCAGAAGATCGAGACCATCCTGGCTAACAGAGTGAATCACATCACTGCACTCCAGCCTAGGCAGCAGAGCAAGACTCTGTCTCAAAAAAAAAAAAAAAAAAGAAAAGAAGATCAGGGTCTTGATTTCCACTCAGTCCTATAGCGTTTCATGTTTATTGATTGACTGGAGGCTGGATGCAGTGGCTCACGCCTGTAATCCCAACACTTTGGACACTTTGGGAGGCCAAGGAAGGCAGATCGCTTGAGCCCAGGAGTTTGAGACTAGCCAGGGCAATGCGGCAAAACCCTGTCTCTACAAAAAATACAAAAAAAAAAAAAATATTTAGCTGGGCATGGTGGCATGCGGTTGTAGTCTCAGCTACTCAGGGAACTGAGGTGGGAGGATTGCTGAAGCCCAGGAGATTTGAGGTTATAGTGAGCTGAGATCACACTCCAGCCTGGAAGACAAAGTGAGAACCTGTCTCAAAACAATAAAAATAATAAAGAATAAAATTGAATGATTGTAACCAAACTTCACATGGTAAAAAAGCTATAAAATTATTTTGATGGCTGGGCTCAGTGGCTCACACCTGTAATCCCAGCACTCTGGGAGGCCGCAGCAGGCAGATCACCTGAGGTCAGGTGTTCAAGACCAGCCTGGCCAACATGGTGAAACTCCATCTCTACTAAAAATACAAAAATTAGCCGGACATGGTGGTGGGTGCCCGTAATCCCAGCTACTCGGGAGGCTGAGGCAGGAGAATCGCTTGAACATAGGAGGCAGAGGTTGCAATGAGTCCAGACCACACCATTGCACGCCAACCTAGGCAACAAAAGTGGAACTCTATCTCAAAAAAATAATAATAGGCCGGGCGCGGTGGCTCACATCTGTAACCCCAGCACTTTGGGAGGCCCAGGTGGGTGGATCACATGAGGGTCAGGAGTTCAAGACCAGCCTGACCAACATGGAGAAACCCCGTCTCTATTAAAAATACAAAAATATAGCTGGGCACGGTGGTTCATGCCTGTAATCCCAGCTACTCGGTAGGCTGAGGCAGGAGAATCACTTGAACCTGGGAGGCAGAGGTTGCGGTGAGCCAAGATTGTGCCATTGCATTCCAGCCTGAGCAACAAGAGTGAAACTCCATCTCAAAAATAATAATAATAATAATAATTTTGATGTGGATTTCATTCATTGTCTTGAACGAAAATGGCAGCCAATGTTAAAAGTCTGATGTTTTTATTGGGTGTCAGTGACATTTGACAAGTATCAGAGGCTACCAATATCACTGTTACCCAATAAAAACAGTAGGCAGAGGCTGCTTGTCAAATGGATTCCTTGTGAGAAGACAAAACCTGAATCTGCCACCTCAAAAAATAACCCATTGAGTGTACTAAATGTGCCCATTAAAATACTGCCAATGTTTTCATAGTTAACAATTGTCCTTTTCACACACATCAGCAGGATGTGTGACATGTCACTTTATTTATATAATACTTATGTAATAATACTTTCATATTATGCTTTTTCTGAGTATATTTTAATTACCAATTAATCTCATTTTATTTTTTGAGAGAAAGGGTAGGTAGAAGTGAGTATTTTAAAAATCAGAGCTGGGCACAGTGGCTCACGCCTGTAATCCCAGCACTTTGGGAGGTCGAAGCAGGTGGATCATTTGAGCCCAGGAGTTCGAGACCAGTCTGAACAATATAGTGAGACCCTGTCTTTGTAAGAATTAGCAGGGTGTGGTGTTGCATGCCAGTGGTCCCAGCTACTCAGGAAGCAGAGGTGGGAGGTGGGAGGATCACTTAAGCCTGGGAAGTCAAGGTTGTAGTGAGCTGTGATCGTACCACTACACTCCAGCATGGGTAACAGAGCGAGACCCAGGGAAGTACAAATGGCGATTTTAAGAGAATATAGGCAGCGCGTTGTGGATCTGGTAAGAAGTCCAACCAGAATAGCTAGGTCTAGGGCCTGTGGTACAACTAAGACTTCAGATAAGGATTGATGAGGTTGGGGTGGGCCTGGAGAAGTAAAGAAAGAGAGAGGAAGGATGAGGGCACCAAACTGGTTCTACTTCCCCCTGAAGGCCTCCTAGCAGAAGCCGTCAGCCAACAGCAGGTGCATTGCATAAACAGGAATGCGGCTGGAAGAGATGTCTTAGCCCTGTACAAAGACTGCATCTCAGTTGTACCGAGCTGGTCCTGCTATTCAAATCCTGCAGACCTTATTGGACTTCCAGACTCCACCCTCTGGAGGGTCTCCTTCCCTCTCCTGTACCCCAAAACCCTGAGCTCGTCAGGATTCCATCTGGCCTGTACAGGTGCCCCCCAGGTCCTCCAGAGAAAGAGAGGACAGCATCTTGGCTCCTGGGCCCTGGTGTTTCACTCTGGGGAGGTGGGTGGAAAGGAGGGTGGGAGCCTGCAAAGAAAGTCAGGAGGACCTCATCTCCAAGTCGGAGAGTTGGCCTGATGAGGAGAGTGTCAGTGAATGGCGTCTTGCTGTTATTTCTCTGTATCCCTGCTGGGGATGGGAGTTCCTGGCAGCTGGCCCTGGCCCTGGCCCTGGCCTTGGCCTTTGTCTCCCTACACTCTCCTCTTGGCACAGCCAGAGGCTTTCAGTGTTGTGCTTTCAGGGTCACATGGTTTAAGCTTTGCACAGCTGCTGGGGGAAAAAGAGAGAGTGAGGGAGAGACAGACAGAGAGCACTCGCTCCATTCTTACCATATATGAGGCTAAGCGATGGATATCGGCATGACTCAAAGCCCATGAAGGCAATCTCTGCCTGACTCTCACCCCTGGCTATGGAACACACTGCCTCTCACCCTACCTCTGGGCTTTTCACACCCAAATCCTCCCCTGCCCTCCACACACAAGCTTCCACTGACCCTCCCATGCACCCTCCCCTGAGTATATACACACTCTCACACCACACAAAAGACATGTGTGCGCACTTTCTGTCAAACCCATGGAAAGAAAAGCCAGCAACTTAATCAACCTAATAACTTTTGCACATCATGGCGGACAAGAGCTTGCTCTGGCAATTCTCTCTCTCTCTCTCTCTCTCCCACACACACACACACACACACGAATGCCCATGCCACGGGTGTTTTCCATACTACTTTAAGATTTTAGAATCTCTGTCCTTAGTCTCTCTCCAGTGTAAATTCTTGAGTGCCATCTCCTGTTTTTCCACCAATGCTGCACCTTTCCCATCAGAAAAGTTACTTACTGCGATCAGACTTCTCACACCGTGGAGTTTCAGAAGCCAGCCCTCCCGTGTCCCCTGCCAGCCAGTAGTCAGTGTTCCTCCTCTGCCTCTCCCACAGCACCTTGGCCTGTGCTGTGTAGCTTCTGCATGCTTCTACCACTGTTTGTAGCCTCCATCAGCAATTGCAGCCAGCACCAGCCAATGCAGGTGGGGACCATGGTCTGCCTCATGATGCTTTAGGCCACCTTGCATTGTCTTTACGAGCCTAACATCACAAGCGGTCACCAGTAATATGGTCTTACAAAGTATGGTTATGATGGAAGATGATTTTTTTTAAACAAACATATGAAGTCTTAAATATTCAAATAAGGCTTCAAATAATAATGTGATCACTGCCACTGCCATTAGTCTCTTACCTCTCAAGGTCATCAGTGGGAAGGCAGCGTTCACTTAGGTGAGAATTTTTTTTGTTTTTTTTGGCAACAGGGTCTTGCTCTATTGCCCAGGCTGGGGTGCCAACACGGCTCACTGCAGCCTCAACCTCCTGGGTTCAAGCTATCCTCCTGCCTCAGCCTCCCAAGTAGCTGGGAGTACAGGTGTGTGGCATCATAACCAGCTTATTTTTTTAAGTTGTTTTGTAGAGATGAGGTATCACCATATTGCCCAGGCTGGTCTCAAACTCCTGGGCTCAAGTGATCTGCCTACCTCAGCCTCCCAAAGTGCTGGGATTACATGCATGAGCCAACATGCCTGGCTGACATTTTTGATATATTGTTCCCAAGCTAGTATCTCTTTTTTTAAATTTTTTTCTGAGATGGAGTCTCACTCTCTTGCCCAGGCTGGAGTGCAGTGGCGCAATCTTGGCTCACTGCAACCTCTGCTTCCAGATTCGAGCGGTTCTCCTGCCTCAGCCTCCCAAGTAGCTGGGATTATAGCCATGCACCACCATGCCCAGCTATATTTTTGTATTTTTAGTAGAGACGGGGTTTCGCCATGTTGGCCAGGCTGGTCTCAAACTCCTGACCTCAGGTGATCTGCCCGCCTTGGCCTCCCAAAGTGCTGGGATTACAGGCATGTATCATTATTTTATAGGCCCAGTTCTGCTACATCTAAGAAGTTTTGAAACATAAAGATAACAAACAAATATATTATAAAAGCCTACATTGCTTATACCTTGGTTTGTTTGCAGGAATTGCATCCTGTAGAGTAGGGGTTAGTCAACTGCAGCCTGGGGTCAAATCCGGTTTTTGTGTGACCTGCAATGCAAGTTAAGAATGGTTTTGATGTTTTTTAGATGAGTCAAAAAATCTAAAGCAAAATAAGATTTCATGATACATGAAAATTACATGGAATCCAAATTGCAGTGCTTATAAATAGTTTTATTGGAGCACAGCCATGCATACTTGGTGACATTCTCTGTGGCTCCTCACACACTGAAACAAAAGGTCAAGTCATTGCGACAGACACTATGTGGCTTGAAAAGCTGAAAACATGTGCTGTCTCGTTTCTTACCAGAAACGTTTACTGACCCTTGCTGTAGGTGCTACTTTTCAATCCCTGAATATCTTTGGGAAAAGATATGAATCTTTTAGGAAGAAGTGTGGTTTACTAGAAACGGAATCCTTAAATAACAATGGCTTAAACAAGGTAGAGAATAATTTTTATTTTACATAAAAGAAATCTGGAGATAAGCAGATTGGGCTGATACAGTAATCCTGTGGTCATCGGGGCTGAGGCTTCTTCTGTCTTTCTCCTCCGCCATTATTTATTTATTTATTTATTTTTATTTATTTATTTTTTTTTGAGGCGGAGTCTCGCTCTGTCGCCCGGGCTGGAGTGCAGTGGCCGATCTCAGCTCACTGCAAGCTCCGCCTCCTGGGTTCACGCCATTCTCCTGCCTCAGCCTCCCGAGTAGCTGGGACTACAGGCGCCCGCCACCTCACCCGGCTAGTTTTTGTATTTTTAGTAGAGACAGGGGTTTCACCGTGTTAGCCAGGATGGTCTCGATCTCCTGACCTCGTGATCCGCCCGTCTCGGCCTCCCAAAGTGCTGGGATTACAGGCTTGAGCCACCGTGCCCAGCCTCCTCCGCCATTCTTACTGCATGGTTTCCATCTTTAAGATCACCTCACAGTCACATAATGGTTGCTGGAGCCCTAGTCATCACATGGTGTTCCCAGTAATAGAAAGTAGAAGAGGTGGCCGGGCGCGGTGACTCACGCCTGTAATTCCAGCACTTTGGGAGGCTGAGACGGGCGGATCACCTGAGGTGTCAGGAGTTTGAGACCAGCCTGGCCAACATGGTGAAACCTTGTCTCCACTAAAAATACAAAAAACTAGCCGGGCATGGTGGTGGGCGCCTGTAGTCCCAGCTACTTGGGAGGCTGAGGCAGGAGAATGGCGTGAACCCGGGAGGTGGAGCTTGCAGTGAGCCGAGATCGCACCACCGCACTCCAGCCTGGGCAATAGAGCGATACTCCGTCTCAAAAAATAAAAAAAAAAGAAAGAAAGAATAAAGAAGGTAGAAGAGGTTGGCCGGGCGTGGTGGCTCAAGCCTGTAATCCCAGCACTTTGGGAGGCCGAGACGGGCGGATCACGAGGTCAGGAGATCGAGACCATCCTGGCTAACATGGTGAAACCCCGTCTCTACTAAAATACAAAAAACTAGCCGGGCGACGTGGCAGGCGCCTGTAGTCCCAGCTACTTGGGAGGCTGAGGCAGGAGAATGGCGTGAACCCAGGAGGCGGAGCTTGCAGTGAGCTGAGATCCGGCCACTGCACTCCAGCCTGGGCGGCAGAGCGAGACTCCGTCTCAAAAAAAAAAAAAAAAAAAAAAAAGAGGTTAGGATCCAAGAGTGCCAGCTTAACCAGCTCCCATTAAACAGCTTCCCCAGAAGCTCTACCCAAATATTTCTTCTTACATCTAATTGGCCACCTTCATTTGCAAAAGAGGCTGAGATATGTAGTTTTGTGGCTGAGAACATTGCCACCCAGATAATGCCAGGGTTCTGTTAATGAAGCAAGAGGAGAAAGTAGATAAAGGTTAGGCAACTGGCCATCTCTGCCCTAGGAACAATTGGCCTTTCCGTATCCTCTTCAATATACGCTGCATACTAGTTTCTTATAAACCTAAGAATTATTTTTTCAAGCACCATTCTTTTTGTTTGTTTTTTGGTCGGGACAGGGTTTCGTTCTGTCATCCAGGCTGGACTGCAGTGGCATGATCGTGGCTCATTGCAACCTCCACCTCCCAGGTTCAAGAGATTCTCCTGCCTCAGCCTCCCAAGTAGCTGGGATTACAGGCACATGCCACCACACCTGGCTAATTTTTGTATTTTTAGTAGAGATGGTGTTTCACCATTTTGGCCAGGCTGGTCCTGAACTCCTGACCTCAGGTGATCTGCCTGCCTTGGCCTCCCAAAGTACTGGGATTACAGACGTGGGCCACTGTGCCCAGCCTCTTGCTCCCTCTTTCAACAGGTTTCCTTCTTTCCCATGTCTCCTCTTCCCTAATACCTTGGCATCATTGAGACTGGAGAGTCACAGCAACCTCTTTCCTTTCCTAGTTGTCTTGCCTCTAATCCTGTGCTCTTTTTGTTTTATTAACTTTTGTGCTTGAGCCATTTTTTCTTTAGTTTCTTTGTACCAATAATTATATTTATGTAATTACATGAACAGTGATATAATTCTATTCAACAGTACATATTAATGTTCCAGGGACCAGGTACCAAAAAAACACAAAGCTGTTAACAAGAACATCAAACGAATGTGTGGGCTGGGTGCAGTGGCTCATACTTGTAATTCCAACACTTTGGGAGGCCAAGTCAGGAGAATTGCCTGAGCCCAGGAGTCCAAGACCAGCCTGGGCAACATAGCGAGACCTCATCTCTACAAAAAACATAAAAAATTATCTAGCTAATTGGTGTTGGCAGGTGCCTGTAGTCATAGGTACATGGGAGGCTGAGGTGGGAGGATCTATCGCTTGAGCCCAGGAAGTAGAGGCTACAGTGAGCCAAGATTGCACCACTGCACTCCAGCCTGGGCAACAGAGTGTGACCCTGTCTACAACACACACACACACACACACACACACACACACACACACACACAGAAAGAGAGAGAGAGAGAGACAGAGAATGTGGCCTGGCCTTAGTCTCTGTCATTTTTGTTTGTTTGTTTTTGAGATGGAGTGTTGCTCTGTCACCAGGCTGGAATCCAGTGGCGCAATCTCTGCTCACTGCAACCTTTGCCTCCCCAGTTCAAGCGATTCTCCTGCCTCAGCCTCCTGAGTAGCTGGGACTACAGGCACGCACCACCATACCCAGCTAATTTTTGTATTTTTAGTAGAGATGGAGTTTCACCATGTTGGCCAGGATGGTCTCAGTCTCTTGACCTGGTGATCCACCCACCTCAGCCTCCCAAAGTGCTGGGATTACAGGCATAAGCCACTACACCCAGCCGATTTTTCTTAACTTACTAAGTTTATATGTGCTAGGCCAGATGCAGTAGCTCACGCCTGTAATCCCAGCACTTTGAAAGGCCAAGGTGGAAAGATCACTTGAGCTTAGGAATTTGAGACCAGCCTGGGCAACATAGCAAGACCTCGTCTCTATAAAAAATTTAAAAATTAGCCTGTGGTGGCATGCACCTGCTACCTCAGCCTACTGAGTCCCAGCTACTCAGGAGGCTGAAGCGGGAGGATCACTTGAGCCTGGGAAGTAGAGGCTGCACTGAGCCAGAGATTGTACTATTGCATCCCAGCCTGGGTGACAGAGCAAGACCCTGTCTCAAAAAAAAAAAAAAAAAAAAAAAAAGGTTTATATGTGCTTAAAAGAACCAAGCCTTTTATTGAATATTGAAGATTCACCAAGGATTTTATTTGATCATATAATATAATTATAAAATCATTATTAATAAGCCATAGAATGTACGAAAGTATATCTAGTGAAAAATAAGTCTCCTTCCCATTTCTGTCCCCCACCACCAGCTCTCCTACCCAAGATAACCACTTCTTGAATATTCTCAAAGATGGTCTATGCCTTTCTAAGTCCACGTGCATATGTATGCACACATGTGCCTGTATGACATTTTCCAGCAGAAGTGGTAGCGTATCATACACACTGTTCTGCATCTGCTGTTTTCATTTAGCAGTATGTCTTAGGGATTATCTGCCTATAGCCAGATCTACCCAAAGCTCAGATCTGACCATGACAAACCAATGAGCAAAATGTGGGATATACACACAATGGAATATTATTTGGGAATATTCTAATAATATTAGAAAAAGAATGAAATTCAGCCTGCCATGGTGGTTCACGCATGTAATCCCAGCACTTTGGGAGGCTGAGGTGGGTGGATCACCTGAGGTCAGGAGTTCAAGACCGTCCTGGCCAACAGGGTGAAACCCCATCTCTACTAAAAATACAAAAATTAGCCAGGTGTGGTGGCATGTGCCTGTAACCCCAGCTACTTGGGAGGCTGAGGCAGGAGAATCGCTTGAACCCGGGAGGCGGAGGTTGCGGTGAGCTGAGATCATGCCACTGCACTCCAGCCTGGGCGATAAGAACAAGACTCCGTCTCAAAAACAAACAAAACAAAACAAAGCAAAAAGAACACTGATTAGGTGCCTTGGTAGATTCAAGCAAAGAGATGATGATGGCTTGTACCAGATAGGTGATGTGAAGTTAAAGAAAAGTGGGCAAATTAGAGATATATTTTGGAGGCAAAATAGACAGGAGATCAGAGGCTGGCATGGAGACAGAATGCTGCCCAGAGTCTCTAGCTTTTACATTTGGGTGGGTGGTGGGCCATTCCCTGGGGGAAATTAAGTTCCTGGGACTTGGGAGTCAGGACCCTTGGGTTTTAGTCCCAGCAGTTTCTGTCTCTGGGAGTCAGGCAGGTGACTTCCCCTCTGTAGGTCTCCTCATCTGATGAGTAAGTGAACTAAATCCTTTCTGAAGTCCCTTCCAATAAATGGCTGTACAATCAAACTACTAGATATTTACATCTTAGTGAATGTTCATTTATGAGGTTAGTTTTTTTCCATAGCACGAACTGAGATGTGCGGTGGACTTTGAATGGGAAACGGGGATGCAGGGGAGAAGGACATTTGAGAGAGTGGGGTCCTAGGAACTTGAAGGTGACCAGAGCAAGCTGGAGATAGGGAAGCAGTGCCACCAAGAGAGACGCACAGAAGCGGACACCAAAGGGTGCACAAAAGCTATTCCTGCATCCCAGGCCAGCCAAGGGACAGCCCTCCCGCAGAGAGAAGGGTACAAGGGAGGAACTTTAACAACGATTAATCAGTTTCAGTGGGAGAAAAAAACTAAAATACAGCCAGGAAGAAAAAAACTCAGTAGCATGATCCAAATCTGATGGGATTTCATAAGATATCCCTCTAATCCACTTCCTTTGCTTTGTAATTGATTTCAGTTTTAGCCAAAGCAAGCCTCCAAAAGTTAGGCTTTTATCCCCGATCTTGTGCCTGGCACTTGCTCCAGGCGTCTTGTAGCTCCAGTGAAAATGTGAGTTCCCAGGAGAATGAGCCTCGTACTTGTGTTCTTTTACGTCCTTATATCATACCCGTAACAGAAGCACCGTAGGTGTTTACTGATACCTCACATCTAGAAAAGTTGCTGTGGAAAAGTCATGCCCTGACCTGGACATCATACCTTTGTCTCATAAGTACAGTGATTTGTCACTCCATCCTGGACAGAGCTTGGGGGGAAACCGAGGTCTTCTCTGTGGAATGTGAGGTCTTCCGGTCTGTCACAGGCCCAGGCTTCCCTAAGGCAGAATAAGAAAGGAAGGGCTTCGTGTTTCTGAGGGAGAGAGTGGCTAGCGGTGCAGCTGCTGAATGACATCCCAAGGCAACAGAGAGGGCTGTGAGCTGCCCTCACCCTGGCCCACTGCTGCCAAGCTAGCTCGACTCTTGTTCCCTCCATGTTGCAGTGGCCATCAGAGCAGGGAGTGCCCATAATGTTGGCCAATCAGACGAGGACTGCAGAACAGGAGAAATGGGAACTGTGGTCCTGAAAACCTCTGCTTTCTCGGCCCGACGAAATGCAGAGTTATGTGAAGCTTGTGTCTTTCCGTGTGATAGCGTGCTTCTGGCTTTCAATACCCTGAAAAACAACCCACTAAACATATGTGTATACACATATGCTGGAAAGCCTGTACATCTATATGCTTTTACATATGTATATATATAGCAGAGATCTGCTTGCTCAGGAAATATACCCATGGATGTGTTTGTTGTGATCGATACACACACAGGAATATCCATCTGAGGAGGCTGGTATATATCTGTGTGCTCGTGCCCAGATATATAGAGGGAGGGGCTTTGAGCTGAGCCTGGTCCCAGGTGCCCCTTGCTTGTGTTTCTGGGCGAGGAGAGAGCTGAGTGCAGTGAACATGCTCTCTCTCTCTCTTTTTTTTTTTTTTTTAGTTAATTAATTATTTATTTTTGAGACGGAGTCTTGCTCTGTGGCCCAGGCTGGAGTGCAGTGGTGTGATTTCGGCTCACTGCAAGCTCTACCTCCCAGGCTCACACCATTCTCCTGCCTCAGCCTCCCGGAGTAGCTGGGACTACAGGTGCCCGCCACCACGCCCGGCTAACTTTTTTGTATTTTTAGTAGAGACGGAGTTTCAGTGTGTTAGCCAGGACGGTCTCGATCTCCTGACCTCGTGATCCTCCTGCCTCGGCCTCCCAAAGTGCTGGGATTACAGGCGTGAGCCACCGTGCCCGGCCGTGAACACGCTGTCTTGCTGCCAGGCCTCCGACTGCCTGAGGACGCCAGTTGTAACCTTGCCACTCCTCAGCCTTCCCCACGGCCCTCACCTGCTGACGCAGGAGGTGAACCCCACGAACTGCTGCCTGATTAGCAAGGCTGGGCAGGTGTCTGTCTCCCAGAGAGGGAGCTGGGGTGGGGGCACCCCACAGGTGGCTCCGCAGGAGAAAGGGCTACCAGGGGAGCCCAGCCACGGGGGCACCCTTCACTCTCACCCCACAAGCTTTCTCTTTCCATCAGGAGATATTTGATTCAATTGATCTGAGACATGATCCCTGCTCATTTTCACTCTACACATTCTTTGCCCGCTTCCATTTCTGTCTAACTCAAATTCTCCGCTTCAGTCAAATTAGCCTGCTCATGGTTTCCTGAATATAGTTGGAGATTGCCTGCCCCTGGGTCTTTGCCTGCCCCGTCTCCTGCCTTGGAATGTGCCTCTCTACCAGCCACCAGCTGCTCCGTACCCCCCCACCCCCTACCACTTCCAAACACTACCGAGGTCCCTTTCCTACTAGAAGCCTTCCCTGATCACCCAGCTGAGTGCGCTCTCCCTGTGCAGAACCCTCTCCCAGGCTGGCCATCTGCTGCTGGTATTTAGGGTTAGCTCTCTGTGGGCATGAGATTACAAACTTGCCTTTCTCATCAGCCACTCTGGTGTGCCTGACCAGAGGCCCCTCTCCAACCTTCTTCTCAGGCCTTTTAAGTGTCCAGAGTGTTTTAACCAGTCACCCCCAGTTTCTGTGACATTGCCCTGCAAACATGGCACAGAGATAATGAGACGATCTAACAAAACACCTCTACTGACCGCATGTAGCACGTGGTCAATGTGCAGCCCCCGCCTTAAACCAGATAGTAACCAGTTAAGAGTTGATATTCTTATTTGGGTATCTCAAGACGACTGGAAGTCTTCATTTATCGAGTTCTTTACTCCAAGCACTAAGCCTTCTTGACAATCCACTCTGGAAAATCATTTCAGGGGCCCGTTTTTGCTTGTTTGGTTTGGTTTTTGCTTTTCTTGGCCTATAAAATTACCTCTAGGAGTGGATGAATATCAATCTAGGACGCAAAACCCTGAGCTCTGACCTTAGCTACCAGTTATGCTGAACTACAAGGACGACTGGCCAGTTTGGGAATGATTTGTTGTTTTTTTGTTTTTTGTTTTTTTTGTTTTTTTTTTGAGACGGAGTCTCGCTCTGTCGCTCAGGCTGGAGGGCAGTGGCCGGATCTCAGCTCAGTGCAAGCTCCGCCTCCCGGGTTCCCGCCATTCTCCTGCCTCAGCCTCCGGAGTAGCTGGGACTACAGGCGCCCGCCACCGCGCCTGGCTAGTTTTTTGTATTTTTTTTAGTAGAGACGGGGTTTCACCGTATTAGCCAGGATGGTCTCGATCTCCTGACCTCGTGATCCGCCCGTCTCGGCCTCCCAAAGTGCTGGGATTACAGGCTTGAGCCACTGCGCCCGGCCGGGAATGATTTGAACCGTCTGCACGGTTCTCTTTTGAGCTCCCTGTTTTGTTTTGTTTTGTTTTGTTTTGTTTTGTTTTGTTTTGTTTTGTTTTATTTTATTTTATTTTATTTTTTCCCTGAAACATCTCTCTAGAGGTTGGCTTGGGTAACAACAGCACGCTCACTGCTAGAACTCTTGTCCCAGACTCAGTAAGCAGCCAGCATTCACCAAGTATGAAGTTTCTGATACCCAAATGTAGGCGTTCCCTCTGTAAGCCAAAATTGTCCACTTGGGAATCTGAATCAGAAACTCCTTGGGGGATGTGGAGACTGGAGCGATTCCCAAGTCTGCCACAGGACATAGCTTTCCATGTGGACAGTGATACTGAAGGCTGTGGGGTAGACAAGCAGGAATCTTCCCTCCTGGAAACTTTCACTTCCTCCAGCCAGTCCAAGGCTAGATTGGGAGTCACTGTAAGTTTCTGAGCAGCCCAGGATAGGAAGCCCAGCCTCTGGGGAGACCCTGTCAAAGGCCAGCATCTTTGACATCTGTTAGATCTGTCTTGGCTTCCAGTGTTGCTTGAGATCACCTTTTGCTTCAAGCTGACTCGATTGCCTGCTGGTCAGCTCTGGAGCTGTCCACCATTGTGACCACAGTGGTCTCCAGCCAGCCCTGAATTCTGTCTGGTTCTGTTCCCTAACTGTGATGAGTATGCAGGCGCTTGCCTTTCACACCTCACACATGTTACCTGCAAGTTTGCACTGTACCTCCCAACCACAGCCCCCTGCCTGCCTGGGGCAGAACGTGAGATGGGAGGTGAGAAAAAAAATCAAAGCTCTCCATTTTACTATTTACAAACTGTTTTGGTCAAAAATTGAGTAGAGGAACAAACTGATGAAACTATTAAATAAATAGAAATTTCTAATAATCCTTTACATTCTCATAGCATGATCAGAGTTTATGAAGTGTTGGCATATGCATTGCCATGTAATCCTCACACATGCCCCCATAAAATGGGGCCATAAACTGGTGTTACTATTCCCATTTGACGATGAGGAAATATGTGCTTTGGAGAAGTCTACTAATTTGCTCAATGTCGTGCAATTACTAAATGATACTGCTGGAACTGAAATGCAGGCCTTCTTCTTCTAGGTCTAAAGACATTTTTGAAATACCGCTGGTGTTCACTTATCCTTGCTCTTCCTGCCATCCTGTACCAGGGCCAGATCAGAATTGAATGATCTAAATGCTCTGTGTGACCTAAGTACAGCCTCCGTCTGGCTTTTGTCTCGGCAGATTGGGCTAAGTCCAGGGGGGAGCACTGGCTGTTTCCAGGCGTGTGGGCTCATTATGTCCAGGTGGAGGAGACTAATGGGAGTAATGGCTTACTCACTCACTCACTTACTCATTCACTCACTTACTCACTTACTCAGTTACTTACTTACTTATTTGGCTTCAAGCCAAGGAGCCGCTCCCAATTCTTCAGCCCCAAGGGGCCTCCTACAGTAAAAATCCCTCACTGGTATGGGATTTATGCCACTGAGATAATGTGTTTGGTGCCAGTGACTCTGCTGGTTAGAATGAAAGAAAGAGGCTGACTCCTGGCTGTGTGGAAACCACAGAAAAGAGGATGAGGTTCCCATGGGCACACCCTCTGCTTCTTCCTATCCTTGGGCTTAGCTGTGTCTAACAGAAACGGCAGCAAGATATGCCAAGCACAGACCTGCCCCCCTTCTACGGCCTGGACAAAGCCATAGGCAGGGTTTGGTCCTAGCCCTGTCTCCACCCAAGGTGAGATGTCATCATCAGAAAACTCCTATTGGGCATCTACCTGCAGCTCGCAGGATAGCAGTGATTTCTGCAACACCATGCCCTCCAGCAGCAACACAGGCGCCCTGGTTTTGCAATATTGTGGTGGTAGTTCTGAGTATCCCTGGGGTGGGGTAAAGGGACAGGAAGTGTTGTTGATACATTCTCAATGCTAAATGTATCAAAATTCACACTGATTTAAAAATAAACATATACCATCTGGCATTTTTAGGAAAATGAAGAAGGGATGGGTTTGGGGAGGATGAATTGCTAAGTGGCACAAAAACAGGCTATAACGACTCCAAACAGACATGAGTCATTCAGAGGAGCTCAGTCTTGTGTCTTTCATTCCAAACCCCTGAGCCAAGCAGACCTGGTAGCAGAGCTGGAGGGTGGCCAAGTCCAGGAAGCCAGGCTGGGGGCAGGAAATACAGCAGGGTAGTTTTTAGCTGGTGTCCAGGGAACAGAGGGGGTGATGGAAAAGAGGAGAGGCAGAGGAAACCCATTACCACCTGGTGTCTTGCCACTAAGAAGATGGAATTCACTTCAGATTTTGGTCCCTTGGTGACTTAATTACACATTGAAGGTAGACAACTTACTGAGAGACAGAGAGGGTAGTGGGTGAGGAGCATAAACTCTGGAGTTGGTAGGATGACATGAGTAAATATATATAAATCACCTAGGACAGTGCTTAATGTTCTAAGTAAAATTCTAATGTTGGTTATTGCTACTACTGGGTACAATGAAGAGCTGCAGTGGAAATTCAGGGTCCTAGAGTGGCAATAATGTGCAACACAGCTGGGTGCAGTGGCTCACGCCTGTAATTCCATCACTTTGCGAGGCCGAGGCAGGCAGATCACCTGAGGTCAGGAGTTTGAGACTAGCCTGGCCAACATGGTAAAACCGCGACTCTACTAAAAATACAAAAATTAGCTGGGCTTGGTGGTGCCCACCTCTAGTTCCAGCTACTTGAAAGGCTGAGGCAGGAGAATCAATTGAACCCAGGAGGCAGAGGTTGCAGTGAGCCAAGATGGCGCCACTTCACTCCAGCCTGGCTACAAGAGCAAAACTCTGTCAAAAACAAACAAACAAACAAAAAAGCAACACAAATGCATTTAAGACAGAAACCTGTTCTGCAAAGAGGAAGAGGTACCAGTAGATGCTATTATGGCATCCTGGGGCTTTCTGTAGGCCAAGTTTAGGCCACCTCATTGGAACAATATAATGTAGTTTCAGAACTGTGACTTCCAGCTTCAGCAGGCTGGAAGAAATCCATCTCCCATTAATCTTTCTATCAGACTCCAGGAAAAAAATAAAGCAAAAATGGTTTCCTATTTCATCTTTAAGAAAGTCAAATTATTCAAGATACACTGAGCACCTACTCTGCATAAAATAGCCTAATGATTCTAGAAGTTAAAATGAAGTAAAAGATTTGTTTCCTGCTGTTAAGGATCTTATAATCCCTTTGGGAAGACAAGGTCAATACTAATACAGATGAAAATGTAATCTTCTTCTTGAACAGTAAGAATCTATACCTTCACACATTTCTCTCTTTGCCCAGACTTTGAGCAAGCTTAGATTTAAATTCAGTGCCCAAATTCTGAAGCAACTCACTTTTCCTCAGAGGTCCTTCTGGATTCAATTATTTGTTTATTTTTGAGATCTGGTTATGAGACTGGCTAATTTTTGGCAGAGACGGGGTTTCGCCATGTTGCTAGATTGGTCTTGAACTCCCAGGCGCAAGCGATCCATCCGCCTTGGTCTCACAAAGTCCTGGGATTACAGGTGTGAGCCACTGCGCCTGGCCTGGATTCAATTTTTTATTAAGAGTTTTATTGGTTTTTTTAAGATACATATTCTAATGACAAATCATTAGAATTGTTTTGGGAATCAGAAGATCAAAAGCACTAAAACATTATCTACTGGGCATGAAATAGCAATACCAGAAAAATAACCTGACTGGGCATGGTGGCTCATGCCTGGAATCCCAGCACTTTGGGAGGCCAAGGTGGGCAGTTTAATTGAGCCCAGGAGTTTGAGAGCAGCCTGAGTAATATTGTGAGACCCTGTCTCTACAAAATACACACACACACACACAAATTAGCCAGGTGTGGCATCATGTGTCTGTAGTCCCAGCTGCCCAGGGAGCTGAGGTGAGAGCTCTAGGCTGCAATGAGCTGTGATTATACCACTGCACTCCAGTCTGGGCAACAGAGTGAGACTTTGTGAAAAGAAAGAAAGAAAAGGAAGGAAGGAAGGAAGGAAGGAAGGAAGGAAGGAAGGAAGGAAGGAAGGAAGGAAGGAAGGAAGGAAGGGAAGGAAGGAAGAAGAAAGGAGAAAGAAAGAAGAAACAAAGAAGAAATAAGAAAGAAAAGAGAAAGAGAGAAAGAAAAGAAGGAAAGAAAGAAAGGAAAGAAAGAAAGAAAGAAAGAAAGAGAAAGAAAAGAAAGAAAGAGAAAGAAAAGAAAGAAAGAAGGAAAGAAAGAAAGGAAAGAAAGAAAGAAAGAAAGAGAAAGAAAAGAAAGAAAGAAGGAAAGAAAGAAAGAAAGAATCCATGAAGACTCACAGAATCTTTGAGTTAAAGGGAACTTGGAAGTCATGGAGTCAACTTCTGCCCCAAAGTAAGTATCCTCCTATAAGCTCTCAGATGCTTGGATCCCAGCATTTCCCTGAGAACACTTCCAGACCATTCTGTGGTGAGTCAGCAATGTTGGAAAATTTTTTGAACAGAAATCCATCTCCCATTCATCCTCGTCCCTAATGATCCTCCTTCTGCCCTGCGGAGTGACATAGAACAAGCCTCATACCTATTCCTCATTGGTAGCCATTCCCATACATAAAGTCAGTAATCATGTCCTTCAGAAGACTCCAGGCTAGACATGCTCAACTGCAGTGGCCCCATATCCTGCTGAGCAGTGCCCAAGGCCTGCAGCCTCCTCCTCTGGTGGATGAACTCTAGTTTATCAAGGTCCCTCTTGGAACCTTGTGCTACAGAGTGGTACAAATATGACCTGGCCAGCACCAAGATTCCTGGGCCAGTTGCTCCCTGAAACATCTGACAGAGAGTAGGTTACTCTCTGTCTACTAATAGAGCTCTGAGGTTGCATTAGCTCTTTCACCAGCCGCTTCCCATGTGGGGCTCTTACTGAACCTGTTGGTTGACTTAACTCCCCTATCTTCTGTTTCACATGCACAAGTCAGGCCTCTACTTTGCAATAGATATTTTCAACCAAAAGTGCAAGCCATTATATTTATTCATGCTAAATCTGAACTTACTGGTTTTAGTCTAGCAAAAAGTCCAGGAAGACCTTTCTTTCTCTTTTAGAGATAGGCTCTCATTCCATTGCCCAGGCTAGAGTGCAGTGATGCAGTCATAGCTCAATGTAGCCTCAAACTCCTAGGCTTAAGGGATCCACTCTTGTGCACCGCCACACCTGGCTAATTTCTAATATTTTTTCATAGAGACAGGGTCTCAAGCTGGGAGTCCTAGTGCACACCTGTAATTCTAGCTACTCAGGAGGCTGAGATGAGAGGATCCTTTGAGCTAGGAGTTCAAGGCTGCAGAGCTATAATTGCACCACTGTACTCCACTCCAGCCTGGATGACAGAATGAGACCCTGACCCTTAAAAAAAAAAAAAAAGTAACAGGTTCTCGCTACGTCGCTCAGGCTGATCAAACTCCTAATATTAAGGGATCTTTCTGCCTCAGCCTCTGGAGTAGCTGGGATTACAGGCTCATTCTTAATGTTTATCCTATCAACTATAGATTATAACTAAATTTTCATCTATTTTTGATTAGCTGTCTATTCTGTCACTTGCAAATGTAGGCAGCCTGTCTTCAGACTTCAAGATTACTAATGAGATGCAGAGTGACCTTGAACTAGTCAGTTAACCTCTGTAGAGCTCAGTTTCCTCATCTGAGGAAAGCAAGCGAGCAGAGAATGACCTCATAGGTCCCTAGGAATTTCAGTATACCTTATGCAAATAAAATGGCCAGCTGGTAAAAGACAGGGAAGGGGAAAAGAGCATGAACTGACCCCTTTCACTCATGGCATAAAGTGGTCAAATAAATGTTCTGTGTTCAAATATATGTATTTCAACTTTAAACCTCAGGCATTGTCTTCAGGTAATTAAACTCTGAGAACAACATGGTAGATACCTTCATTCATAATTAAACATTCATTTTTTGCATAGTGCTAGTCTGTGGGGGAGAAGAGCTGCAAGATTTACAGGTATTTTGTCAATTTAATTGCAATACATTCGTTCCTAAATTCAGTACATTATCTAAAACTACTTGATGATGAAATATTAGTCTCTTTTTTTTTTTTTTAAGACAGAGTCTCGCTCTGTCACCCAGGCTGGGGCGCAGTGGTGTGATAGCTCACTGCAGCCTCAGCCTCCCAGGTTCAAGCAGTTCTCCTGCCTCAGCCTCCCGGGTAGCTGGGACTACAGGCGCGCACCACCACACCTGGCTAATTTTTGTATTTTTAGTAGAGACGGAGTTTCACCGTGTTGGCTAGAATGGTCTTGATCTCTTGACCTCGTGATCCGCCCGCCTCGGTCTCCCAAAGTGCTGGGATTACAGGTGTGAGCCACCGCGCCTGGCCTGGAATCTCTTTAAACTTTTTCAGCATTTGTTTTTTTCTCCACTGAGAAAGTTAAGTGTGATGGGAGGGAATCTAGTTCTTTTGACTATTTTAAAATAGTCCGTCTCAAAACAAACAAACAAAAAGGGATTCTAGAGTTGACGTTGTGCCCCCCACCCCCATCTTCCGCCCTGAGCCGTCCCCCTTTGCTGTCTTCTCTCAAGGAAGAAGACAGCAGCATTAAGCCTCATTTCATCTTGGAGGATGAGATCACACAGCCTTATTGCCGACCTTTGACCGGTCTATTACTCTAGTTGCTTTTCCTGAGGGGTCTCCCCCGCTTCACCCATCCGAGCCCAACCCTCTCTGACAACGTTTTTAAATTTACCAATCATCCCATCAGCAGTAAGCCCATCAGCAGATAAAAACGTGAGGATCAGAGGGACAGGGCAGCTTTTCTATAGCAGGGCTGGGGCTGAGGCCATCAGAAGGGTCAGTATGAAGTGAACTCCAAGCTCCAGCATCCCTGGCTTAACCCAGGGCCTTGGAAAGCTCATCCTTTCTCTTATTTTCTCTCCCTATTCTTACTTATAGGGGATTTTAAAATAGTAAAGGAGTTACTGTGTTTTTCTGAGTAAATCAAAATAATCAACCAAAAAGCTACAAAGAACTAACCCTAGTTTCCGAAAGGGTTTGTGAGCTAAATAATTTAAATGCCATATGCCAGGTGAGGGCACAACAGATGTGTGGAGGGCAGTGGAGTGGGACCGTGCAGGCCCTGTGGGGAGTGGGGCTCAGTGAGTTGGAAATTCCCATTGGAGAGGATTGGAAAGTCTTTAAAATGTTATTACCCTTGGACCAAATATTCCACTTCTGGGACTCAACTGGAAGGAAATTATTCACACACATGGGCAAGATTTATGAAGAAAAAATTTTATTGCAATATTTACAATCAATAAAAATTGGAAATATTCAATAAAAGGGAAATTATGAGATATTCATATGATAAAAATATTGCATGACATTTAAACTAATGTTTTTTAAAAGTCCTTAAAGGAGGAGGAATTTCCTACAAAGTTATTTTTAACAAAAAGCAGGATGCAATTGTGTGTGTGTGTGTGTGTGTGTGTGTGTATGTGTGTACGGTTTTTTGTTTTTTTTTTTGAGACGGAGTCTGGCTCTGTAACCCAGGCTGGATGGAGTGCAGTGGCCGGATCTCAGCTCACTGCAAGCTCCGCCTCCAAGGCTTACGCCATTCTCCGGCCTCAGCCTCCCGAGTAACTGGGACTACAGGCGCCCGCCACGTCGCCCGGCTAGTTTTTTTTTTTTTTTAGTAGAGACGGGGTTTCAACGTGTTAGCCAGGATAGTCTCGATCTCCTGACCTCGTGATCCGCCCATCTCTGCCTCCCAAAGTGCTGGGATTATAGGCTTGAGCCACCGCGCCCGGCGTGTGTACGGTTTTATCTCAACTTAGTTTAAAGCTAGAAAGCTAGAAAAAAGACTGGAAAGAAATATGAATATTACTCATGGCTTTCTCTAGGTGGTAAGATTATGGATGCTTTTATTCCTTTATGTTTCTATATTTTTCAGTTTTTCTAAAGTAAACGTTTTGGCGGAGTGCAGTGGCTCATGCCTGTTATCCCAGCGCTTTGGGAGGCTGATGAGGGCAGATTGCTTGAGCTCAGGAGTTTGAGACCAGCCTGGGCCATGTGGCAAAACCCTATCTCCACAAAAATTAGCTGGGCATGGTGGTGCATGCTTGTAGTCCCAGCTACGCAGGAGGCTGAGGCAGGAGAATCGCTTGAACTTGGGAGGCAGAGGTTGCAGTGAGCTGAAATTGTGCCAGTGCACTCCAGCCTGGGCAATAGAGCAAGACTCTCAACTCAAAAAATCTCCAGGGTCAAAAATAAAATAAAATGAGAGGTAGGAGAAATTATTAGAGATTCTGGACCTTCTAGGACATTTTTCCCTAATATCCACCCAGGCCATGCCCAGATGGCCTTGCATCTTCAGCTGTGCCATCAAACAAAACTGGGAATTGCAGCTTTACCACTTACCTAGCTGTATAACCTTACACAAGCAAGTCACTTACTCTCTGTGCTTTTAGGTTCTTAATATGTAAAACAATGTTTTACATTAAAAATTAAATGAAATAGCTCCTGAAAAGCCCAGGCACATTGTCAGAGCTCAGTAAAAATGTGTTCCCTTATGCTAGTACTGGAGCAGGACACCTGCAGGTTTGTAGGCGGGGAGACATTAGTGGACACAGTGGCTGGGTGATGAAGTGGGGCTCCAGAGGATGAGCAGAGATTGCGTCTGTGCCAGCACCCTGGCCCTGTCAGTTCCCCTCCTCACATGATGGACATGAGGGGAACACGAATGAGGAACACTGCGAAGGAAATACCATCTGGGACCAGCAAGAGTCCCTCCCAAGGAGTCACCAGCCCAGAGTCGGCCCTCTTCTGAGCCGTCCGGCTGGAGTCAATCTGCTTTGGACAACACAGCTTCAGATGGAGATATACTGAGGTCAAATGATCCTTGAAGACAAAATAATCTCTGGGTTTCTTTTGCTCTGATTATAATGTTGCAATTATAATGAGCAGATGCTGATAGGAATGTAGTCAAATCCATCCCGTCTTCCATCTAACTTATTTTAGTGCCTGGTAGATTTCTGTCCAGCTCCACCGGCTGTGGCAATGCCGGGGCTGGCTGGAAGTGTGGAAGAGGCTGCCCGGGCTCCAGCAGCAAGAGGTTTTCTCCGGTGGGGAGCGGGTGCGCGATCTGATCATTGGAGCGCTTGCAACTGTAGCTCTGCCCTGATCTCCAGGGTCAGCATCATAGTAATAGTAAGAACTTCATTTTATAGCATTTTTCAATCGGTAAGACAACGTCGTATCCTTTATACCGTTGAAATTTCACGACTCTTCAGAGGTTACGCGACTTGCTCAGTATCCAACACTTAGTTCCTTCTCTGGCTTCCGGAGACCTGGGTGCCGAAGCCACTGCAAGGAGGTATGTGTTCGATTGTGAGCCCAGAGAACACTGGCTGTGTAGTTAGCAGGATTCGCTGGGGAAGTGGCCTCTGGAGAGTGCTGGAATTTCCACCCTTAGAAGTGCTAGCAACGTGTGTCGAGAGAAGGGGTCGGAGAGGGGGAGAAAATGAAAAGATGGGGAGGAGGAGAAATGGTTTGCTTTTGATTTTGGCTTGAGCCTCACCCGAGCGTCCCACGCCGCAGCTCTGCGGCCTCTTGGGGGCGCCAGCTCGCGTTGCCATGGCGCTCACGCGGAGCAGCAGCCCGCCCAGCCAGCAGCTCGCGCTCCTGCAGCCCCGGCAGAGTCCCGGCGCGGAACGCCCGCGTAGGCAGGCGCCCGGGGCAGCCTTGCGTCGTCGCCGCGCGGCCTGAGAACCCCCGGGCCCTGGGCGAGCGGGCTGGGCTGTGCAGCCCCCGAGGCTAACTGGGCGGGATCGCAGCTGCAGGGGTTGTGCGAGCAGCCACGGCGGCACCTGTGTCCTGCGGGCAACCACCCTGCCACTGCCGAGGCAAGCGCCCACCGCTGGCGGTGATGCGATTGTGAAGCCCTAGTCGGTGAGTACCCTCCAGTCCCCCTGTGGGCGAGCGAATCTAAATGACAAGGTTATGTGTTTTGATGGATGCCTTTAAGAATCACTTATTTAGATTGCTTATGACGGGGAAGCGTTTCCTTTGTGACATCTTTGGGTTTCTCGGATCTATTTTGTTTCCTTCTAAATGCTGTCCTCTCTCCCCAAGTGGGAACGACACCCTGTCTCCCTGTCTCGATCACGGCACGACACCCACCAGTGCGGATACCACGTACCACACACTCCCCAGAGCCTGCCGGAGAGCAGAGCTGTCTCCCAGCCACGTCCGCCCCATTTTCATTGTGCTCCTATCCCGCAGTCAAAGGAAGGGCGTCCCCAGGCACCCCCGAGGTAGGCCAGGTGTGTCAGGACAGCCAGCAGGCCCCTGGCGAAGCCGGGTCCGCTCTGGCGAGCTCAGCACGGTGAGCCCATGAACTCATTAGGAGCAACGGCTGCTTCGCGCGGGGGACGCCGGTTTCCCTCCGGCAGAGGTGCCCTGCGCCAGTCCGCGGCGCGCGGTGGTGAGCCAGGACCAGTGGCGCACCCGCTTGCGCTCCCAGGCTGCAGGGCGCGCTGCGCCGGCGCAGCTCCCGGGCGTATGCAACAAAAGGACCGCCAAGTTCATTCCCTACGGGAAGCAAAGGGAGGGGCCGCATGACTTCTGGAGGCGGCATGTGTCTTAGAATCAAATGGTTATGACTCCATGGCAAATGCTTTCTGTGTGTGAAGTCCTCTCCGTGCCTGCCAACCCCTTCCCTCCTCTCTCCTCCCTAAAATGCTTTCTTATCGGTCTGGCACTGTGATCAACTGTTTAGAATTTTCATTGTTGTAAAGAAATGAAAAAAAGGGTGAAACCAAGACAAGCTGTAGGCTGAAACGCTGGACCCAGTGGTGCTATTCATTAGCTCTCCGACCTGGCTGCTGCGGAGATTTTTAAAAATCCTGCTACCTGGGTCCCATCCCCGGGGATTCTGACTTAATTGGTCTGGGATATGGCCCAAACACTGAGATTTTTTAAATTTTCTTTTTGTGGGGAGGAGTGGTGGGGGGAAAATTTGGAGTGCATATTGGATTTTTTTTAATTTCCCAGGTGTTTCTAATGAGCTAAGGTGGCCACCCACCATTCTAATCAATCAGGGTGACATTTTTCCAGGTTAATTTGGTAATAGTTTAGTCTCTCAGGCTGCTGTTGGAGGGCAGGGTATGCAACTGTCATAAATGCCTACAAGCTGCAGGCAAAGAGAGCTGGCAGGGCCTTGGGCTGCTCCAAGAAGCTCAGGATGAAGGCAATGTCTCAAACGAGGGAGGGATCATCACTCTCAGAATAAGTCCCTTCACTAAATGAAGTGTTCTGATCTATATTTCAGGGCAAGGGAAAGCAGATGCATATCTTTGCAAGTCTGTAGTGTGAAAGCTGTGGCCCCCTGTACCTTTGTGGACTTCATGGCTGCCTAGGTACTAACCAGAGTCACATGTATATGTCCCCCCACCATCCACCCACTACAGGGAGAATGGACACTTAGAAGTCAGAAGAGGGGGCCGGGCATGGTAATCCCAGCACTTCGGGAGCCTGAGGTAGGCAGATTACTTGGGGCCAGGAGTTGGAGACCAGCCTGGCCAACACAGTGAAACTCAGTCTCTACTAAAAATACAAAAATTAGCCAGGTGTGGTGGCGCATGCCTGTAGTCCCAGCTACTTGGGAGGCTGAGGCATGAGAATAGCTTGAGCCAGGGAGGCGGAGGTTGCAGTGAGCCGAGATCACACCACTGCACTCCAGCCTGGGTGGTAGAGTAAGACTCTGTCTCAAAAGGAAAAAAAAAAAAAAAAAAAAAAAAAAGAGGGGTTAGGAATGCAGCAGTAGTCACTCTAGAAAAAGAAGGGGCAACAAATAAGATTACCTAGAAATTATAAAGTGTTTTTCTTCTCAGGCCTAAAATCCTTCCAAATGGCGAGTTCCTCCTAAGCCTATATGGGAAATCCTAGACACTTCCTCTCCCTGAAAATTGGAGCCCCAGGGTAAGATCTTCCCCACAGGTACTGTTGCAGACTGGGGTCGGGGCAAAAGTTTCCTCTAACCCTTGCCTTCTAAAGTTACCGTGAATGCTCGTAAACACCAAGGCAGGCGGACGCAGATACTACACTACACAGCGAGTTCACAACAACTAAGGGGCTCAAAGAAATTAGGTGAGGCCTTCAAACTCGGGGCCTGAAATGTTAAAATTTTACATACACTAGAAAATGTGATCTACCCACCCAGTGTCAGAGCTTCACCAGGCATAGCTTCCCAGTGCCCTCGCTTTCATTTTGGTTAAGTAGAGAAAGGGTTAAGATCTCCTGGAAGATAGGTATAAATGATGGTACCATATCTTCTGAAACCCTCGGGCATGGCTCAATCATACACTCATCAATAGGCAAGAGGATTAAGATGTTGTTTAAAGCACATACAACCCACCCGATGTGGACGACAAAGCTTGATGTGCTAGGGCCACTGAGGGAGTGGCCGGGAAGGGTCTCCCTACCATAGAATGGCCAGTCTCCCACGTGGCCTACCAGATTGCTTGTCTCTGCATGCTCCTCTCTGCGTTCCCTCGCATTGACTACACTCCCTCCCCTCCAAGCAACCCCAAACGGTTAGAACAACTTCCATCCTTTCCTTTAGTCTTTGCTTTTCTAGTCTGTGCATAGCCATGCACACATCATTTTGTTCCTTCCTGGAGTCAATCTGACCTCCTGAGACAATGCCTTCATTTCACCTGGGCCTCCCACAGGTTTCCCTACTGCTCACCTGGCTGAGCTGGGCGATGGGCGTGCTTCAATCTTTCGCTGAGCCGGAGCTGCCCCTGACTCATTCTGCGTGAAGGATGGCTCACAGAGGCTTCTGCTACTTCCAGCCCAAATGTCCTTTCCTGACAGGTCACCTCAGGGCTGATCCATCTCACGAGACAGGGCAGGCCAGCCATGTGAGGGCTGCCAGCCCGGTAGATGGCTAATCCAGGAATAGCAAAACCATGTCTCATTTCTATTACCCCTCCCTGCCATGACCACCAATGTCTATTCTCTGAAAAGGGCAATTTACTGCACAGGCCACTGGGGGAAAAAGTCCAGTTGATCCAGCTTAACCCATGTAAATCAGTTCATCTGTAGGGCGCTACCTAAACTCAGAGTGGGACTACTGGAGACATTGTGTGGCTTTAATAAATTCCCTTTTCACACTTTTTCAAACTGTGGATTGTGACTCATCAGTGAGTCATAAAATCAACTTGGTGGGCCATCTTATTTTATTTAATTAGTTTATTTTATTTATTTGAGACAGAGTCTCACCCTGTCTCCCAGGCTGGAGTTCAGAGACCAGATCTCGGCTCACTGCAGCCTCCGCTTCCCAGGTTCAAGTGATTATTATGCCTCCCAAGTAGCTGGGACCACAGGTGCCTACCACCACACCCAGCTAATTTTTGTATTTTTAGTAGAGATGGGGTTACCATGTTTGCCAGGCTGGTGTCAAACTCCTGCCTCAAGTGATCCGCCCGCCTCAGCCTCCCAAAGTGCTGGGATTACGGGTGTGAGCCACCGCACCCGGCCTATTTATTTATTTATTTATTTAGTACATTTTAAAGGTTTATAGCTGTTTTATTTAAAAGTATACATTTAACACAATAAAATAAACACTGATATATTGAAGCCTGGTTAATAGTAGTGTGACAATATATGTCATTTTGATGATTACATTATTTTAAACAACAAACTACACTGAAAAATTAATGCTGATAAAACTCTTGGTCATAATATTAAGAAATACCATATATAGGCCGGGCGCGGTGGCTCAAGCCTGTAATCCCAGCACTTTGGGAGGCCGAGACGGGCGGATCACGAGGTCAGGAGATCGAGACCATCCTGGCTAACCCGGTGAAACCCTGTCTCTACTAAAAAATAAAAAAAATTAGCCCGGCGAGGTGGCAGGCGCCTGTAGTCCCAGCTACTCGGGAGGCTGAGGCAGGAGAATGGCGTGAACCCGGGAGGCGGAGCTTGCAGTGAGCCGAGATCCGGCCACTGCACTCCAGCCTGGGCGACAGAGCGAGACTCCGTCTCAAAAAAAAAAAAAAAGAAAAGAAAATATGATTGCTTAAAAATTGAAAATGGAAGTGCACTCGTTTCGACAGTCAGAGTTTAACATAATCTGAAGGGAGAGGATCTCTGACCCAAAATGTATCTTTCAGGTTAAGAGAAGGAAAAAGAAGCGTAGTTTATCTGAAAGGATGACAGGAGTTTGTTTCTTCAGGTGGAATATTTTCCCAGTGTCCTCAGGTTTTGCAGTAGAATCATATCACTGAGCACGAAGATTTTCCTTGGGAAGCTGCCCTGTCAATTTTATCTGCCTCCAAAATTGTCCTCTTAAAAACAGCAGCAGCAGTCTCATTTTCTCCAGCAGAAAATTCCAAAAAAGCTGCCAAAGCTTCCCTAATCACCTTTTTTTCTTTTTTTAATTTTTGGGACAGACTCTTGTTCTGTCATCCAGGCTGGAGTGCCACCAATTTGCCATGGATAACTGTAATCACTTCAGAACTTTTCATTGATGTGACAGAATACACAATAATACAACCATTAATGTCTATGGAGTTTGTCTGAGGAAAAATGGAATATTCATCTGGGGTGGGTCCTTTTTTTTTTTTTGAGACAGGATCTCCCTCTGTCGCCCAAGCTGGAGTGCAGTAGTGTTGTGATCTCAGCTCACTGCAGCCTTGAACTCCCAACTCAAGCGATGCTCCCACCTCATCCTCCTGAGTAGCTGGGACTACAGGCATGCATCACCATGCCCAGCTAATTTTTGTATTTTTTGTAGAGACAGGGTTTCGCCATGTTGCCCAGGCTGGTCTCCAACTCCTGGGCTCCAGTGATCCACCCTCCTCTGCTTCCCAAAGCGCTGGTATTATAGGCGTGAGCCACTGTGTCCGGCCAGGTGGGCCATTTTAAAAAGAAAGAATAGAAAATACCACAGTGCATACATGTAGTGAAGGGAAGATTTGTGTCTTGAAATTTGTGTTTCAGTTTTTTGTTTTTTTTTTTTTTTGAGACAGAGTCTTGCTCTGTTGCCCAGGCTGGAGTGCAGTGGCACAATCTTGGCTCACTGCAAGCTCCGCCTCCCGGGTTCATGCCATTCTCCTGCCTCAACCTCCCGAGTAGCTGGGACTACAGGCGCCCGCCACCACACCCGGCTAATTTTTTGTATTTTTAGTAGAGACGGGATTTCACCGTATTAGCCAGGATGGTCTCGATCTCCTGACCTCATGATCTGCCCGCCTCGGCCTCACAAAGTGCTGGGATTACAGGCATGAGCCACCGCACCCGGCCTGTGTTTCAGTTTTGTATAGTGTGTGTGTGTGTGTGTTTTTTTTTTTTTTTTTTTTTTGAGACAGAGTCTTTGTCACCCAGGCTGGAGTGCAGTGGTGTAATCTCGACTAACTACAACCTCTGCCTTCCAGGTTCAAGTGATTCTTGTGCCTTAGCCTCCCAAGTAGCTGAGACCACAGGCGCCCACCACCATGCCCTGCTAATTTTTGTATTTTTAGTAGAGATGGAGTTACCATGTTGGCCAGGCTGGTCTCAAACTCCTGAGCTGGGGTGATCCACCTGCCTTGGCCCCTCAAAGTGCTGGGATTACAGGCGTGAGCCACTGCGCCCAGCCTGTATATGTATTTTTGTGTGTGTGCACTGAATTGTGATGCAAAATATATTTCTTGTTATGAATCATGGTGAAGAAGCTTTTAAAGTCGTTACCTTAAGCAAATACTGACAGAAACTGGAGTTGAATCAAAATGAAGTATTAAAAGGTCGAATTCTTCAAGAGCTAGCAAAAAAATAGAATTCAATATATTTTAGATCTATGGATAATTTTCGAGTTAGAAGAATCCATGGGGAAAAAACTGTGTTCATTTAAATTTAAAATTTCTATTGGCTGGACGCAGTGGTTCACGCTTGTAATCCCAGCACTCTGGGAGGCCAGACGAGGCAGGCGGATCACGAGGTCAGGAGTTCGAGACTAGCCTGGGCAACATGGTGAAACCCCGTCTCTATTAAAAATACAAAAAATTAGCTGGGTGTGGTGGCGGGTGCCTGAAATCCCAGCTACTCGGGAGGCTGAAGCAGGAGAATTGCTTGAACCTGGGAGGTGGTGGTTGCAGTGAGCCGACATCGCACCACTGTGCTCCAGCCTGGGTGACAGAGTGACACTCTGTTTCAAGAAAAAAAAAAAAAAATTCTATCAAATGAAAAAGGAACAAAGTAGGGGAAATATTTGCATTATATATTGCAAATTAAAAGTTAACCTGTGTTCGGCCGGGCACGGTGGCTCACGCCTGTAATCCCAGCACTTTTGGGAGGCGGAGGCAGGTGGATCACAAGGTCATGAGTTCGAGACCAGCCTGGCCAACATGGTGAAACCCCATCTCTACTAAAAAAATACAAAAAATCAGCCCGGCACGGTGGTGGGTGCCTGTAATCCCAGCTACTCGGTAGGCTAAGGCAGGAGAATCACTTGAACCCCGGAGGTAGAGGTTGCAGTGAGCCGAGATCGCGCCATTGCACGCCAGCCTAGGCAAGGAGAGCAAGACTCTGTCTCAAAAAAAAAAAAGTTAACCTCTGTTAAACCAATAATTTATTTCAGAAAAGGAGAAGAGGCATGGGAACGTGGACAAGGGAAAGGCAGAGACTGGAGGATTGACTTGGGCCTTTGGAAGGCCGGGTTCTCGAAGGCTTTTTTCCTGAGTGTGGTGGTGCGAGAGAGTTAGTGGTAAACTAGTTACAATTTCTGTTTCCCCCACTACATACTGCTCTTTTGATGTTGAACCACATATTTAATAAAGCATTTTGAATACTGCAGAAAGAAAAGAAACATTTTAAAGAATTTTAAAGCATTACAATTCTATGCATAACTGTCTACTGTATGATTCTATTTATATAACACTCTGGAAAAGTTGAAACTATAGGGAAAGAAAATAGAAGAGTGATTGCCAAGGGCTGTTTGGAGGGAGAATGTGACTACAAAGGCCCAGCAGGAGACTTTTCAGGATCATAGAACCATTCGGTGACCTGTCTATAGTTGTTAAAAGCCATAGAACTGCACACGAAAAAGAATAACTTTTGGTATGTAAATTATACCTGAATAAACCTGATTGGAAGACAAAAAACAACTCCCCAGGGATAAATTCACAGTTTATAGAAAGAAATTCATCTACATGAGGCAATGCAATGAACAATACATTGATATGTGTTCACTGTTGATTCAAGCAATCAAAAGTGCAAATTACAACACCATTATACTGTTATGCTTCTTGCTAATGGTTAATAATTTTTCAAAACCACAACATAATGCTATTGAGGTTGCAGTAAAATTCCATATTTATTATGGGTTGCATTATAAACAGATAACATTTGTGGGGAATGCAACATGATAACATATGGGAAAAGTCATAAAATTACTACTACTATGTAGGAAAAGCCATACAATTACCAGACCCAGGAATTTGTCCCAATAAACAAATATCTTCGTTAACAAAGATATTTTTAAAATTTCAGATGCATAAAAAATACTCTCTACTGTGTTGGCTATAATAGAAATAAGTAGAAATCACTGAAATGTCTAATATTACAGGGACAGTTTGAAATTTTGTTGGTACATTGATACAATGGAATATCTTGCATTTACAACCAAAGCCTAAATCAAGAGGCATGTAGAAAGAAACATGGAAAATACTTCTGATAAAAGGAACAATAGCGAATAGAGCCCAGCAAGCACATCATGTTCGTAACTGTAATAATCTGTATGCATGTGCCATATCTGTGCTGAAGTGATGGATTACAGATGAGTCTTAGGGTCGGGGGTGGTGGGAGGCCATGGCAGGCGGATCACCTGAGGTCAGGAGTTCGAGACCAGCTTGGCCAACATGGTGAAACCCCGTCTCTACTAAAAATACAAAAATTAGCCGAGTGTGCTGGCAGTCACCTGTAATCCCAGCTATTTGGGAGGCTGAGGCAGGAGAATCGCTTGAACCAAGATCACGCCACTGCACTCCAGCCTGGGTGACAGAGCGAGACTCCATTTCAAAACAAAAAAATTAGTCTTAAATCTTAAATTTGCAAAATTATCTTGCTGTTGTTATACTGCCTTTTCAATAACAAAGAAGCCTCCAATAAAACCTTCGAGATTGGAAGAAATGAATGTAGAAGAAAAGAGAAATCCCAGAAATTATGATATATTCCAATGTAGAATGTTTTTTCTTAGCCCCAGAAACCAGAAGAATCCCAAGAATCACAATTATGTTGAATAAATCCAGGCTGTGTAGGTTTTCTTTCACTCTTGCTGTCATTTAACTTTGGTGAAGTCCTTGTTTATGGCAGGTAGCTTGTGAATATCAACTGACTGTTGATCAATGCCAAGGCCATCTTTTAGTTGTACTTTTCACAATCACAGGCCTGGGAAAACTTGAATTTATCTATGAAAAAGCATCAGAAATCTTAGTACAAGTAACACTTTCTCTTTTTTTTTTTTTTTTTTGAGACAGAGTCTCACTCTGCCACCCAGGCTGGAGTGCAGTGGCCGGATCTCAGCTCACTGCAAGCTCCGCCTCCCGGGTTCACGCCATCCTCCTGCCTCAGCCTCCCGAGTAGCTGGGAATACAGGTGCCCGCCACCGCGCCCGACTAATTTTTTGTATTTTTAGTAGAAACGGGGTTTCACAGTGTTAGGCAGGATGGTCTCGATCTCCTGACCTCGTGATCCGCCCGCCTCGGCCTCCCAAAGTGCTGGGATTACAGGTGTGAGCCACCGCGCCCGGCCTAACACTTTCTCTTCAACTGTTTATTTTTAGGACTTTAATTTTTCCAGCATAGGGAACATATCTTTGGGGACTTTTTCCCTCATTAAGAGAATTGTAAGAATATTCTAAGTAGGCCACAAGTCCTAGGGGAAAGAAGCGTATGTAATGAGGAGAGCTGTGGGGCAGCTTTTTTAGAAGCGTGCCTGATGTGGATGTTTAGGTGATGGAGCTTTTTCTTTGGACGTGGGAAAGAGGGAAGGGGAAGACGGTAAGAGCAGGAACAAACCCAACAACTTGGAAAAGCTGTTCTCTTCCTTCCAGGCTCTGGTATTTTCAGATCGAATGGCCTAATGTACAGTTCCTGGGTTCTCCTGAACCTTTGGTTTGCTACATAAACTCGAGATAGACATTTGGTGTCTCAGTGCCTCATTTTCATCATCCTTCAGAGGAATGAAAATTCTTACTGTCTTCCTTCTCTCAGGGCATGTTGGATGGGAGAGTTCGATTGTATTATGCGCACCCTATGCTCTTTTTCCTAAGGGTGTCTGAATTTTCTGGTAGGACTTCCACAGACAGGAAACCAAGAAATGTCTCTGTGTGTGTGTGTGTGTGTGTGTGTGTGTGTGTGTGTGTGTGTCTAAGAGCGGGAGAGAGAGAGGCCAGGCATGATGGCTCATGCCTATAATCCCAGCACTTGGGGAGGCTGAGGTGAGTGGATTGCTTGAGCCCAGGAATTTGATACCAGCCTGGGCAACATGGCAAGACCCTGTTTCTACAAGAAATTTGAAAATTAGGTGTGGTGGCACACACCTATAGTTCCGGCTACTGGGGAGGCTGAGGTGAGAAGATTGCTTGAGCCCAGGCGTTCAAGGGTACAGTGAGCTGTTATTGTACCACTGCATGCCAGCCTGGGCAACATAGCAAGACCTTGTTTCTATTTTTTAAAAAATAGAGGGGGAGTCTGGGTGTAGTGGCTCACGCCTGTAATCCCAGCACTTTGGGAGGCCGAGGCAGGCAGATCACGAAGTCAGGAGATGGAGGCCATCCTGGCTAACACCGTGAAACGCCGTCTCTACTAAAAATACAAAAAATTAGCCGGGTGTGGTGGCAGGCACCTGTAGTCCCAGCTACTCAGGAGGCTGAGGCCGGAGAATGGCGTGAACCCACGAGGCGGAGCTTGCAGTGAGCCAAAATCGCACCACTGCAGTCCAGCCTGGGCGACAGAGTGAGACTCCATCCCAAACAAACAAACAAACAAAAAAATAGAGGGGGAGAAAGACAGAGAGATTGTATTTGGATCAACTCAGAAGCAGTAATCTTTGGACTAAAAATGCCAATTACTTTGTTTAGTTTACTATGCAGATAAAATAATTTCCATTCTTAGGGACAGGTATTTCTGTTTACTAAGCACATACACTAGGCTATGTGCTTTCCTATGCATCACCTATCCATCCTCAACAGCTCTGTGGCTTTGGCATTGTTACACCCATTGTGCATTTGTATGCGGGAAGTGGGGATTTGAAGTCATTTTGCTCTCCCAAGAAAACCCATGCTCTTGTCATGACTCCACATCAGACAGACTTGGGTTCAGATTCTGACTGTGGCACTCATTAGCTGTGTGACGTTGGGTACATCTTTTAACTTCTCTGAAGCTCAGCTACTTGTACTAAAACAGGGGTAATGACAGAAAATGAAGTTATTAAGAAAATTAAGAGAGTACACCTTGGCTGGGCGCAGTGGCTCACGGTAATCCCAGCACTTTGGGAGGCTGAGGCGGGTAGATCATGAGGTCAGGAGTTCAAGACCAGCCTGACCAATGTGGTGAAACCCCATCTCTACTAAAAATAAAAAAAATTAGCCAGGTGCAGTGGCAGGTGCCTGTAATCTCAGCTACTCGGGAGGCTGAGGCAGGAGAATCACTTGAACCTGGGCAGCAGAGGTTGAAGTGAGCCGAGATTATGCCACTGCACTCAAGCCTGGGTGACAAAGTGGGACTCTGTCTTAAAAAAAAAAAAAAAAAAAGAGAGAGTGAGTATACCTCCAGGGCTTTTTGATTGTAAACAACAGAAATATACTCTAGGGCTAACTTTGGAGAAGGATGGAAGAAATTTATTAGAAAGATATGAATTAGTTCACATAACTGAATGCAAAGCAAACAGCCAGGTTTTGAAAAGGATGAGAGCCAGGCCAGCTGAAGAGATCTCAAGAACAGGGAGGTAACTGCCTTCCTTCTTCAGTGGATTCTTGACTGCATGAAGCAGCTCCAGTTGTTTTCAGTTCTGTGGCTCTCTGTTTGACACTCAACTTCCAGGAAGAGAGGTCAGACTGGACAAGGCTGAGCCATGTGCTGCCTTCCTCATGGATGGAGAGCAAGGTGCCTCCATCCCCATGCCCACCGGGCCTGCTTGCAGTGGGGGAAAGGTAGTTTCCACAATAGAAGCTAAGATGTAGGCACTGTTACCAACCAAGGGGGTCTGAATGCCAGGCAGGCAAAAGCCACAGTTATCCACCGTGGAGCTGATGCAGTCAGACGTCCCAGCCCAGGACTTGGCATAAGGGAGTGGCTCCACAAATGCTTGGTTTTGCTGGTGGTGTTTTCACATGACCTCCTGCGAGGCAGCAGTTCCAGACCAGTAAATCACCATGTAACAGTGCACCTAGAAATCCTAGCTCAGCATCCTTTGTAGGCGTGTCATGTTGTGATACACACAGAAGATGGTATTTGAGCAGCGAATATCTGAGGTCAACTGACAAGGTGCTCCTGCAGGAGGAGACTGGCTGGGAGGCTCTGGCCACCCCGGCCCTATCTGGCAGCCCTGGGAGCTGCGGGAATCAATACGGCTCTTATGGGCGATGCACCAGTGAAGAAGCCCAATTAGATGACAGAACTTCAGGCCCCCCGCCCACCACCATCGCCTTGGTCCCAGCTCTGCCTGGCCCTCCCTTACCCCTCCAAAAGTTTGAAAGAGGGTCCCTCCCCATGAGGGCTGAGGGCTGAGGCCTGAGGCCCAGTAGAGTCAGCAGTGGTACCTCTGCCTTTGCCCCACCAATGACTGCCAGCTGTCTTCTGCCACTCACTCCTTAGGGCTTTCATTGTCAGGAAGTCAAGCTTTTCAGGAAATAAAAAGTAACTTCTCTTCTTATTTATTTATTTTTTTTGAGACAAAGACTTGCTCTGTTGCCCAGGATTGATGCAGTGGCATAATCTCTGCTCACTGCAGCCTCCGTCTCCCGGGTTCAAGTGATTCTCCTGAGAAGCTGGGATTATAGGCTCCTGCCACCATACCCGGCTAATTTTTGTATTTTTAGTAGAGACGGGGTTTCGCCCTGTTGCCCAGGCTGGTCTTGAACTCCTGACCTCAGGTGATCCACCCACCTTGACCTTTCAAAGTGCTAAGGTTACAGGTGTGAGCCACCAGACCCTGCTGTAAGTTCTTTTTATAATTTTTGAAAAATTATTTATTTCTTTTATTATTATTTTTTTGAGACGGAGTCTCGCTGTATCACCCAGGCTGGAGCGCAGTGGCACGATCTAGGCACACTGCAAGCTGCACCTCCCGGGTCCACGCCTTTCTCCTGCCCCAGCCTCCTGAGTAGCTGGGACTACAGGCACCCGCCACCACGCCCGGCTAATTTTTTTTTTGTATATTTAGTAGAGATGGGGTTTCACCATGTTAGCCAGGATGGTTTTGATCTCTTGACATCGTGATCTGCCCTCCTCGGCCTCCCAAAATGCTGGGATTACAGGCGTGAGCCACTACGCCTGGCCTTTATTTTATTTTTTTTTTAGATGGAGTCTCATTGTTGTTGCCCAGGCTGGAGTGCAATGGCTTGATCTCAGCTCACTGCAGCCTCCACCTCCTGGGTTCAAGCCATTCTCCTGCCTCAGCCTCCTGAGTAGCTGGGATTACAGGCATGTGCCACCATGCCCAGCTACTTTTGTATTTTTTAGTAGAGATGGGATTTCACCATGTTGGTCAGGCTGGTCTCGAACTCCTGACCTCAGGTGATCCGCCTGCCTCAGCCTCCCAAAGTGCTGGGATTACAGGCGTGAGCCACTCCGTCTGGCCAACTTCTCTTCTTGATGAGGCCGGGAACATCTGGCCCAAGGGGCCTAGACGATTTTAGAGCATTTATCTCTCTGCCTGCTTGTCAGTGACGGCATTGATTATGAAAATCAATGACTGTGCTGTGATACACTCCCTGGAGGCCGAGCTGCAATTGCTGGTGCTCACATGGGGGTTTCCAAGCAGGGCCAAAAGCAGCACTGCAGGCCTGTGATCGCTGAGGCTGTCAGAGCACAGAGGAGACATTCAGTCTCAAAGAGATATGCATGTTCTTCTCAATCGCTTTTCTTTTCTTCCTGCTTGTTTTTTGCTTTTGGTTGCCGGAGGAGGGGGGCTGCTGTTTTAAAATTGTGTTTATTTTTTCCCCATATTAGAGTATGTTCCGTGCTCCATTCTCTTCCCAAATGAAAAAGCACAAATAAGCAAAAAGAAGATAATTTCAAAACACCCAACTCCTCACCCATCCCTCTATTCACCTGGCTGTGAACATGTTAGTATTTATCCATCTCAATTCTCCTTCTTTCTAACCTTCCAAGCCTCCACCTCCCGACGGTGAGGTGCCTTGCCTGAAAAACCCCGGCTGAAGGTGGAAGGAACTCTGCTCCTTTTCTGTCAGTGGGAGCTGAGATAAGAAAAAAGGAAGCTCACCTCTCAGAATACCTTTTTCATCTCCCCATGAAATCCTACCATTCTTTTGAGCGACCTCTCAAATACCCCCTCCTCCATGGAACGTTCCCTGCTCTCTTAGATAGAAGCCTTCTCAGTCTGAGAGCACTTTCCACCTGACAAAGACTCTCTCTACCCAAGTCTCACTTTCCCTGCACTATTGTTAGCTCCTTAAGGTCAGACCCTATGTCTAATTGTCCTTGGTACAGCTCTCAGCAACCAGACAAGTGCCTTGCCCGTCACAGACACCAAGGGATGAATGAAAGAAAAATAATCAGACGCTTAAATCAAACAGAAGTTCACATGATCTCAAATGCGAGCGAAGAGAAGGATTTGGAGTCTGTCCTGTGCACAGGACAAAGGAAGGCTTGACTTCTTTCCCGTCCCTATGAGAGGCTCCTCCCCTCAGGTGCGTCTTCTCTGAAATCTGAAAATGCCGATGTGTATGCTGGCGGTTTCAAGCTCATTAGTTCCATTCTGAGGCTTTATCAGGGCATCTTCTACCACTATCCCACTTCCTAAATGGGAAGTATCGTATGCTTTCTCCCCGCTTCCCTCCCTCCCCTCCCTCCCCTCCCTTCCCTTCCCTCAGTCCTTTCCTTCTGTCATTTTCTCTTTCACAATTGAAAACAGAGCTGTGTAAAATAAGTCATATTCAGATAGAACCCAACTGGGCTGAATTTGACCACAGGTAATTTTGAAGCCAATGTTTTTATTTTATTTTTTTTTATTTTTAAAGACAGGGTCCCACTCTGTTACCCAGACTAGAGTGCAGCAGCGGCATCATCATAGCTCACTGCAGCCTCCACCTCCTGGGCTCAGGCGATCCTCCTGCCTCAGCCTCCTGAGTATCTGGGACTACAGGTGTGCACCACCAGGCCCAGCTAAATTTTGTGTTTTTTATAGAGACAGAGTCTTGCTTTGTTGCCCAGGCTGGTCTCGAACTCCTGGCTTCAACAGATCCTCCTGCCTCGGCCTCCCAAAATTCTGGGGTTACAGGCGTGAGCCACTATGCCTACCCTACTGTTTTTATCTTTAACAGCAACGTGTCTAAGCAGTGGAGGAAGGCAGGACTAGAAAGACTTCCCCTCCTCACTGCAAAAGGAACCAATGACAAGGGCAAGTTTACTTGTTTTAGTTCTGCAGAGGTATAGCATTTACTCCTGTCTAGTGCAGAGCACAGAGCCCTAAGGTCTGTGCTCAAAGAATCAAGTCCTACAGAATGTGCATGTGTATTTTAATATATATTTATATATATAATATATGTAAGTTTTTCTTGGATGTAGTGCATATGAAAATATAAGTCCAGAAAAACCCTGTTTATAAAATTTGCTGTGTTTCCCAGAGACTTTCAAGAATTCAGCCCAAATTTGCTTAGGGAAGGAGTCTTCCTATGAGTTACAGAAGGATTCTAGAAATCCCTGTTTTGGTGTTGATTGTGATGTGCAATTGTAGACTTTATTTTGCAGTGCCTTGGTAACTAGAGATTTCTTCTGCATATTCCCATCTTGGTTTTGTCTGTTTTCACTACATAGAATTTCTGGTTACTGCTGGTTGGGTGCGGTGGCTCATGCCTATAATTCCAGCACTTTGGGAGGCCGAGGCAGGCGGATCATGAGGTCGGGAGACCGAGACCATCCTGGCTAACACAGTGATACCCTGCCTCTACTAAAAATAAAAAAAAGCCGGGCGTGGTGGCAGGCGCCTATAATCCCAGGTACTTGGGAGGTTGAGGCAGGAAAATGGCGAACCTGGGAGGTGGAGCTTGCAGTGAGGCGAGATCGCGCCACTGCGATCCAGCCTGGGTGACAGAGCAAGACTCCATCTCAAAAGAAAAAAAAAGAGGCCGGGCGCGGTGGCTCAAGCCTGTAATCCCAGCACTTTGGGAGGCCGAAACGGGCGGATAACGAGGTCAGGAGATCGAGACCATCCTGGCTAACACGGTGAAACCCCATTTCTACTAAAAAATACAAAAAACTAGCCGGGCGAGGTGGCGGGCTCCTATAGTCCCAGCTACTCGGGAGGCTGAGGCAGAAGAATGGCGTGAACCCGGGAGGCGGGGCTTGCAGTGAGCTGAGATCGGGCCACTGCACTCCAGCCCAGGCGACAGAGCAAGACTTCGTCTCAAAAATAAATAAATAAATAATAAAAAAGAAAAAAAAAAAGAAAAAAAAAGAATTTCTGGCTACTGCTGAACATACATATGGAATCAGTTAGGGGAAAAACCACCCAATTTTTAGCCATTGTATTGTGAGAAATTGATGCAGAAGTAGATTTGCAACTTTGTCAAATTGCATTTTAATTTCCTTTTTTTGTAGAGATAGACTCTTGCTGTGTCACCCAGGCTGGAGTGTAGTGGTGCTCACTGCAGCCTCAAACTCCTCAGCTCACGTGATCCTCCCACATTGGCCTCCCAAAATGCTGGGACTACGAGTGGAGCCACCACACCTAATCTTAATTTCCTTCTTCCTGGCAGGGTGAAAACATGCAAATCAGTCTGGAATTAGTTAAAAAGTAAAAGATATATAATTTTCTTAAACCTCACTATGAGATATTAGCCTAGAAACAAACCCCAGAACCTAGGATGATGTCTTCCAGCTCTAGGACATCCCAATCCATGGATCTCCTTAGCTTTTCTCCAGAACACTGGGTAGGTTCCAAACCAGTCCCTTAGTATAGAAGAGGGGCAAGAACATCGAGCCTTTCATGTCTTCAGTAGGTCCACATGACTATGAATGCAGCCCAGGAATCACATTTGTTCTAAACCACTTTGTTCTTCCTTCTTGACTGTCTTAGCCAAAGGATAGATGGGATGGGCTTTTGAGCCAGTTCAGGCATCCTGGGAGCGGTTAGGTTATACATGGCTTGGGATTTCCCTGGAGATTGCCTAAAGCTTAGAATACTCTTGGGGGTCATGATAAACTGAACTGGTGGCAGTCACGGGTGTGTTATTTGGAATGCAAGGGAGGGACTGAGCTCCTATTGACCATATTTTTTTTTTTTTTTTTTTTTGAGATGGATTTTCGCTCTTTTTGCCCAGGCTGGACTGCAATGGCGTCGTCTCTGCTCACTGCAACCTTGGCTTACTGGGTTCAAATAATTCTCCTGCCTCAGCCTCCTGAGTAGCTGGGGTTACAGGCATGCGCCACCATGCCCAGCTAATTTTGTAATTTTAGTAGAGATGGGGTTTCTCCATGTTGGTCAGGCTGGTCTCAAACTCCATGTTGGTCAGGCTGGTCTCCATGTTGGTCAGGCTGGTCACTGCACTCCAGCCTGGGTGGTGCAGCGAGACTCTGTCTCAAAAAAAAGAAAAGAAAAAAAAAAAGAAATCAGTTTTTTTTTTCTTTCTTTGAGATGGAGTTTCACTCTTGTTGCTGAGGCTGGAGAGAAATTGCACAATCTCGGCTCACTGCAACCACCACCTCCTGGATTCAAGCGATTCTCCTGCCTCAGCCTTCCAAGTAGCTGGGATTACAGGCATGCGCCACCACACCCGGCTAATTTTGTAATTTTAGTAGAGATGGGTTTTCTCCATGTTGGTCAGGCTGGTCTTGAACTCCTGACCTCAAGTGATCTGCCTGCCTTGGCCTCCCAAAGTGCTGGGATTACAGGCGTGAGCCACTGTGCACCGCCCAGAAAATATTTTTTAAATTGAAAATAAGAGCATACTCCACAAATCTTCTACTGGCTCCACTGTGGATTGAATTAGATGATTCTCCCTGTTGTTTGTGATGTGTCCAGTTATTTCTGGGCACCCTCCACCTCCCCAGGACACTGCCCATCTCCCCAACCCAGGGCCATTTCTCAACCCAGTGCTCCTTCTCCTACTAGGGGGGCGGACTTTCCAACATGAGCACCTACATTTAGCCATGGATGGGATCCACTTGCACTCTCTGAGGGGCTCAGGCAGATTCCTTCCTTAGGGAAGGGGGTCTGACATGTAATCACCCCATGCACTAAGTACACACTTCATGTGCGATCCGTCAGGATAACCCACACAACCTGCCAGTTCTTTGCTTGTAGTGGGTGCCCAATAAATGTTTGAATGTATAAAGAAAGCACTCAGATAAGCAGACATTTTAGAGCTCTCTGGGGATGAGAAAAGAGAGCGCTATGGGAGTGAGAATTAACTTGATTGACCATGGCTGGACCTGGCAAAGAACAACTCAGAAGTATTGGCCTCATAATTACCTTGTTCAGGCTGCGTAATCAATATTAAAAGTTCGCTGCTTCCACACAATTTTGCTAGGCTCTCCAACCCTGTGAGGATGTCAACAGTTGAAAAAGAAGAAATAATGAGCCCAGCCTGTATTTGCAGGGGAGTGTTAAAACTGCTAGTGGAGCAGGATAGTTTGCTAAACAGCCAGCTGAGAACTTTCCCAAACTGGTCGGCAGCAGCATTGCACACAGAAGTCCCTTCTTCATTGACACGGGGCTAATTCTAGCCACCAGCACTCCAGTGCTACGGGGCAGTTTTGTGGCCTTTTGCTATTGAATTTGCCAGATGTGTCCGAGACAGTCTCATGGGCAGAATATAAACAACAAACCAGTATAAAGAAGTCCACAGTGATTCTCCCCCTTCACGGAAGTCTTCTTTGGCTTGTTTTCTGACCCCTGTAAGCACTCCTTGTACCACACTCCCTAAACCGCGCAGCTTCGGTTTTGCTGTTTTGTATTTGTTTCTCCTTCTCTGGTTGTTACATGCAAAAAGGTTGTGTTCATGCAGGGAGCAGGAATTGCAGTGGAGAGAATGCAGTGTGGAAAGCCAGGCTCAGTTACTTACCAGCCTTGCTACCTTAGCCAAACTCTGCTCTCTGAGCTGTAGTTTCCTTCCTCATCTGTGAACAGACTCCTACCAACTTTCCTCACGTAACTGTTTTGAGACTGAAATGATATTATAGGTATAGAAATAAATGTAAACGTAATATAAATGTATGAGGCCTGGTGCAGTGGCTCACGCCTGTAATCCCAGCACTTTAGGAGGCCAAGGCAGGTGGATCACCTGAGGTCAGGAGTTCAAGAGCAGCCTGGCCAAGATAGTGAAATCCCATCTCTACTAAAAATACAAAAAATAGCCAGGCGTGGTGGCACAAGCCTGTAATCTCAGCTACTCAGGAGGCTGAGGCGCAAGAATCACTTGAACTCAGGAGGCAGAGGTTGCAGTGAGCCGAGATTGTGCCACTGTACTCTAGTCTGGGTGACAGAGTGTGACCCTATCTCAAAAAAAATAAATAAATAAAAATAAAAATGAATAAGTAAATATATGAGATTATCTTTCGTCTGGCATGCAGTAGATTCTCAAGAAACTCAAGACAGTATCGCGTTGTGGAGTTACGGCGGGGGGCACTAGATGTCAGACCTCTGTGTGCACTCGGGCAGATCAGTTTCACTAAGCTCTCGTGTTTTCCTCAGGAGGGCAAAACGGTACTAATGGGAATAATGATGGAACATCACAGAGTTGATATGAGGGTGAAATGAAATAATGCAGGCAAAGCCCTTCCCAACAGTACCTAGTACATAGTGAGCACTTATTATGTAAGCTGTGGCTGCTGCTGCTGCAGCCAGCAGGGAGACAGGGAAATTTGTCAATAAGAAATGGGGGGGGCGTGGTGGCTCCCGCCTATAATCTCAGCACTTTGGGAGGCTGAGGCGGGCAGATCATGAGGTCAAGAGATCAAGACCATCCTGGCCAACATGGTGAAATACAAAAATTAGCTGGGTGTGGTGGTGGATGTCTGTAGTCCCAGCTACTCGGGAGGCTGAGGCAGGAGAATCACTTGAACCCGGGAGGCAGAGGTTTCAGTGAGCTGAGATCACGCCACTGCACTTCACACTGGCAACAGAGTGAGGCTCCATCTCAAAAAAAAAAAAAAAAGGAAGGCCAGGCACAG
>NW_016810099.1:270047-315034 GCF_001698545.2 Rhinopithecus bieti
GACCCGCCGCGGCGCGGGCGCCTCCTTCCGGCGGCGCTTATAGCCCTGCGCCCGGCCGGCGGGCCGCGAGGAAGCCCCCGCCCCGCGTTCCCGTGTGGTCGCCTCCCGCCGGAGGATGCGCGGCCAGTTGCGCTGGCGGGTTCCGAGTTCCCGGGCAGCAGGCACGGGGAACCACGGGGACGTTGCCCGCGTCAGGCGGGAGGCGGAGGGAGGGTGCTTAGCCCGGCGCTGGATGGGGGATTTTGGGGCGGGGGAGGTCTCTGTCTTTACCGGAGTCCGCAGGCTCGGGGCCGAGGCTCCCTGGGGTCCTTCCTCCGCGGCCCGGTCCCCGGGGCCTTCGCGTCCCGCTGCCCCGGCCTGGCGCTGGCGTGCGCCAGGGGTGGTGGGCTCCTGCGACCCTGGCAGGTAGGTGGCTGAGAGGACCCTGGCGCGCCTTCCTATTTGTGGGGGCGGTGGGTGCGGTCGGGCAATGGCAGCCGCCTGCGCCTCTGGTCTCAGTGACACCCCTTCGCTAGCTGCCTTCGGAGGGGACCGCACTCTTGGAGGTCTCCGGGGCACATTGGAAATTCCCAACTTTAAAACCACCTTGAGGAGCCCTACATGGAGTCGGGCTTGCCTGGCCTAGCAGAAAGCCGGCTGCAGCCAGAGCCTCCGCCTGGCATGGGGCACTGGTGAGCCGCCACCCCACGTGCTCAGTGGTTTGCGGGGAAGAAGGGGTCTGGCAGGCCCCTCAGGCAAGGCCTCTGTGCCGCATCCCGTTAAGGGGTGGGGACCAGCCCCATATCTTGGCTGATTTTCTTGACTCCGAATGCAGAGAAAGTATGTCCAAGAGTTCAAACCACATTTGTGTTCTTTTAATGGTGTTTAGTGCAGATGTTAACTGTGATTTATGTGAAACGGGTTGATGCAGAGGAATGAAGGTCAACTGTGGACAGGTGGACAGCTTTTGTTTGTTTGTTTTTTCCCTAAGCTTCTTTTTAGTGGGATGTGCATGGAGAGAATGACATTTGAATATCGGGCCACCAATGTGTATTTGGCCCCATCTGACAGTTTGCTCCACAGACAGTCGTTGTACCCCAGGAATGAGGATGAACTAGGTTTTAAGCTGAGAAAGACATCTTCCTACAGTCGCTGCCGCCTGCGGGAAAGCCCCGCCTTCTGGTTCCCTGGCCGCACACAGGCCAGTTCACTGTGGTTGCCTTCTCCGTGAGCACATCTCTGCATCCCTCTCAGGGGATGCCCTGCATTCCGTATGTGATTGCCAGATGTACTTCTCAGGTCAGAAACCCGGCCCCAGATTATGCGAGTCCTGTAGTGAGTTCTTGTGCTCCAGGTTTTAAAAGTTTAAAGTCTTTTTGATAGTGTATTCAATAGCATGAGCCAATTGTATAGTTACAGGAAAGACTTGGTTTGGGTGTTCCTCCTATAAAGGATGTTTCGGAACTTAGACCTGGTTCCTCAGTCAAGGCTGTTTATTTGTGTTTACGACGCTAACATTTGAAACGTGTTAAACTGGACTGCATATTGTGATTCTTCCCCCCACCCCCCGACCTGGGATGATCCTGTTCTGTGATGGTTATTCCATGGTGTTACTAGGTGTGGAAGAGAAAATGGGCTTTGGAAATAATATATGTGATGAACTTAGCACAGTCCTTGGCACATAGCAGATGTTCAACAAGGTAATTTTTCCCCTCTTCCTTGGGTTGGAGAGACCCGGAGATGATGAAATTGGATGCAGTTTTGGTTGCATGCCTGTTTTTAAATTAGGGAGATGAGGTGCCCCCCATTCCTCCTCCCACTCAAACTTCCAGCTCTCCAGACATTTCGGTGGTAGATTAAAAATGAAAGTCACGTCTTGGACCTAGAAGTAAAAATAAGGAAAAATTGAGCTCTTCCTCCTGGATCATGCGTTGCACTTTAAAGGAAGGATGGCACGTGCCTTGGAAGAGTGGTGCACCATTCAGTACAGAAGAGCAGAGGGTCAAAGTGGACCCTTTCTTGTGTCTGTCGAGTAGTCCTGCAGGTGAGGATTTTGGTTGTCGTTGGTTTCACATGTCCAGGTGGAACCAGATGAATCACCTAATTTCTCTTGGCATTGGCATCTGAGAAGTGGCCCAGGGTGGTCGAAGTCTGACCATTGGCAGAGTGCTAGCTTTGCTGGGCCGGGCCTCTGAACTGGGATCTGCTGGGAGCAGCCATTTGCCTACTCCAGCTTGTAGCAGATTTCATGTGAACAGACCAAAGGGCCATCAAATCTAATGTTCTAGAAAAAGTAAGAGTCATCACTGACTTATTTTTGTTCCATGATATTATGGGACCTGGCATTTTAATAATAATTATGCTCTGGGCCCAGCGCAGTGGCTCACGCCTGTAATCCCAGCACTTTTGGAAGCCGAGGCAGGCGTATCATGAGGTCAGGAGTTCAAGACTAGCCTGGCCAACATAGTGAAACCCCGTTTCTACTAAAAATACAAAAATTAGCTGGCCATGATGTTGCGTGCCTGTAATTCCAGCTACTGGGGAGGCTGAGGCAGAGCTGCTTAACCGGGAATCGGGAGGTGGAAGTTGCAGTGAGCTGAGATCATGCCACTGCTCTCCAGCCTGGGCTACAGAGTGAGACTTCATCTCAAAAAAAAAAAAGAAATATGTATATATATATAAAATTATTATTATTATTATGCTCTGGATTTACTACTTGTTGCTTTTATTTGAGGAAGTGAAAACTTTTCGTGACCTGTTATCTAATTGATTCTTACTCATCTCTGAAGTCGTCAAAGTTTAGTAGGGTCTGTTATTCCCATTTTATAGGCAAAGAAATGGAGGTGACATGATTTGCTTTAAGTTGCAAATGAGTTGGTCCTTGAAGTGGGATTTGAATTGGGTTTTTCTTCCTTTTTTTTTTTTTTTTTTTGAGACAGTCTCTTGCTCTGTTGTGCCCAGGCTGGAGTGCAGTGGCGTGATCTTGGCTCGTGCACTCTGCCTCCTGGGTTCAAGCGATTCTCCTGCCTCAGCCTCCCAAGTAGCTGGGACTACGGCGCCTGCCACCACACCCAGCTAATTTTTTGTATTTTTAGTAGAGATAGGGTTTCACCATGTTGGTCAGGCTGGTCTTGAACTCCTGACCTCAGGTGATCTACCCACCTTGGCCTTCCGAAGTGCTGAGATTACAGGTATGAGCCACTGCGCCCGGCCCAGGTTTTCCTTCTGAAGTTTCACTTCACTGGTACCTTTAGGGGGAGAAAAATCCACACATCTTTTTCTTTTTTCTTTTCTTTCTTTTTTTTGGAAGCGGAAGGATTGAAAGATCCCAGATCATTGTGCTTTTCTGATGACTAGATAGTGGATGATAGTTAACATTTATTGAGTGTTTATCTGCAGGAATCTGTGTTAGGTGCTGCATAGACATTACCTCGTTTATTCCTCACAACAACGTTCAAGGTAGAACTTACTATCCCCAGTTTTGCACATGACAAGGTTTTGTGAGGTCCTAGGTCAATGGAGTGATAGTGAGTGACAAAGCCTTGAGAAGACTGGGCTCAATCCTGGACTTTCTGATTCCAGAGTGTGTGCCCCTCCTAACCCGTGTGCTAATGGGCCTTAGGGATGACTAATGGGCAAGTCTGAGAGCCCCGACACCTACTGCTGCCACCACCCCAGGTCTGATGGGTGGTGGGGGTTGGACGGAGCTTTATGTTATGTTCTATTGCAGTACAGTTTTCACACCCTGGTCTTTTCCTTTGCTAGAAGCATTCATCTAGCCAGGTAAGGGTCATTACTTTAGAAAAAATAATCAGAGCTGAGAAAACATCTGCATTTGCAGAGAATGAAGTATTTAATAAGACCAGATGGGCTGGCGCAGTGGCTCATGCCTGTAATCCCAACACTTTGGGAAGTTGAGGTGGGCAGATTGCTTGAGGCCAGTAGTTTGAGAGCAGCCTGGGCAACATAGCTAAACCCCATCTCTACAAAAAGTACAAAAATTAGCTGGGCATGGGTGGTGTGCACCTGTGATCCCAGCTATTCTGCGAAGCTGAGGTGGGGAGATGGCCTGAAGCTCAGCGAGCCGAGCGTGCGTGAGCCAAGATCACACCACGCACTCCAGCACTCTAACCTGGTGACAAAACAGACTCTGTCTCAAAAACAAACAAACAAACAAAAAACTACGATGGGAGATTAGGGCAGAGAGAATCAGAGAATCAAAAGAGAATCAAGGGTTTGTGGACAGAGGAAATTATGTGATACTGATCACCCAGAGACCATCTTTAGTGTCCAGGCCATTTTGCTTAAGCTGCTGGTGAAATTGTGAAACTGGAGGCACTTGTGCTAAAATCTGTGCAGTAAATAAGGCTCTCAGGTTATACTTTAGGTGGCAGAGTTGAAAATCTGATTCCTTTGTGGTCTTTAGCTTCTAATGTACTTTAATGCAGTACATTGTGGGCATGGTAGGAATGTGGTTCAGAAATTTACCTAAACTCTGTGGACTTCCCCTTCTCTCCAGCCACGCACTCTGTCATCTTTGGTCCCACTCTTCAGAATTCAACTCTGATCCCATGGAGTTGGGGGGTGATGGGTGGTGTCAGACACTCAAGTGCTTGGGTTGCTCCGGTGGAGAGCCTCAGTAGTACATGACTTGCTGTTTTCTTGGAGGTGGGCTTTAGTCATCTCTAGCTATAAAGGCACCACTATCAAGAAACTGGGAGGAATGACCAGGAAACTGTCACCCCAAACCCTGCAGTTGGTTGCAATTTTTTTTTTTAATTGAGATAGTATGTCACTCTGCCGCCTATGCTGGAGTGCAGTGGTGCGATCATGGTTCACTGCCACCTTGACTGCCTGAGCAGCTGGGACTACAGGCGTGTACCACCAAGCCTAGCTAATTTTAAAAATTTTTTGTAGAAATGCGGTTTTGTGACATTGCCCAGGCTGGTCTCGAGCTCCTGGGCTCAAACCGTTTGCCTGCCTCTGCCTCTCAAAGTGCTGGGATTACAGGCGTGAGCTACCACGCCTGGCCTGTTGACTTTTTCTCATTGACGAGTTCAACAGAGGAGAGATGATTGCCATAGTTTTAAAAAAGAAAGATGCCAGGTATGGTGGCTCACACCTGTAATCCCAGCACTTTGAGAGGCTGAGGCGAGCACATCACCTGAGGTCAGGAGTTCCAGACCAACCTGGCCAACATGGTGAAACCCTTTCTCTACAAAAAAATACAAAAATTACCCGGCTGTGAGTGTTGCACACCTGTAGTGCCAACTACTCAGGAGCATGAGGTAGGTGGGTCATTTGAGCCTGGGAGGCCAAGGCTGCAGGGAACGGAGATTTACCACTGCATTGCAGCCTTGGTGCCAGAGCAAGACCCTGCTGTCTCAAAAAAAAATTAAAAGAAAAGGCTGAGTGCAATGGCTCACGTCTGTAATCCCAGCACTTTGAGAGGCTAAGGTAGGAGTATTGCTTGAGGCCAGGAGTTTGAGACCAGCCTGTGCCACACAGTGAGACCCTATCTCTACAAAAATTTAAAAAATTAGCCTGGTATGATGGTGTACACCTATAGTCCCAGCTGCTCAGAAGACTGAGGTGGGAGGATCACTTGAGGCCAGGAGTTCGAAGCTGCAGTGAGCTATAATCACACCACTACATTCCAGTCTGGGTGACAGTGAGACCCTGTCTCTTGAAAGAAAAAAGAAAGGGAAGACAGAAATCAGATTAAAGAAGAGAGAAGAAGTGAGACTGTTGGCTTATACCTTGATGAAAAGTGGAAGTGGAGGGCAAGAGCTTCTGCTAAGTAGTGAGTACCTTGGCAAGGACAACAGTATCTTTTTGGTGTTCTGTTAGGCCGTGCCTCTCTAGCGCCCGGCTGAGTGCACATGTGTTACGTGTGAGGGAATCTAGCAGAGGAGTCTTCCTGCATTAGGCACATCTGCAGGTGTCTGTTGAATTGTTTATCTGCTGAAAGATTCAGTCTGGTTAACTCTGACAGGAGATTCGGTCTGGTTAACTCTGGCAGGAGAGGGATGAACAGCACAGCCATGTGGTTAACTAGTAGCTTTAATGGACTTTTCCTATGTAAAGGTGAAATGAAACCTTAGTGGGTGCCAGCCTTCTCCTCTCTCCTGCCCATGCTTCTTCTTCTTCTTTTTTTTTTTTTTTTTGGAGACAGGGTCTTTCTCTGTGGCCCTGGCTGGAGTGGTATGATCTTGGCTCACTGCAGCCTTAACCTCCTGGGCCCAGGCCATCCCCCAACCTCAGCCTCCTGAGTAGCTGGGACTACAGGCCTACACCACCACACCTGACTAATTTTTAAATTTTGTGTAGAGACAAGCTCTTCCTGTGTTGCCTAGTTTGGTTTTGAACTCCTGGGCTCAAGCGATCCTTCTGCCTTAACCTCTTAAAGTGCTGGGATTATGGGCACGAACCACTGTGCCCAGCCCCCTGTCTCTTTTCGGTTGCCAGTTGAAGTCTGGAGGTGGCATGGGTCCCGGGAGGCCGGTGCCAGTGTTGGAAGCTTGGGAAGAGAGGAGGAGCAGCTTGGTCGGGGGGGGGGAAGATGCAGAGTGCTCACTCGTGGCACCTGCAGCCCCTGGGGGAATGGCAGGTACCCTTTAGCATGGACTGTCCCCAGCCCACAGAAAGTCAGCTTACAAAGGTTCTAGCATATTCCTCCCTCCTCCACCAACAAAGCTCCTTGTTGTGGCTGAGAATTGTCGGGCTGTGAGGGGACAGGGACGGGGTGGGAGAGCAGCACCTGGCACTTGATGAGCACTGCAGCGATGGCAGCAGCAGAGATGCTTAGAGACCATTGGCCGTGGCACGCTCTGTCCTGAGTGCCCACGTGTCTTAATACGCTCAGTCCTCACCACAGCGGACAGGCTGGGTGCTGTTATGATCTCTGCTTTTCACACTAGGAAGTGGGGCACAGAAGGCTAAAAAACATGGTGGCGTCAGGATTTAGATGAAGGCGTTGGGTTTTGGACTCATGCTCTCGCAGACCAGTTGAGGGCAACTGACTTGGGCGTGTTCCACAGGGTTACCTCCATCCTGGGGGTCACCCCTTGCTGTCTTCAGATCCCTCCTCCATATTTCCCTCTCTTCACTCTGGAGATATCTCTGAAATGCTGGGAGAGGTGCATTGAGGTGAATTGGCATATTCCTTGAAATATTCCTGGCCTGTTTCTCGGGGGTGCAGTCAGGAGGTAATTCTGAAGCACTGGGAGGAGAGCATGGGTGCAGTGGGACTTCCCAGGGAGGAACTTAGGACACTGTGTGTTCAGGAACCTGGGGCTGTGCCTTGGGATCCAGAGAGTGCTGAGGGCAGCCCTGCTTCTGGAAAAGGTGAGGAAGCCCTTCCCTTCCTTCTGATTCCCAAGTTGTGGAACCCAAGCAGATCCATTATTGCCCCAGCTAAAGTCCTTTATGGATGGTTCTTTTAAGAGAATGAGCTGGGCTGGAGGTGGAGGAAGGCAAGGGAGGGAGAGCATTAGGACAAATACCTAATGCATATGGGCCTTCAAATTTAGATGACAGGTTGATAGGTGCAGCAAACCACCATGACACATGTATACCTGTGTGACAAACCTGCACATTCTGCACATGTATCCCGGAACTTAAAGTAAAATTAAAAAAAAAAAAAATTAAAGAGAAGGACCCACCTGGGAATCTGCATCACTGTGTATAATTGGCACGTGAACTTATGGAACAGAACCTTTTACCCAGTTTGGCCATGACTAGTCAGAGTCATCCATTTCCCTGAGAAAAAGGAAAAAGGAAATATTTTAACTAGTGACATGGGCTTGGGTCAGTTTCTTTCCAAAACAGATAGGCTTTCTCAAAACCACTCTTGCAGGGGTAGGAAAAACAAGCTTTCTGCTTTTGGTATTCTAAGCACCTTTAGACAGTGGGGCGTGTGGACAATTATATAAGAGAGTCGTAACAGTGACCGCTTCGCCTTCCCGTGGCCAGACTGCGCACACTTCATTTCTAATCTTCAGGTAGGGTCCTTTCACTGCATTTTACGCAGGGAAACTGTTCCAGTGAGGTAAAGGGCCATTAACCCGATAATCTGCATAGCTAATGACTCCAAATCCCATGAGATAAATGTTGAGGGAGCAAAAGGAGGAGGAATGGGGCAGAAAAAGACAATATGAGGCAGGGAAAAAATTCACAGGTGGCAGCTTGAATCAGCCCTCAGGGTGTAGGAGCACCATGCTATATCCTAGCGGAGGGTGGGGACACAAACAAGCCCCTGGGCCTCAACCACCCCCAGGGAGCCAGGGAGCAGAGGGGATTCCTACTTTAGCGATCCTTTACACACTGACTTTTTTCAGCACATTAATTGAGCACCTGTTGTTGTATGTAAGTGCCACGTGGTAAGACAGCCTGTGTCTGCAAGAGGTTGATATTTTTAAGAGGTTAGATGCATTGTCAGCCATGCAAGTGCAGTAACCTGGATTTAACTGGCCAGGAAGCCCTGGACGTAGAGTGCTAAGCAAATTTATGCTAACTAGTAAAATATTCTTGATTTGGTTTTATTTCTTGCACATAAGATTGAGAATTTCTAGAATTTACCTACCCCCTGTGGCTGCTGTTTGTGGGATGTTTGTGTTTTGCACAGGATCATTTTGCAACTCCTTCCTGAGGACCAGCCCTGCACTTTGGCTGCAGAAAAGGCTGGGACCATTTCCCTTGCCTGCAGGCTGCCCTTGGGCCCGTCACCACTTTGGACCTAGTGCTCTCAATGTGCTTGTCCTTGCCCAGCTACTCATCGAGAGGTGTAGGTGCCCCAAGTGGACCGGGCAGCCCTTCCCAGAGGAGCGTTTTGCGGGCTGTGCTCTTTCCTGGGTGCTCTAGCAGTGGTGGATGGGAGCAGTCCTGGGCATGGAGGCGCCTCATCCATGCTTTGGGCATTAGATTGTCCATGCTGCTTCTAGGGCTCCTTTCTAACCCTAGGACCACAGTGCTGTGTCTACCATGACCTTGGAGCTGGTTGGAGCCTTGTAATAATGTCATCAGCCAGCACGGTAGCAAGTCCCCCGTTCCTCCATCTTCCTGAAGTATTTCTTTGTCATGTGCTGTATTTGGAAGCTGATGTATTGTGGGAAAAGGCCTAATAGGACTTCTTACTACTGGATATGATGAGTGAGATACCATTTTGCTTGGGTCTTAACTTTTATTTTCTAAGACCTTTGGTTCCATTTGATCAGGTCCATTCAAATAGAAATTATGTATATCTTCTAGAAATGAGTTAAACACCTGATCTCTGCTTCCTGCTATATTAATATAGCTGACTGGCTAACATGAAGGACACTTTACGTGCTGCTAATGACAAGTTCTCTCCGTGTATGACCACCAGCCTGGGGGAAGGGTTCATAGCTTAAAGGTATCTCTTACCCTTCAGGCATACTTGATGTATGGAAACGTGGATTTATCTTCAAAATAAACTAGTGTGTATCTGTACTTCTTGGCTTGAAATTAAATTCTTCACAGTAAAGGAATTTTGCAACAGAATTCCTTCTGTAGTAATTTAAAAGTTACCTTGCTACAGACAATATTTTAGGCAGTGTGATATCCCACCATTGGTGGGAATGACTGCCTGTCACTTTCACCTGCCCGCCCCTCTTTGTCCCACTACAGCACTTACATACAGGCTCAGAGGCACAGGTGCTCCTGATTCTGCCTGCAGCCTCCCAGGCCTGTCATCTGGGCCTGTTGGTGCGGCACATGGATCTAGGTGCTGTCACAGGCTGTCAGTTGTGGAGTGTCCTGGCAGGGCCTGGCTGGCCTAGTCTCTGCTCATGCAGTATTCATCTGCACGCCAGGAGCCGTCTGGACCATCTCTGCTGTGCTGCCCCACTCAGCTCCGTGTGCAGTTGCTTTGCTTTCTTGCTTGTCTGCAGGCCATTTTTCTAAGCTTTTATGAGGTCCAGATGCTTAGGCACAGGCAGTAGGCAGGAAAATCCAGCAGGGCATATAGATCATTCCCAGTAGTAAAAGAGGTCAAGGGGTTTGGCTAAAAATCTCGCTTATATTGGGATATGGGAAAAGTGGGAGGGAACTGATTTCTCAGGAGTCCGCTTTATAATATATGTCATGGCATGTTTGCTTTCAATCCTCATGACAGTCTCACAAAGTTACCCATGTGAGGCCCACTTGAAAGATGAGGCACAGTGAGGTTAGATGACTTGCCTGAGATCTCTCACCTGGTAAATGGTGGAGCTAAATCAGAGCAAGACAGTGAAAATGAGTTGTGGTTAAGAGCTTGGACTCTGGAAGCAGACTGGGCTGTACTATACCAGTTACTAGAGTGTGTGACCGCGAGTGTGTTCCTTATCCTCCCGAGACTCAGTTTCCTCATGTGTGCAATGAAGGGCGTAATAGTCCTGCTCACCTCGTATGGTCGTAAGCACTTAGAATCCTCCCAGGCACGTGGTAAGCACGCAGCGAGCACCCCAAGCATCAGCTGGTACTGTCACTGACTGGTGCTCCTGAAACTTGGGACGGAATTCTGAGGCTTGGGGCTGCCTCTCCTCCAGAGACAGTCTTCAGGGGAGCATGCTGGGTCCACACTATCCAGTGATCAGCACAGGTTTCTTTGCAGTGTTTGGATGGGTGAGAATGAACAGTACCACCTCCAAGGGGGAGTTCTTTCCTGTCTTGCTGGTCCTCTCCTCATCCCACTTGCTCCCGCTCTCTAACTGCCTTTCTCATCAGTGTGAAAGCATCTGCAGAAGCCTGCTCTCTGGCTCACCCCCGATCCCCTGGGGCTTTCCATTTTTTTATTAGCAATTCTTTAAACCTCCTGAAATAACTCATTTATTAAAGTTGTATCCATTAGTCTCTAACTCCACGTGTTGTGTTGTCCTGGGTTTTAGGGCAGGGGTGGCTTCATGGAAGTGTACTACGACCTTGTCTCTGCTCATGACAAACCTGCCTGCTTCAGGAGAGCCAGGAGTAATGTACACAACAGTCATGGGGAAGGAAAGGGCCGAAATACCCACATGGCATAGACAGTGTGGTTCGGGAAAACAAGCGTGCTGTTGCTTCTTGAAAATCTATTATATGCCAAGCGTCGGTTCAGAAGCTTTATATGCATCGTCAACCCTGCAAGTTAGGGGATACTGAGTCATTCCCTCTTTACAGGTGAGGACCCAGAGACAGAAGCATCTTGTGCAGGGACACCCAGCACATGGGTGAGAGGAGCTGGGGGTTTGAACCTGTGACCGTGTTGACTTCTGTGGGCCTACAGAGGAGATGCAATTTGAACTGTGCCCAGGCCATGGTAGGATTGTCTAAGTGAGATGTGGGGGTGCTGGGGTGAGCACAGGCTCAGGGCTGAGAGTGAGCAGCATGCGTTCAGGGGCAGCGAGGAGGCCAGCCTGGCCAGGCTGGGGTTGCGTTCAGCGTTGGTTCTGTTTGTGTGAGGGGAGGTAAGTAAGATGTGTTCCTTGCCCTCTGGGATCTTGCTGCAGCTGGTGAGACAGACACACAAATAGATGATTTCAGTGCTATATGGTAAGAGCTGCGATGAGGGTAAGTATGGGGAGCTGTGGGAGCAGAGCAGAGGGAGCCGGGAGCGTTCCCAGAGCCTTGCCCTGACTGCAAGGGCGAGGTAAGGTAGCGGCAGGCTTAATTGGAAGGCAGGAAGGGATTCGAAAGGCAGAGAACAGCATGAGCAAAGGCATGGCCTTGAGGGCTTTTCTTGTTTATTCTCATGGTCGAATGGATGTCAGGGTACAGTGTGGGCTTTATGGACATCGGGGAATCTGTCGGGGGTTTGAACACAGAGCGACGGCATGGAAGTCGAGTTTTAGGTCAGTCTTGTGGAGGCGGGAGAACTGAGTCAAGCAAGATCAGCTGGGGAGGAGTCAGCAAACTTTTTTCTGTAAAAGGCCAGAAGGTAAATGTTTTAGGTTCCATGAGCTGGTTGGACTCCGTGGCTGGCCCCCTCTGCTGTTGTGTGAAGGTAGCCACAGAGAGCACAGAAGTAGATGGCTGTGGCTGGATTCCAGTAATGCTTTTATTTGTGGCCTCTGAAATTTAAATTTTATGTCATTTTTACATGTCACAAAATAGCCTCCTTTTCATTTTTCCCCCAGCCCTTTAGAAATGTAAATACCATTCTTGGCTTGCAGGCTGGATCTGGTGCGTGGGTGGTGGTGTGCCCACCTCCGGGTCTGGCGCGTGGGCGGTGGTGTGTCCACCCCTGGCAGGTGGGGATGATTCAGGTGTGACACGACACGGAACTGGAACAGGATGTTGGCAGTGGATGTGGAGAGGAAGGGACCTGATGCCAGATACATTTTTGGGAAGAGGACACTGATAAGATAGAAGGGATAAGGAAAGGGCAGCGCCCCAGATAATGCTGGGCAGGTGCCTTCCCAGCCCCCGTTGGTAAAGCTGGCCTTGTTTTCCAAGTGTCAGCAGTATGACTTGGTTCTGAAGAAAAACCCAGAGATGACGGATGCTCGCAGACTTCCATCTGCATTGTTAGCTGTCCCCATCGTCTCCCTGGGAGCGGTGCTGTGCCGGTTTCTCTGCTGCCTTGGCCTCAGGTGTGCTGGGCAGCAGGTGCCCCCCGCTGTGACTGGGGCAGCATGCCCGCCTGTTTTTGGGGCCACAGGTAGTCATCTTTAGGGCAACTTTATTTTGATATAATTTCCTGTTTACAGAGAAGTTGCAGGAGGATTACTAGGCACTCCCTGTCTATTACCTGGATTTATTAGATTGGATCGTTTGACCTTGTTTGCTTTATCATTCTCCCCATGTGTAGACGCATTTTTTTCCCAGACCAATTTGAAAGTTGAAGACACTGTGCCCCTTTACCCTAAATAATTCGGTGTGGGTTTATCGAGAATAAGGATGTTCTTGTTCACACCACAGGACAGTGATCGGGAAAGTTCCCAGTGGTTTATCAAGAATAAGGATGTTCTTGTCCACACCACAGGACAGTGATCGGGAAAGTTCCCAGTGACAGTGCTGTTTCTGTCTTTGAAGCTAGCATCCCTCCAGTTGCCCTTGCTCACAGAGTACCTGCCGTAGGTAAATACTGACGTGGCAGCTGTTCCATACAAGTGGGAAGGTACCTGCCCGTCTCTGCACACACACGCCTGCAGCGGTTCCCCAGCACCCATGCTAGGCTGCCTGGGGGGCAGCAGGCCCAGCAGTTGCCTAAAGGGAGAGCAGTTCTAGGGCTCATGGATCACTTGTCTTGAGCATGTGAGCTGCAGAGGATGGGGGCCGTGCTTTCCTTCACATAGCTCCTGCCAGTCCCTGCTGCCTCCAGGAGGAAGGCCATCTTCTGAACAAAACAGCTGCTCAGTTACAGTTTCAGACACCTTCTCTTTCCGCTTTCCTCTCCTCCATTGCCTGTCAATCTATGGAAAATGGAAAATGATTCTTCTTGTTTCTTTTCTTTTCTTTTTTTTTTTTTGGAGACGGAGTCTTGCTCTGTCGCCCGGGCTGGAGTGCAGTGGCCAGATCTCAGCTCACTGCAAGCTCCGCCTCCCGGGTTTACGCCATTCTCCTGCCTCAGCCTCCCGAGTAGCTGGGACTACAGGCGCCCACTACCTCTCCCGGCTAGTTTTTTGTATTTTTTTAGTAGAGACGGGGTTTCACCGTGTTAGCCAGGATGGTCTCGATCTCCTGACCTCGTGATCCGCCCGTCTCGGCCTCCCAAAGTGCTGGGATTACAGGCTTGAGCCACCGCGCCCGGCCCTCTTTTTCTTTTTTCTTTTCTTTTTTTTTTCGAGACAGGGTGTTGGTCTGTCACCCAGGCCGGAGTGCAGTGGCATGATCATAGCTCTCTGCAGCCTGGAACTCCTGGGCTCAAGCAATCCTCCTTCCTCAGTCTCCTGAGTAGCTAGGACTGCAGGTGTGCACCCCTGTGCCTGGCCAATTTTTCTTTTATTATTAGTAGAGATGGGGGTCTCGCTGTGTTGCCCAGGCTGGCCTCGAACTCCTAGTCTCAGTGATTCTCCTGCCTCAGCTTCCCAAAGTGTTGGAATTACAGAGGTGAGCCACCACACCCAGTCGAAAATGATTCTTCCAGGATGGATTTTTTTGTGTGCTTACTCCTGAAAATAAAATGGAATTAAATTGGTGTAATCTATTTTGGAAATAAATGGGAAAAAAGAGGTATCCTACCATTTCTGACGTAGGACAAAAAGGCATTTTCTTTTGGCTACTTAAAAGACTGAAACTAGAAATAGGGAAATGTCTGATGCGTATTCCATAATTCCTTATGCGTAGCCTGCATAGTTCAAGGGGAACCATGGGAAGGAAATCTGGGCATTCTGCGCGTGATGAGACAGGAGTAGAGGGATGCATTTTTCTCTGTGTGAAGTGGATGACTCACTGCGTTGAGCTAAATTATCTGTGACTTAACTAAGTTCTCAGTCTTTGCCTTAAACCTACTTAGATGGGATCAGGACCCTGTACTGTTCAGTCATTACCTACCTCTTTTTTTTTTTTTTTTTCTTTGGAGACAGAGTCTCACTCTGTTGCCCAGGCTGGAGTGCAGTGGCACCATCTCGGCTCACTGCAGCCTCTGCCTCCCGGGTTCAAGTGATTCTCCTGGCTTAGCCTCCCGAGTAGCTGGGATGACGGGCATGTATTACCACGCCTGGCTAATTTTTGTATTTTTAGTAGAGATGAAGTTTCACCATGTTGGCAGTCTGGTTTCGAACTCCTGACCTCAGGTGATCTGCCTGTCTTGGCCTCTCAAAGTGCTGGGATTACCGGCATGAGCCACTGCACCCGGACCAGTCATTACTGACCTCTTTTGTTTTTTGAGACCGAGTCTCGCTCTGTCGCCCAGGCTGGAGTGCAGTGGCCGGATCTCAGCTCACTGCAAGCTCAGCCTCCCGGGTTTACGCCATTCTCCTGCCTCAGCCTCCCGAGTAGCTGGGACCACAGGCGCCCGCCACCTCACCCGGCTAGTTTTTTGTGTTTTTTAGTAGAGATGGGGTTTCACCGGGTTAGCCAGGATGGTCTCGATCTCCTGACCTCGTGATCCGCCCGTCTCGGCCTCCCAAAGTGCTGGGATTACAGGCTTGAGCCACCGCGCCTGGCCTACTGACCTCTTAAGAGTCATTCTTGTGGCCGGGCGAGGTGGCTAACGCCTGTAATCCCAGCACTTTGGGAGGCCAAGGTCAGGAGTTCAAGACCAGACTGGCCAAGATGGTGAAACCCCATCTCTACTAAAAATACAAAAATTAGCTGGGCGTGGTGGCGGGTGCCTGTAATCCCAGCTACCTGGGAGGCTGAGGCAGATAATTGCTTGAACCTGGGAGGCGGAGGTTGCAGTGAGCTGAGATTGCTGCCACTGCACTCCAGCCTGGGCGACAGAGCGAGACTCTGTCTCAAAAAAAAAAAGAAAAGAGTGATTCTTGTGTCCCAGCATATCTGAAATTCAAGAGTCATGAGTTCTGCAGGGCCTGGGGCTGGGCCTGAGAGAAGGCGGGTGGGTCATAAAGGAGGGTGAAGATGCGAATGGCCTCTGCAGACCCTGATCTCCCAGTCTAGATGAGAAAGCCTCCATTCTGCTGCTGCACAGTGAGCTCAGGTGAGTAACCTGATGGTTTCGCCTTTGTCAAGTAGGGTGGAATTGGCTGCCTGCCAGTTTAAAGGGGCCGGCTGGGAATAAAATTTGAATATAGAATTGGCCAGGCATGCTTTGAAAATATAGAGTATGGCCGGGCGCTGTGGCTCACGCCTGTAATCGCAGCAGTTTGGGAGGCTGAGGCAGGCGGGTCATGAGGTCAGGAGATCGAGATCATCCTGGCTAACACGGTGAAACCCCATCTCTACTAAAAATACAAAAAATTAGCCGAGCGTGGTGGTGGGCGCCTGTAGTCCCAGCTACTCAGGAGGCTGAGGCAGGAGAATGGCATGAACCTAGGAGGCAGAGCTTGCAGTGAGCCGAGATCACGCCACTGTACTCCAGCCTGGGTGGCAGAATGAGACTCCATCTAAAAAAAAAAAAGTACAGAATACAAGTGCCGTTTACTTACTGCTGCTTCCCCGCCCCAGGCAGAGGCTACTGCTCATCACTAGTGTAGGAGGACCAGTGACAGAGGTGTCAGAAGCTTCCCTGGCAGGACCTGCTCATCCTCCTGGACCTTGTAGTTTTGTGGAATCCACAAGGCAAGGCAGACAGATTCAGCAAACATCAGCTTGAAAGTACTAGGGACAAGCAGAGGGATTAGAGGTCACGGGCTCTGTTCTCAGAGTTCACAGTTCACTTTGGAAGTCAAGGTGAATACTAAAAGAGCAACGTGGGCACCAGGGAGGCAGGGAATCAGACACGCAGCACGCGTGGGCATTCTGCTGCACAAAGGCAGGGGCTGTTCCCTCCCTCCTGGACCTTCCTCCCCATGCTCGGACACGCCCTGCGTCAAGGGCTGTGGACACTCCCCCTCTCTGACACTTTTCCTGCATATTGCAATGCGACTCCTCACCCTTCATGCCTTTGCTCAGAATGTTACCCTCCGGAATTCTCCGGGTGTGCCTTCCAATGTAAAAATGTCAGTTGTGTCTCCCTTCCTCAGTGCCTCCGGATTCCCTGTACTCTGCTTTCTCTCCATTTTTCCGGAGCACTGACCCCTCTGCGATGCTGTGTTTCTCAACTCATGCTTACTGAGAGGTGGCCCTGGTCTCTGGGCCAGGCTGCCTGGGGTTGATTTGTAGCTTCACCACTTGCTACTCTATTGGCTTTGGGTGGGTTATTTAACCCCTTTGGCCTTGTTTCCTCAATTTTGTTAAATGAACAATACCTAACTCAGAAGTTTTGTGAGGATCAAGTGAATTTATATTTATAAAATTCATAGCATAACACCTGCCTTGGAGTCAGAGCTGTATTATGTAAGTGTTTAATAAATACAGCTTTTATTGTCCGCCTTCTTCCACAAAAATAGAAGCTTCATGAAGTCAGAAACCCTATTTGTTTTGTTCTCTGACAGATCCCTAAGCATTTAGAGCGGGACGTGGGGCAGAGCAACCCATCTGTGTTCACTGAACAAGTGACTGGGTGGGGAGTTGGGGGGGTGGTCTGGGAAGGCGTCAGGGAGCGGTGGGGTATGGGTCAGTGCTGTGGATGGCGCAGGCCACTGGGTCCCTGTTCCAGCTCTGCATTGGTGACTGCGTAATCTTGGACCACTGTCTTCATCTCTCGGAGTCTCCGGGGAGGCCCTCCTCACAGAGGCGTACACAGGATTAGGTGAAACACTGTACAGTATGTGCCAAGTGCAGTCTTGGCCTGGCTGGCAACAGATGGTTGGGGAATGTTAGTTCCTTTTCCTTCCTCAGCACCCCTGGAATAAGTGAGTCGGGAACTGGCTCTCGGGGCAGTGGAGGAAGTGGCTTCAAGGGAGGGACTGGGGAAATCCTGAGTCTAGGTGTTGAACGGGGGCGGAAACAAGATGTTGGATAGATGGAACTCGCCTGGCAGGAGTGGCTTCTAAGAAGAGCTGTTGATTATTGAACTTTGATGCTAAGGTGAGGGTTTGGATTTCTGGGGGATAGCTTTATTTTGGTATAGTTTCAGAAAAGTTTGAGAATAGTACATGAGTTCCTATTTACCCTTCACCTAGAGTCACCAGTGGTTTGCGTTTTGCCCCATTTGCTTTTCATATGTTTTTCTTCTCTTTGAATTTTTTTTTCCCCAGAACAATTTGTAAATTAGTGAAAATGTCCCCCTTAACTCCTGAATCCTTCAGTGTCTGTTTCCTGGGAACAAGAATATTCTCCCGGAGTCTGATAGGGCACCCTAGCGTAGGGTGCTTCCACAGAAAGTGGCACAGTGTGAAGGTGTCCAGAGAGGATGAAGGTGTGGCAGGCAGTGTGGAACAGTATCCACTGAAGGGTGGGGTGGTGAGGACAGGGTAGTGACTGGGGACAGAGAAGAGACGTGGACCAAGAGATCTGGAGTGGGACAAGCAGCGCTGTCTTCTGGGGAGGAAAGCTGTGTGGAGACTGTGAGGAGGCAGGTTTAGCTTCAGCCTCATGCTTGGGAGCACAGAGTCAGAGTTTGGAGGTGCAGCTGAGTCTGAAGGACGCTGCCGGCCTCCATCCTCGGGGTGCACAAGGTTCTGTCATGAGGATAATAGGTAGAGATGAGCGTGCCGTAGTCCCGTGTGGACTTAGGAGTCACTAGTGACAACAGCAGGTGGAATTAAGACCCTTGGTTGTTAAAGAGTGGGAAGGATGGTGGGAAGCCAAGGGCCAAAGCCAGTCTAGGGGGGTGCAGGAAGGGTCCCAGGGAAACGGGGAGGGGTGAAGACCCAAGGAGGTTGAAGGGAAGGTGGTGCAGCAATGTAAGAAGAGACAGAATTGGCCACATGCGGTGGCTCACAGCTGTAATGCCAGCGCTTCGGGAGGCCAAGACGGGAGACACCAACCTGGGCAACAAAGTGAGACCCCTTCTCTAAAAAAGAAAAAACAAGAGAGAGAATGAGAGAGACTTACTGAGCTAGAAGAGACCCATGGGGCCCAGAGGCATTCCCAGGCTGCAGCCTCAGCCCAAGGCTCTCTGGGTCTGAGGTACTTTTTGGACTCTGTCCTTTCCAGATCAGGAGCCGAGCTCACAAGCTTTAAGGGATACTCTATGACTGACGCCACCCAGGGTGCTAAACCCAGTCAGACTGTTGAAGGATTTAAAATGCACTTCCCCGCTGCCTAAGTGTTTTTGTAGAAGAAATACCTCAGGGAGAATGTATTAAAGAAAACTTTTTAATTTAATTTAATTTTATTTTTTGAGACGAAGTCTCATTCTATCGCCCAGGCTGAAGTACAGTGGTGCGATCTTGGCTCACTGCAATTTCTGCCTCCCGAGTTCAAGCGATTCTCCTGCCTCAGCCTCCCGAGTAGCTGGGATTACAGGCGCCTGACACCGCGCCTGCCTAATTTTTGTATTTTTAGTGGAGACAGGGTTTCACCGTCTTGGCCAGGCTGGTCTTGAACTCCTTTCCTCTTGATCCACCCACCTCTCCCAAGGTGCTGGGATTACAGGCATGAGCCACCGCGCCTGGCCAAGAAAACGTTTTCTATTTCAGCTTATGCTAAGTTTTAAAAATGGCATTTTCCCCCATTTTTGAAAAGATAATGTGTTACATGTGTGGTTCCTCCAGTGCCCGGCTGTGGGAAAGCCTGGATTCCCTTTGGAGCATAGACTTCAGGAGTGCAGCCACTGCGGGACTGCGGTGTGTTTCCACAAGTGCCTGACCCACCTTTCGTGTGCTGAATGCTGGGAATTCAGTAGTGAGCCGTGGACTACCAGAGCCAGCTCATACCCTACCAGAGCCAGCCCATACCCTGTTGTTACTTTTTTTTTATTTTTTGAGACAAGGTCTTGCTCTGTTGCCCAGGCTGGAGCACAGTGGTGCAGTCTTGGCTCACTGCAACCTCGACCTCCGAGGCTCAAGCGATTCTCTCACCTCAGCCTCTTAAGTAGCTGGGACTACAGGCAAGCACCACTACTCACTGCTAATTTTGTTAATTTTTTGTAGAGGCAAGGTCTCGCTATGTTACCAAGGCTGGTCTCCAACTCCTGGGCTCAAGCGATCCTTGTACCTCAGCAGGCGTGGGCCACCTCACCCGTCTCTTAAGGAATTTTGCAAGTGGGTTGTTAACTGCCGCCATTATGATTAGATGAATTATAATAAAGACAAAGGTAATAAATACTCAAAACTCATCACTTCCTTGTGACCTTAGCATCACCTGTGCCATCCCATCTGCTGTGTCTGGTGGAGACACCATGTAGTGATGTGCCGTACGCATCTCTTCACAACTGTGTCTGTGCTCAGATATGTCACGTTGGGGTCTGGACATTAGCCTCGGTGGGAGCATTTACACCATGGACACTCACAAACATGACACATTAGTAAGGCTGGGTTTATTGTTTTGTTCGTTGTCTAAGAAAGTAATGAAGAAAATATTAACATTGCAGTTTAAACCTACAGTGTTTTGTGTCTATAGTCATTATATTGTGAATAGTAAAAGAAAATTGAGTAAATATTCTTCTGGTATTTGAAACTAGTGTCCAGTGCAGCAGAGAAGTTGCTTATATCATGATTGATCTTTATCTTCTTTCTTTCAGTTTTGTTTTATTCCTTAAAGTACAGTAAATGGCCACAGATGTAACAGTTGGACCAAATTAAAAAAAAAATCTAGAAAAGCCTTCTGGAAGAATCAGTTAGCTCTGTGGAATTAACAATGAAGAGTATTATAGATTTTATTCCTATGTGCTTTATTACAGTATATAATTGTGTATTTTATGATATATATTTATTACTATATTATATATTTTATTACCATTGTGTGTGGCATATCTTTTATATCATTAAAATTGAAAATAAATGTGTGTCCATATAAATACATGCACATGTTTTTGGAGACCAGTCTGTTAAGCATTTACTAGCACAGTACCGCAGTGTGTGAAATACTGCCCTCCTGCAGTCCACAGTGTCTGGGGGGACCGATAGACAGATGATCACAGACTCCTCCAAGTGTGCAGGGCACTGATGGGGGCCAGGGCAGGTCCAGCCAAAGTGCAGGACCTGGCACTTAGTCAGAGGTGAGGATAGAGTTGAGCAGGAACCGAGGGTGACTGGCCGGCACAGCTGCATCTGGGCGAGGCTGAGGCAGTGGAGCAGACGGGCAGATGGTTTGCCGCCGTGGAGTGATAAGGCGGAAACTATGGCACTCTGGAGAAAGTGGGTGTGGCCGGAGTGCACAGCTGCTCGTTGGAGGTTGCATGAAGGGCACGTTGACAGCCTGAGGATTCTGCCGTCAGGCGGGTTGTCCCCTCCGTTGCCACAGATACTTTTAGGCTTCAGAAAAGGGGTGTTAAAGTAATAATTGTTGTGAAGTAATACTTAAGTTCAGCAAATACAGACTGTCCAATTCCTGTGTTCAAGACTCTGCTGATGGTTTTCCGGGAGCCGAAAGGTGTCCTTGCCCACTAGGAATGTATTCCATGGTAGGGAACCAGATGTGTTTGCAGTCTGCTGTGGTAGCAGGCAGGTTTGAACAAAATGCTGTGGAGGAGGCCATTAATTCTGATTGCGGAATGGGGAAGGCAGGAAAGTAGTCGCAGCAATTTCCTTTTGGAAGCTCAGAAGAATATCCCACCTTTCACCAAAGGTCCTTACCGTCTTTATTTCCCAGTTTATCTCCATTCCCCTGCCCTGAGCTGCTGCTGTTTCATGAATGCTAATTCTGTCTCTAGCCAGACTGCTAGAGAGGACCACATCCCATGCTTCCTCCTGTTCCTCAAGAACTCGTATTAGGCACTTTCAGAAAGACTTGCTGGGGGCCAGGTGCGGTGGTCACCTCTGTAATCCTAACCCTTTGGGAGGCCAAGGTGGGAGAATCACTGGAGCCCAGCAGTTCCAGACCAGTCTGGGCAATATTGCGAGACCCCATCTGTATACAAAATTAAAATATTAGTTGGGTGTGGTGGCATGGGTGCCGGGCGTGGTGGCGGGTGCCTGTAGTCCCAGCTACTCGGGAGACTGAGAGAGGAGAATGGCGTGAACCCGGGAGGCGGAGCTTGCAGTGAGCCGAGATTGCGCCACTGTACTCCAGCCTGGGCGACAAAGCGAGACTTCGTCTCAAAAAAAAAAAAAAAAAAAAAAGAGTGCTACATGGCTCAAAGCCGGAGCAAATAAGACGGCCAACAGAACATTAGTCTGTAAGTTAAATGTTTTATTTCTTTGTAATCTTAGCTGAACAATATAGGCAGAGGTGGATTGCCAAAATATGTTGTGGGGATCAGGGTAGAAGACAGTGTAAGTTTTTCATTCTGGTAACTTGTCCACATAACCCAAATTCACTTCTTGGTGTTAAATTCCATGTCTTATACTAGAGTAAATAAAGCTGAAAATCTAATTAGATAACACAAGGGAGTTAAGGCTACAGTGGGAAACAGCACTGCCCCATTTTCTTGGCTTTTGCTTAAATATAGCCTCAACACACTTGTATCCAGCCTCCAGCTATTCCCAGAAGCCTGGAAGCAATCACTGTGCTCAGCAGTCATCAGTTTATGGCTGGTTTTTTATTTTAAATCAGTGGCATGGTGGATAGAATACATGTATATATAGAGTTTGTTTGTTTGTTTTGAGACGGAGTCTCACTCCGTCACCCAGGCTGGAGTGCACTGGCGCGATCTCGGCTCACTGCAAGCTTTAAAGAGCTTTTGTGACTTAGGCTCTGCTTTCAAAGGATTTTAAGTTTCCAAAAGCTAGAACAGTCACCAGACATAAGTTCTGCGTATTAAAGGTTATGAGAGTGTTACAGACTACTTAGCTCTAGAGACTTCTTTTTTTTTTGAGACGAGTCTCGCTCTGTCGCCAAGGCTGGAGTGCAGTGGCGTGATCTCGGCTCACTGCAAGCTCCGCCTCCCGGGTTCCCGCCATTCTCCTGCCTCAGCCTCCTGAGTAGCTGGGACTACAGGTGCCCACCACCATGCCCAGGTAATTTTTTTTTGTATTTTTAGTAGAGATAGGGTTTCATTGTGTTAGCCAAGATGATCTCCATCTCCTGGGTGAATCTTCAGTCTTTTCTGTTGTGGTAATTAAATAGGAGGAGGAGCTCAGGGAACTTGTCTTTTATTTATTTATCTTAAACATTTTTTAATTTAATTTTTTTTGAGACAGCGTCTCACTCTTGCTGGAGTGCAGTAGTGCAATCACAGCTCACTGCAGCCTCCACCTCCCAGGTGCAAATGATCCTCCCACCTCAGCCTCCTCAGTAGCTGGGACCACAAGTGTGTGCCACCATGCCTGACTAATCTTTTGTAGAGATGGCGTCTCACGGTGTTGCCCAGGCTGGTGTCAAACTCCTGGGCTCAACTCACCTTCCTGCCTCGACCTTCCAAAGTACAAGGATTTCAGGTATGAGCCATTGCACTTGGCTGGTCTGTCTTTTAGAAAGGGCCCATGATTGCCTGCGTCTAAGCCTGGCTCTGGTTGGTCTCCCTTCTGCACACAGCAGACACCGAAACTGAACTGCTGCCCTGGTTCCACAGTGGGGCTGGAAGGGGTCGGTTGTGGCCAGCAGCTTTACGCCCTGTGCTGCCTCCACTGTCAACGACCTGTGTGTGGCTCCATCCTGGGCCTCATGATGATCAAGCCTGTGTCCCAGGCCTTCTGGGGAAGGATCATATGTATGCTCAGTTATGTACCCTACAGAAAGAAGTCTCTTACCAGATTTGAGACTGGTAGAAAGTTTCTCCCATTTGGTGAGCCATCTTTTCTGATGTCCTTTGAAGTACAACATTCCCTCCCCAGGCCTCCCCCAACCCTTGTTTTCCCCATGGTGAGGCTTGGCAAGCATTGATGCCACAGGACATGAGTGAAGAGGGTGGCAGCAGACCCTCTGTCTGCATGCACAGGCCTCTCTTCTCCCTTTTCCTCCCATCTGGGTGGTGAAGGAGGCTTACTCACCCCACAGAAGAGTCAGGAGTAAAGACACACAGCAGGCAGGCTTGGAGTCACAGGACACTCCTTAAAGAACTGAGAACTACTGGGCATGGCTGAGGGCCCCCTGTAGCTGGAGGTGGGCAGCCCATGTGGGCCCAGCTGGGCAAGGCATGACATGCCTGATGCGCAGGGGCCTGAGGGCAGGTCTGTGCGGGCATTGTCGGGACTGCGGGCGCTTGGGGGCTGGCAGTGCCAAAGGCTACTTATGCTGACGGGTCAAGTTACAGCTGCTGTGGGAACTGTGGCCTCTGAATTTCCTGGCTTATGCGTGGAATTTCAGTTGCACAATACTACAACAACTTGGATTCTTTTTTCTCCCTTTCCTCTCCCTCCTTGGCACTTAATTTTTTATTGCAGTGAATAAGATCCATATCTTTCTGCCCTTGCCCTTTTTCCTGGGGCAGACAGTCTTACCCACCTTCCTTCTTCTGCTGCCCCAAAGTGTGTCTGCCAGGAGACCAGCCCAGGGTCCTGACCTGTGGGAATCTTCCTTCTGCCTCCAAGGCCCTGAAAATGGGGGTGAGCTACCCGGGATGGGCTGTTGTGTGTTGTAGGGGAGTACAACCTTTCTGTGTGCTTACCCCTCCCTGATGTGCCTTGCTGTCCCTACTCCCGTATGTCTGTTCACCTGTTCCGTGTGCCTGGCCCACCCTCCCAGGTGGCTTAGCCCAGTTCGCCCCAGACTTCAGTTTCTACTTGGAGTCCCGCCCTCTTTGGGAAACCCGTCATCACCACCTTACCTGGGAATTATTTCCCCTTCCAGTGGACCATGTGACTTGAACATTTCATTTGGTATTTAATCAGATACTGCCTCAGGATATATATTTTCTTGTCTCAAGATTTTTTGTTTTTTGTTTGAGATGGGATGGGATGGTCTGGTTCCTTTTTTCTACAAACCAAATTATAAAATTTGTGGGCCAAGATTTTAACAGTACCTTGCTTATTAAGTAGCCATTGGTTTGTAACTGATTTGCTGAATGAGCACGTGTTCTTAGTGTTTGCCTTGAGGAGCGCATTGGGCTTGCAGACAATGAAAGATGGAGAAAAAAGTGAGGCCCTTGCATCCAGATTCGTTAAGAGGTCTTGCCTGGCCTTGTGTGGAGTGGCCTGCCTGCCTTGCCATCTCCTCTTCCTCTCTCACTGAGCCCTGAGCCCACTGGCCGGTGGTGCTGGAAGGCCATGTCTGTTGTCACCTGCCTGTGCACCTGTGCTGCTTTTCCTTGCAGCACAGCTTGCAGGAGCACCTGCAAGCTCCTCCTTTCCCTGGGCATCCTCCCTCCCGGGTTGGACTGGATACCATTTCATTACCACCTGAAGGGCCAGGGGTCCCCTTCTGATGTTTTCTCTTACATTCTGCTGTTCTTTTTCTCACAGTGTGTCAGTATGGACGTATCTATGTATTGGTGTTTTTACACAAATGGTTGTGTCCACCACTGTGCTTCCATCTCTGGGGCACAGGAGACATAGGAGTTCTGTTCACATTCTGTGCTTAGCCCCAACATAGTGCCTGGTGCCTGGTCGACTCAGTCAATGCTAGATGAATGACCTGTTTGTTTGTTTGTTTGTTTGTTTTGACATGGAGTCTTGCACTGTCACCCAGGCTGGAGTGCAATGGTGCGATCTTGGCTCACTGCAACCTCCGCCTCCTGGGTTCAAGCGATTATCCTGCTGAGGCCGAGGAGGCGGAGGCCTCCTGAGTAGCTGAGAATACAGACACGCAACACCATGCCCAGCTAATTTTTTTGTATTTTAGTAGAGGTGGAGTTTCACCACGTTGGCCAGGCTGGTCTCAAACTCCTGACCTCAAGTGATCTACCTGCCTCAGTCTCCCAAAGTGCTAGGATTACAGGCATGAGCGCCCAGCCCCCCTTTTTTTCCTGACATGGGGTCTTGCTCTGTTGCCTAAGCTGGAGTGCAGTGGCGTGATCTCGGCTCACTGCATCCTCTGCCTCTGGAGCTCAAGTGGTCTTCCCACCTCAGCCACCTGAGTAGCTGGGACTTACAGGCATATGCCACTATGGCCAGCTAATTTTTTTGGTATTTTTTTGGTAAAGATGGGGTTTTGCCATGTTGCCCAGGCTGGTCTCGAACTCCTGAGCTCAAGCAGTCTCTCCACTTCGACCTCCCAAAGTGCTGGGATCACACGTGTGTGCCACCATGCCTGGCCTCCGGAAGGCTTTTTAACAGCTCATGGAACACAGTTTAGAAAATACTGCCTGCAAGCAGGGTGGGGTGCTGAAATCAAGGACAAGATAAATAGAATAGGAAAGACATAACAGATAAAAAAAATTTCCAGATTAAAAAAAAATCCTGCTCAATTAAATGGCTTGGAAAGACAGTCGGACTTAGTGCCTTTTCCCACCAACTCCAATTCAAGGACCTATTTAAGGCATGTACTGTGTGCCAGGAATATTACAGGTGTTAGGGGAGGGAACACAGACAGGAAGTGGTGGGAAATTACTAAATTCTGCTTCCGATTTTGGATTTTTAAAAAGTGTATACATATTAGTGCTAAAACCTGATGCTTCTTAGGAAATGAGAACTAAAAAGCACAGAAGCCCATCTGCCACATAGTGAGTCGGTCACAGCCGTGACTGCAGAGTTCTGTTATCTGACTCCCAAAGGGGCCTCCGATCAGTGGGCCCTGCGGCAGAACACGAAGATCCTCTGAGCATGACCCCGTAGCTGGTCAGCCGCTCACTCAAGGACCAGTGGGCCCTGCGGCAGAACACGAAGACCCTCTGAGCATGGCCCTGCAGCTAGTCAGCTGCTCACTCAAGGACCAGTGGGCCTTGGGGCAGAACACGAAGACCCTCTGAGCATGGCCCTGCAGCTGGTCAGCCGCTCACTCAAGGATGGACGGAACGGCAGATTTAGAACCTGGCATCCACTTTCAAATCCCATTCAACAGCGTGGGCCGGGGACAGTGGAGGGGAAGCCATCTGTTCTCATTTCTCACCAGGCTGAGAAAGGTGGATGTTGAAGGTGGGGCCGAGAGAAGAGCCCAGAGACCCTGCTCAGGGAGACTTTGCTGGGGACAGTGGCACAGAGCCTGCTAACCTGCTGGAGGGGCTGGAGCAATGGCCCGGTCCCTCCGCACACTGAATCCTGGCAGCCAGGGCAGAGATGTGGACCAAAGGGAAGTCTGATTACCAACTATAGTATGACCTCAGAGTGCCCTTCTCCTCTGACGAGCTCCCAGTGCTTTCATGGACGTGACCTCATGAGGCCCTCACACTCATTCCATAGGCGTTTTCTCAGGCAAGTCACAGACGGCGTCCCAGCACACAGAGCCAAGAGCCGCAGTCCTCTCTAAAACATGAGGAAGCATGCACCCATCCCAGGGTGTCGGCAAAGAGACTGTCCTAGACGCTGCGCTTCTCCTAGCTGTTCTGGCTGGCAGCATCGGCTGCTTCTCAAAAATGATTCTGAGAGCTTAGGAAAAAGTGAATACCTCCAAAGTCCCAAAATAAGTTTCTAGAATTCCACAGAACAGAATAACAGTCCTGCCTCACCCTCCTTACAGATCAAGGGCCCGTGTTGCCTTAAATCATTTCTAAGATAAGCCAAAAAAGGAGTAAAGGCAGCAGGGAAGAAGGAAGAAAGAAGGAAAAAAAAAAAGCATGTGTCTTGCCTAGATCAAAGGAGTTCTCATGTTAATCTCAAGACGGACACTGTCATTCCACAATGCCTGTCGGCTCCACACCAACCAAGCAGCATGATCTGCAGGACAAACTGCTCGTCATTTTACATTACTTTTTTTTTTTTTTTTTTTTTTTTTCGAGACAGAGTCTCGCTCTGTCGCCCAGGCTGGAGTGCAGTGGCGTGATCTCAGCTCACTGCAAGCTCCACCTCCCGGGTTCACGCCATTCTCCTGCTTCAGCCTCCCGAGTAGCTGGGACTACAGGCGCCCGCCACCACGCTGGCTACTTTTTTGTTTTTTTAGTAGAGACAGGGTTTCACCGTGTTAGCCAGGATGGTCTCGATCTCCTGACCTCGTGATCCACCCGCCTTGCCCTCCCAAAGTGCTGGGATTACAGATGTGAGCCACTGTGCCCGGCCGTCATTTTACATTTCTTTCTCGTCCCTTAGAGAAAAGTACATGTATTTTTACGGGAGACTTCATTTGGCCGTGAATGTGAATTCTGTTTCCTTCCTTTCCTCTTCCCACTGCTGAACTTGGTCTCATGCTTCAGGATCTCAGATCCACCCTTTCTTCCATGAAACTTGCATCTATTTACATATTTTTACAAGCATCATTAAATTTTTTTTTTTAATTTTTCTTTTTTTTTTTTTTTTTTTTTTGAGATGGAGTCTCGCTCTGTCATCCAGGCTGGAGTACAATGATGCAATCTTGGCTCACTGCAACCTCCACCTTCCGGGTTCAAGCGATTATCCTGCCTCAGCCTCCTGAGTAGCTGGGATTACAGGTGCGCATGACCACACCTGGCTAATTTGTGTATTTTTAGTAGAGACAGGGTTTCACCATGTTGCTCAGGCTGGTATCAAACTCCTGACCTTGTGATCTGCCCACCTCGGCCTCCCAGAGTGCTGGGATTACAGGCGTCAGCCACCATACCCAGCCAATTTTTACTCATTTTTACAGTAGAGAAGGGGTTTTGCTGTGTTGCCCAGGCTGGTCTCAAATTCCTGATCTCAAGTGATCTTCCCATCTTGGTCTCCCAAAGTGCTGGGATTACAGGCATGAGCCCCCACACCTGGTCCTCGTTTTTATTATAATATGTACGTAAATGTTTATTGAACTGAATCTTTTAGAAGCCTGTCCTTAACCTTTACCTCTCTTCTGAGCTGTTGTCAGTGGGATCCCCATGCTGTAGGCTTGAGTGTGTGTGTGTGTGGTTTGCACGCACACTGCCAAGTGGCAAAGACTGTGAATCCATAGTGAGTACATAGGGCAGATTCATCAAATGTTGTTGCTTGAGTAAATGCCTCAAATATATGTGTTCCACTTTTTTTGCAGTGTACGTAGATGCCGTTGTGACGAACAGAATACAAATGCACGGGAGAATGTTGAATTCTTAGTAACTTTTTGATTGTTAGGCATTATTTTCAACCAATAGGTCGTATGGAACAGCCTCTATCACATAAAGATAACAAAATCACTGATGGTGAAAAGGAGTCGTCCTGCCAGGATAGACCAGGGACGCTGGCCATCCTGTTCATTTGCATCTGTGCTGCAGGTGTTCTGTTCTTTCAGTGTGTGTTGGTTGACCCCTTAGCTGGATGGTGGCCCTTGTCCGTGGAACCTCTGTCTCACTTACCCTTGATGTCCCTTGGAGTGCGTGCACACATGGATGCCCAGGAAATACTTACAGATTTGACTTAGTCCTTGGATCCGATTTCCCCTGTTCCACTACCCATTCCCATCTGCTGTTTTACTTTCTTGAAATCCCTCTTACTTTTCTTCCTTTGTCTAGTTTTTACAGATAACCTCTAACCTCCAATAATTTTCTGTCAATTAATTGCAGCTGCTTCCTGAGCGCCTGCTGCACATTCAGCAAGCCTCAGGCTATACTGGGGGCAGAGACATAATCATTGAAATAATTACTCATGGACCATTTTTGCCAGGTATCATGGAAGGTGCTTTAGAAATGCATTCTGTCATTTACTTCCTGGAAGTACCCTATACAGTTGGTACTGTCTTTATCACCATTGGCAGGGGAGTTAACTAGGAATTGAACAGCCAAGTGTGTGGCAGAGTCAGGATTAATCTCAGTCCAACTCCCAAGCCTGTGCTCTGAAGCCCTCTGCTACCCTCGTCTCCTGAGGATTGGTCATGGTTCTTCCCCTGAGGAATAGTCCGTTGGAGAAACAGAAACAATGCAAACAATACTGTCTGAATATGAATAAGGATTGAATTGTTTGGAACTGTAGAGGAGTAAGGAGGTGGAGGGGCTCAGAAAGAACGAGAAGAGATGGAGGCTTCGTGAGGAAGGCAGGTCTTCTGCGGGGTTCTGGAATAAGGCTGGAGAGGGGAGGAGGAGCGCTCAGGTGTGGGGAGCACACCCAGGCCCAAGGGAGTGGAATGTGCCCATGGGCAGTGAGGCCGCCTTGGAGGGCAGTTATTTCAGGGAAAGTGGGATGAAGCTGGGTGACCAGAGTCAGGGACTGGAAATTCGACGGGAGGCATGAAGCAGTGAATGATAAGGAAATGTGTATGGTTGTCAAGCACGACGTGGCAGGATGAGGTTTCTGTCTCAGAATGATGAAGCTGGCAGCAGATGGCAGATCCTGCATGGCATGGAGTTGCCTCAGACTCCTCTCTAGTTTGTGTTTCTTGACTCTTCATTGCCTGTGTGTCCCGTGGCCCGGTATTATTTCTTCTGGTCATGGGAACAGCTGTCTATACGGAAGTTCCACATTGGTTGGTCAAACCACCCTGGAATGCAGTGCAGTGAAAAGGCATAGAATGTGGAGGTTGGAGACCTGGATTTTTGACTGCTGGCTTTATAGCTTACTAGTTGGATGAGTGATATGACCTTTCTTAATTCTGTTTTCCCCCTTATCTGTAACTTGCAGATAATTATAACCACTTACAGGGTGGTTTCTGGATTAAGATGATAGCAGATATCACTATGGAGGCTATTAAGTGTTTGTGGTTCCAGACTTCCTGGGATCAGGTGTCAGCTCTTACTGTGTGACTTTGGGCAAGTTACTTAGCCTCTCTGTGTCTCCTTTTTCTTGTCTATCACATCAGGCTGATCATTGTATTAAATACTTAACTCACAGTGAGAATCAATACCTCAGTAGTAAGTGGTGAATACATTATAGCTGCAGTTATTCCTGGGAGCCTCATCTTCATCAGCACCAGCACCGCAGTCCTTGGGATGGAGTCAGTGCTTTCTCGAAGGTGGGAGACCAAAGCATGGAGACTCTCTGATGTGTGGTAAGAAATCGTCTCTAGTCACTGTGTTAGTGACATGCCTTCAGGGCCTCTCTTAAGCATTGAAATTACAGGCACCCTTGTGCCAGTTCCAGGGTCTTTTAGGGGTTCCAGGTATTATTGCAATCCTATAAAAAGTCAGTAATTGCCTTCTAATACAGAAGAACTCTCGTAAGCACAGCCATTCTTAGGCACAGAAATAGTTCCCTTCTTCTTTTTTTTTTTTTTTTTTTGTAGAGACAGAGTCTCACTCTGCTGTCCAGGCTGGTCTCAAGCTCCTTTTTAAATAGAAGGGGAGGGAGGTAAAGGAGAGCAGAGGATGCATGGATTTCCTTTGGCCCAGTTTCCTCCCTCTGTCAGAGGACTTCCTACCGCAGGGAGTGGGAGACACCTGGGCGGGGCAGGGCCAGCTCTGCTGGATCCCTCCTGAGACTGAGTGGTACCAAGCCCCCACGGGGAGCCGCGCACCTGCTCTGTGCCCCTTCAGCGATGGCGTTTCTGTTTGGGATTGTTTGCTTTCCCCTTTTCCCAGACCTCCACCACGCTTCACTTTAGCAATGCACTTACGGTCCGCAGTGCTGTGCGGCTGCTGCTTCTGAAAACAACCCCTTGTTCCTGAACCAGCCAGTGCCTCAGCATTTATCTGTGTAGAGCAATTTGGAGTTTTTGTTTTGCTTTGTTTTTTAAAACAAAACTCAAAATCATTGGACCTTATCCTTTGTAGATGAAGTGAGAGTTGCTTTCTGAGGACTGGCTTGTACCAGAATCCAGCTGGTTTTTAGTTGCTGCAGATCTTTAAAGGGACAGCTTAATTGTGGACCAGATTTCTTTACCCGCAGAAACGTACTGTCAGCAGGTTCTCGTGTGGAGGTGGGTTACAGATGGCAGAAATGCGTGAGTTTGATTTTAAATTTTTAATCTCATGTGGGGTCAAAGTCCTGTGGAGCTCATCTCTTTGACATCCCACCCTCGCCCGGTTAGTGCTGGTCGGTGATACACTGGACGTGTGCTGTGTGCGGAGATAGTGCCAGGACCCAAAAGCAGGTCGTCACGTAAGAGTCAGGGCTCTTCGCTGAGGCCTCTGGTGTTGGCAGCAGTGTCCTCAGCCAGCAGCTACTGTGTACATGGCTGGGAGACGGGCTTTGCGCATTTGGCCTCAACCGTATCAGATACCAATGTGAGGGAAGAGCCCGGTGCTGTGGAATGCAGGGACAGAGGGCACCAGCAGGCTGGCCTTCCTCCTCTTGAGCTGAGGAGAGGCAGATTTTTTTGGGTCTTGATCGGCTCTTTTCTTTATCCTTGTTAGAACATGGAATTCCAGCTCCAGTAGTAACACCATTTTGAATCCTTTGTAATGTCGTGGAGACTGGGATTAGGAAGCAAACCAACCTTTGTCTGCCTTTGGGGAAGGCCCAGAAGGAAGTCTTTCTGTTATTACCTTAATGGTACCAATTAGTGGGTTACCAATAATGGTGGTTATTGCCATTGTGTTACAAAAGTTGTGAGGGTCTCAGATTATACTGTGTATTATAAATGCAACGAGAGTAGGGACCACGTCCTTAAAATATGTCCCCACGACCTTGTGTCTATTTGATGCTGAGCTGGTAGCCTGATGGGTAAAGCGGCTCCTTGTCTGCACCAGGGCATCTTACCTTGCAAGGCGACGCTCGTCCTGTGGGATTCATGTGGGTGTGGAGTAGGAGGAGATGTAGAAGCGACCCTCCTGGCTGGATCAGCACCGGTGGCTGTGTCTTCAGTGGAGCCTGACTTTATTATCCACTTGCAAAGTTTATGGTGACTCCTATGGCTGATGGAGCACTTTGATGGGGGTACGGGCTCAGAGGAAGGGTCTCACCGCAGTGCCAAGGGGTGTCAGAGATGCTCACTGTCCTCCTCCCCTTGGGGTCGCATGGAGGTAGGATGGCGCTTGGCTGTGGCAGGGTAAGGAACCGGCGATGGAGGCCCATCACGTATTCACAGCTGTCCTGCCTCAGTGCTTGGGAGATAGGGACTGTCAGGTCCTTCCCCTGCATTTATGTGAAGGCAAGGGGAAGAAAATCATCGTCACTAAAGAATGGAGATGGCTGTCATTTCATCTCACGCCATGGGTGTCCCTGTCTTCCTTTAAACATCTTGTGTCCAGCTTGGGCAACATGTTGAAACCGTCTCTACGAAAATGCAAAAATCAGCCAGGCATGGTGACATGCCTGTAGTCCGAGCTACTTGGGAGGCTGAGGTGGGAGGACCACTTGAGCCTGGGAGGCGGCAGCTGCAGTGAGCTGAGATCACCCCACTGCACTCCAGCCTGGGTGACAGAGTGAGACCTGTTTCAAAAAAACATGAATAAATCTGTGTCTAGAAAGGTTGTAGCTGAAGTTAAATTATTGATTGGAATAGAAGTGTTTCTCACTGGCTAGGTGTGGTGGCTCACACCTCTAATCTCAGCACTTTGGGAGGCTGAGGCAGGAAGATCACTTGAAGGCAGGAGTTCATGACTGCCTGGGCAGCATAGTGAGACCCCGTCTCTAAAATTTAAAAAAATTTAGTTGCACGTGGTGGTGTGCTCCTGAGGCTAAGGCAGGAGGATCCCTTGAGGCCAGGAGTTCAAAACCAACCTGGGCACCTACAAAAAAACAAGTGTTTGTGACCTTCCTGCCCCTTCACAGGATACAGATAAGCAGTGAGTAACACCAGCAGCTGGTTTTTATGCTGCCCTGTGTAGCTCATTTGCTTCATTTCTCTTCAAAGGGTCTTTGCAAATTGCTTATCCCTGGCACCTAAAACTACACCTGCCATAGTTAGTGCTCCACATTTGCCAAATGATTCTCCCTTTTTTTTTTCTTTTCTTTTTCTTTTTTTTTTTTTTTTTGAGACAGAGTCTCGCTCTGTGGCCCAGGCTGGAGTGCAGTGGCGCGACCTTGGCACACTGCAAGCTTCACCTCCCAGGTTCACACCATTCTCCTGCCTCAGCCTCTTTAGTAGCTAGGACCATAGGCGCCTGCCACCACGCCCGGCTAATTTTTTGTATTTTTAGTAGAGATGGGGTTTCACCATGGTCTCGATGTCCTGATCTCATGATCCGCCTGCGTTGGCCTCCCAGAGTGCTGGGATTACAGGCGTGAGCCACCACGCCTGGCTGACTCTCCCTTTTTAAATTCTGGTTCCCACTACCGCAGTTCTAACCTGTCCCCTTTTTTCTTGTGCTCAAGCATCTGTGGAAGTGGCCTGGCCACAGTTCCATCTTCCTTGATGCCACCCTCCTGGCCGCAGTCGGGCAGTGCTGCTTTGAAGGCTCCTGTCCTCCCCCCAGGTCCCACACCAGCTCTCCTACCTGGCTCTGAGAGCCCTGGGTCAGCTGCCTGCCTGTGCAGCGCCACTTCTCTGCCTCTGCCCAGCCTGCGAGTGCCTGCTGAGTGTGCGCCTCCGTTGGCACTGTGCTTCCTCTCCCTGAGTGGCCCTCTCTGTTCCTTCCCAGAACCCAACGCTGTACCCCGACAGCCCGGCTATGCAGTTTAGGAAATGTTTGTTTGTTCGCTTTCGCACTTATGTTAGTTTTCCTCTTGAGTTCCAGGATCTTGAGCTTCTGGAGGGTTGGAATGATGTCTCGCTTTCCTCTCCCAGCAGTCGTCACATGATATGTACAGTCAGCAAGCGCCTAATTGACAGACCTACCCCTCTCTCCAGTCACTGGCCTTGAAAATGATCTGTAAGAAGCACTTTCCTATCTTTGCCTCATTCTGAACCCATTTTTCTGTAGGTCCTATGGTCTCTTTTAGTTTGAATGTTTAGGAAATAGATTGTATGGATTCGCCTAGGAAAGGAAACCCCAAACAGATATTTTCAAAGGCTAATCTTGTGGCACTGCACAGCCCCGCCGCTTGCCTGTTGGAAGGTGAGGTGGTGGTGAAGAGAAATAGATTGTATGGATTCGCCTAGGAAAGGAAACCCCAAACAGATATTTTCAAAGGCTAATCTTGTGGCACTGCACAGCCCCGCCGCTTGCCTGTTGGAAGGTGAGGTGGTGGTGAAGAGAAGCACCTGGAGGCAGGCAGGCCGTGGTGCTGGTGGCAGCAGCAGGGTGGGGGTGGGGTGGGCCTGCCTCGGAAGGGGTGCTAATTCTAGAATGGCTAAGGGCAGGCCCAGCCCCAGAGTGGGTTAGGGGTGCAGGCCCTGTTTTCCCACACACACCCCAAGTCTGGGCCACCTCCTGCCATGTTGGAGATACGATTGCTTCCGGAAGTGGCACCCAGGAGTGTGTGTGGGAAGGAGACTCCAGGAGCTCTGTGGAGCTGTTCTGGACCTGTTCAGGATTGGCAAGGGGCTCTGGGAGCAGATCCCATGGGTGTGAAACTGTGTGTCCATTTGCTTGGGGAAGGACCATAGGGGTGAGAGGGCTGGGGGAAGGAGGCAGATTTGGAAACTGACAACCCCCGGGGAGCGTGGGGGAGGAGGCAGGTTCGGAAACTGACCACCCGCCCGGTCAGATCTGAGGGAGAAAGGGGCCTCCACTAGGTGACCATTGCCCAGGCCTGACGCTCCCCCAGTGAGAATGGCCACAGGTTTTTCAGTCCTTTCTGCTGCCTCTAGTAGGACTAGAGGGAAGGAGATTTATGTTTGTGCTTTGTTAGCTTGTTTTTCACTTATCTCTTCAGTTCTCAGGCCAGAAACCTTTGCTTTTCCTTCTGGTTCTCACACCTCATGTTTTATCCGTTAGCAGGTCCTGTCATTCCTGCCTTCATGTTTGGCTTCTCATTACAACCTACACTGACTCTTAGGCCAGGCTGCCGCCAGCCATCCTCTGGATTTTTGCAGGCACTTCCAGATTGGCTTCCCTATGCCCACCCTGGCATCCCAAGGTGTGCTGGCAGCTGGCAACCAGGAGCCCTGGTAACACGGTAGCGACGTCATTCTTTCCTGCTCAGACTCCTGCAGTGGTTCCCCTCGCACCCTAGTCAGAGCCAAAGCTGCCAGGTGGCCTACCAGGTCCCGCACGTCTGGTTGCCCCGCTTACCTTGTGTCCCAGCACCTCCTGCTGAGCGTGTGCTCTTTCCGTGCCTGGAGGACTGCCAGCGACCCCGTGCCGGCTACTTCCGACCTTGCTCTGCTCCTGCTCACCTCAGAATCTCCCCGGCACAGCCTAGCACTTCCTGTCCTCCTTCCCCGCTTTGCAGGTCCCCCAGGTCAAATCTGACCTCCTTCCCCCCACCCTCTCACCCCCATGGTCCTTCCCTAAGCGGACGGGCACACAGTCTCACACCCACAGAATCTGCTCCCAGAGCCCCTTGCCAATCCTGAACAGGTCCAGGTCCAGAACAGCTCCGCAGAGCTCCTGGAGTCTCCTTTCCACACACACTCCTGGGCGGGCTGTTCCAGGGCACGTGTTTCCTTCCCATGTGCTGGGTTCACATGTGTGGTACCTGTCCCCTCACTAGAATGAAGCTCCATAAGGACAGAAATTTTTGTTTTGTTCACTCTTCTGCCTTCCGTGCCTGGCACATAGAGTGAACAGTAAGTATTTGCGGACTTCATTTGTTCTGCATCTATTATGTTCTAGGACCAGGCTTCGGGGCACATGCACATGCATGTACACAGAGGCCTACACCCTCAGGGAAGAGGACATGAATCACTGGCCCCTAGTGAGCTCACTGCCTGGTGCGGAGCACGTAGCAACAGTGTAGGGAGAACAGCACCCGTGAAGAGATGCTGCGGAAGCTGCTGTGGGAATGGGAGCGAGCTAGCCATGCTGGGGCAGGGAGCCACAGCCTCACTCAGCCTGGAGAGAGGACGCCGTGCCTGGAACTGTGGTGCTGCTTTCTGTGCACACTTTCTCTTCCTGTGTCCCCGTGAGGCTGAGAGAGAAGCCTCCTTTTGCTCATCAGTTTATCCACAGACGTTAAGTGCCCTTTGCTTTCAGAGTCCACTCCTAGGCATTGGAATACCATTGAGTCTTGAAGGTAGGGAAGGTATCATGAGCTTTTCATCTCATGTCAAATGAGTTCAGTTCCTTCAGCCTTGCCTTATAAGGTCTGTCTTCCATTCAGTTAATCTTTTTTTTTTTTTTTCTGTACCCTTTCCAGGTTCCCCCCTGCCCCGCCTTTATTTGCCTTTATTTTCTATCCCAGAAGGATTCTGTTATTATGGGGAGAATTAACCTACTTAAGTCTTTACTAACAAAAACAGTCTTGCCCCCCCCAACCCCACCCTTTTCCACACATAGGCAGTCATCTTTGTAAACCTCCACTGGTGCTGGCTGCGTTTAGAATATACTCCATATAAAACAGGCCCTGAGACTGGGTGTGGTGGCTCATGACTGTAATCCCAGCACTTTGGGAGGCTGAGGCAGGAGGATCACCTGAGGTCAGGAGTTCGAGACCAGCCTGGCCAACATGGTGAAACCCTGTCTCTACTAAAAATACAAAAATTAGCCGGGCCTGGTGTTTGTAATCCCAGCTACTTGGGAGGCTGAGGCAGGAGAATCGCTTGAACCTAGGGGGCAGAGGTTGCAGTGAGCCGAGATTGCGCCAGTGCACTCCAGCATGGATGACAGAACTAGACTCTGTTTCAAAAAAATCCAGGCCGATGGCCGGGTGTGGTGGCTCACACCTGTAATCCCAGCACTTTGGGAGGCCAAGGCAGGCGAATCACGAGGTTGGGAGATCGAGCCCATCCTGGCTAACACGGTGAAACCCTGTCTCTACTAAAAATACAAAAAATTAGCCAGGTGTGGTGGTGGGCGCCTGTAGTCCCAGCTACTTGGGAGGCTGAGGCAAGAGAATGGCGTGAACCTGGGAGGCAGAGCTCGCAGTGAGCCTGGGCTACATAGCAAGACTCCGTCTCAAAAAACAACAACAACAACAACAAAAAAACCAGACCAGGTGCGCTGGCTCATGCCTGTAATCCCAGCACTTTGCAAGGCCAAGGCGAGTGGATCACCTAAGGTCAGGACTTCAAGACCAGCCTGGCCAACATGGTGAAACCCTGTCTTTACTAAAAATACAAAAAAAAATAGCTGGGCGTGGTAGTGGGCGCCTGTAATCTCAGCTACTCGGGAGGCTGAGGCAGGTGAATTGCCTGAACCCGGGAGGTGGAGGTTGCGGTGAGCTGAGATGGCACCATTGCACTCCAGCCTGGGCAACAAGAGTGAAACTCCGTCTCAAAAAAAAAAAAAAAAAAAAAAAAACCAAGCCCAAAAAACTAAAAAACAACAGGCCCTGAGACCGGGCTGCCCCACTTCAGCCCACTTCTTGTGGTCAGTTCTGTCCCTGCTGGCTGCTGTGTGGTGGTGCTGTGGTCCACTCCATGGATGGATGATTCATCTTACCCTGTTGAGGGCTCCCTCTGGTTTTTGGGATAGGGGAGCCAGTTTTCTAGCTTTAACAGGGGATGAGTGTGAGGATGGGTTGCAGCTGAGGCCCAAGGCCAGTGGAGGAGACGCCTTAGCAGGAAGGCAGATCTGAGCTGTGGCCCCACTGTCTTTTCTTTCTTCTGTAACTGCCTCTGGCCATCTGCCATCATCATCAGTGTGTTGAGTGCATTCAACTCAGTCTCTCTGACTGTTTTTAGGGAACAGAACACAATTAACAACATGGCCTGAGGACCCAAAGTGACCCTAGCAAGGGTGAGTCTTGGCCGATGAGGTAATGGACAGAGGAACTGGAGATTTGTTGAGTTCTATATAGGGTTTTTCTGCAGGAGGTAGTAGAAGATAAGCTATCCAAAAAGTGTCATGGGTTAATTGTAATGGGGTCCATGTTATTTTAATTGGTGAGGAAAATCTGTAGGTTTATGCCATCTGGGGTCCACTAAAGAGATCATGTTATGCCAACTCACTGGGTATTTTCCTAAGATTTCAGTTATGGGTTATGTGGAATTTTTAGGTTTTTCGGGATGAATCTTCCTTGGTCTAACTCCCCGAGGAAAGCTCTGCTCTTTTCTTAGTAGCAGGGCTTGCCACTTAAGAAACTCCAGTCACCACAGCTGTCTTCCATGTGCAGGCACCATTTAACAAGCTGCCGTGGTGGGGTCTCTCTAGGCTCCCTGTGACTCTGTACCATTTCATCTTCTTCAGAGATTCTCTTAGTGAAGAAAGTCTTTTTTTGTTTCCCTCCCCTCCTTCCTTCCTTCCTTCCTTCCTTCCTTCCTTCCTTCCTTCCTTCCTTTTTTTCTTTCTCTTTCTGTCTCTCTCTTTTTTTTTTTGACATAGTTTCACTCTTGTCGCCCAGGTTGGAGTGCAGTGGCTTGATCTCGGTTCACTGCAACCTCTGCTTCCTGGTTAAAGTAATTCTCCTGACTCAGCCTCCTGAGTAGCTGGGATTACAGGTGCACGCCACCATGCCCAGCTAATTTTTTGTATTTTTAGTAGAGATGGGGTTTTGCCATGTTGCCCAGACTGGTCTATAATTCCTAGCCTCAAGTGATCCTCCCTCCCAAAGTGCTGGGATTACAGGCGTGAGTCACCGAGCCCAGGCTCTCAGTAAAGAAAGCTCTCTATTCAGATTTTTGTATCAGTTGAGATTAGTTTCAGTCGGAAATTGCAAAATTGTCTTAAGCATGAAAGAAGATTTTCTTTTTATGTATAAGGACCCTAGAGATGGGAAGCCCAGAGCTAGTATAGCCAGCTGCGTGACCATCAGGATTTTGTCTCGTTCCTTCTACCTGGACTTGCCAGCTAAAGTCTGGTGATTGTGTAGTCCACTCTACGGATTGACAGGTACGAGTTCAACTTGACCTAACTCCACTGCCATGGCACATAGCTTCCTCATCCTTAAGGTTACCTCATGACAAAGCATGGCTGCTGGAGCTCCAGCCATCTTTCTTTTCTTTCTAGGTCGAACACCAAAGGGAGGAAATGGAAAGAAATACAAAAGGTTTTTCTTTTTTCTTTTTTTGGAGACGGAGTCTCACTCTGTCGCTCAGGCTGGAGTGCAGTGGCACGATCTCGGCTCACTGCAAGCTCCGCCTGCCGGGTTCATGCCATTCTCCTACCTCAGCCTCCCAAGTAACTGGGACTACAGGTGCCCACCACCACGCCTGGCTAATTTTTATAGTTTTAGTAGAGATGGGGTTTCACTATGTTAGCCATGATGGTCTCGATCTCCTGACCTCGTGATCTGCCCGCCTCGGCCTCCCAAAGTGCTGGGATTACAGGCATGAGCCACTGTGCCCGGCCGACAAAAGGTTTTTCTAGGTGAGAGACTCCTTTAAAGGAGTCTTTCAGGAAGACCCACACACTCATGCTTATATCTCATTAACCAGAACCTAGAAAACATGGTCACAGCTAGCTTCAAGGAAGGTTGAGAAATGCGGTTTTGTAAACGAGTGCGTCACTGGCTCTAGTAAGACTGGGGTACTGTTACTAAGAGAGAAATCTTTCTCCAGTTGGTGTCTGACTTCGTCTCTGTAGTGTCTCACATGAGCACCTTCTGCTTCATGTGAGTCCACTTCTGCCTGCCCTGTCTCCTGTGGCCATCAAGATGGGCTGAGCATTGTATGCACGTAGCAGTCCTCCCTCCAGACACAGGCTGGCTGTCCTCGCAGCTCTCCTTTGCTCTTCTTGGAGCTAAGTCGTCGTCGCAGTGCAGGAGTCGGTTAGAAGTGCATGGATTTCTTTTTTCTTTTCTTTCTTTTTTTTTTTTGAGATGGAGTTTTGCTCTTGTTGCCCAGGTTGGAGTGCAGTGGTACGATCTTGGCTCACCACAACCTCTGCCTCCTGGGTTAAAGCAGTTCTCCTGCCTCAGCCTCCCAAGTAGCTGGGATTACAGGCATGCACCACCACGCCCAGCTAATTTTGTATTTTTAGTAGAGATGGGGTTTCTCCATGTTTGTTAGGCTGGTCTCGAACTCCCGACCTCAGGTGATCCACCCGCCTCAGCCTCCCAAAGTGCTGGGATTATAGGCGTGAGCCACCACGCCCGACCGGAAGTACATGGATTTCTGTAGGTACCATAGCAGTGTCAGTGCGAAGCTTGGCATACCTGGGAGGTTGCTGCCTCTGTGTTTCTGGGCTCTTTTCCCCATCCCCTTTCTGAGTCCGGTTCTGTTTGGAAGTTGTGATCTTGACATGTTGCCCTTTTAGCCCCATAGCTTAGCACTGTGGGGCCCTGGAGTAGTGGGCTCTGGATGAGCACACAGCACCCTTGAACATGTTGGGTCCAGCCAGTGCAGATGTCGGCATGAGTCGTGCCTGATACAGGCATGTGTGTGCCCTCTGTGGCTCCCTTCTGCAGCTGCCTCTCCTACAAGACCAGGAATTTCAGAGGACACTCTCTCAAGAGCCCCTCTTCCTGGACATTTTCTTCCCTTGTGCTCATAGACATTCACAAACACCGTTTAATGGTCCAAGATTTTGGTTTATGACTAAAAATCTGAAATTCCTAAAATCTCTGTGGATTCAAGTCCTGAGGAACCCTGGAGCAAACATTCAGCTGAGTGAGCTAGTCGATCTCGCAGATCTTTTCCAGGTCCAGTGCTCGGCAGCTCTGTGATGCTGGCTGGGGCTTTTCAGGCATGAGATCTATTTCCACCTCGCACTCTAGGCTGGAAGTTGTCCAGGAAGTTGTCACTGACATATTGAGATGCATAGCAAATGCAGCTGTCAAGAGAAATGTGGGGTTCATCTTAGAAAATGCTGTTCCAAGGATCAGCTTGAGAAAGTGTTAATTTGTAAGAATTAAATGAGCATATTATGGGATGTTGGAAGGTGGGAATAAGTGTGTGAGTGAGTGTAGGCATCTCTTGGCTTTACAGTGGTTCTCAGCCAGGGCCCTCTGTGGATGCAGTCTGCTTTCCCTGCCACACACTGCTTCCTCCAAGGCCTTGGCTAAGTACGGCCTGTTCCTCAGCCTACTGATAGCTACGTCCCCTCCCAATGGGGAGGATATGAGGAAGGTTCCCTGTGGAGAATGGGATGGAGGAGCATGGATTTTACTGGAACAGAGGGATAAGAGCGGGTATTGGGGGCAGGGCAGACACACCTGTGGCAGAGGGTTAGGCTGGAACAGGCTGCAGCGTCTCTTCCGGACAGATCCTTGGATTCTTTATGGTGCCTGCTTTTCTCTTCTACCCTAAACCAGGAAGATTTTGAAGGAGTGGAGCAGGAGAAAGGAGGTGATCACAGTGAATAGCCACGATTTACTGAGAGCTTACTGTGTGCTGGACATTCTCAGTGGCTAAATGCATTGTCATTTAATCCTTAACAAGAATCCTGCTATGTGGTTATTATCAGAAGTTGAATAACTTGATTCAAGTCACACAGCTAGTAAGTAATTAAAAGACTTGAAGCTGGGTGCAGTGGCTCACACCTGTAATCGCAGCACTTTGCGAGGCCTAGGTGGGAGGATCACTTGAGGTCAGGAGTTTGAGACCAGCCTAGCCAACATGGTGAAACCCCGTCTCTACTAAAAACACAAAAATTAGCTGGGCGCGGTGATGTGTGCCTGTAATCCCAGCCACTCGGGAGGCTGAGGCAGGAAAATCGCTTGAACCCGGGAGGACGAGGTTGCAGTGAGCTGAGATCATGCCACTGCACTCCAGCCTGGGCAACAGAGAGAGACTCCATCTCAAAAAAAAAAAAGGGAAAAGACTTGAATCCAGTTTGTTTGACTCACTTGCCTCTGCCCTTAACCACACTGAGATTCTGCTGTCCTGTTTCATTTGTTCATCAAGTGTGTTGGCGTGTCCATGGTGTTCGTGGCATGGTTTAACAAGGCTGCCTCTTTGCCTGGCCAAACTTTAGCCAGCCTTTTGAATCTTTCACTAGGCCCATCTGTGCACTTCCTTGTAAAATCCAGTTTTAGCAAAGAACATTGCTGAGTTGGTTTAGCCAGAAACCCTCATCTTCTGTAACTGATGTATTCCTTACTGTCCCCATGCCCCAGGGGATGTCCGATCACCCTGGCCCATCTTCAGCAAGAATCCTGTTAGGTTGGCTGAGCCAGAATCTCCTTCCCTGTGATGTTCCTCTTGGTGATTTTCCATGCACTGACCCCACCTGCTCCTTGGCTTTGAATTCCCACTGGTCCATGCAGTGTTAGGAGTTGAATCTGGTCTCTGTCCCTGACTGCAAGGCCCTGTTGCGATGGTCCCTGCACCTACCATAGTGGTGCTTCCTTACTGTATTCTCACAAGTAGCACCAAATAATTTTTTTTTTAACAGGTTCTAGGTGCTAAGGATGATAGCAGTAAGCCAGACGAGAAAAGCTTCTATACCCATGGAACCTCTAGTCTAGCAGGGGGAGTTTCCCACCATCTTTCACAGTTTCCTGTATTACATCTGTCTCACCTCATATATTTCATATAAATGTCACACCCTTTCCCTGGAATGCCCCTTACATGACTCTTTCTTTTCTTTTTCTTTCTTTCTTTTTTTTTTTTTTTTGAGATGGAGTTTTACTCTGTCGCCTGAGCTGGAATGCAGTGGTGCGATCTCGGCTCACTGCAACCTCCACCTCCTGGGTCCAGGCAATTCTCCTGCCTCAGCCTTCCAAGTAGCTGGGATTACAGGTACGCACCACTGCGTTGAGCTACATTTTGTATTTTTAGTAAAGACGGAGTTTCACCATGTTGGCCAGGCTGGTCTCAAACTCCTGACCTCAGGTGATCCACCCACCTAGGCCTCCCAAAGTGCTGGGATTACAGGCATGAGCCACCACATCCAGCCGGTCTTCCTTTGCTCAACACTAGAGCGATGAGTTTCTTATCTGTTGGACGTTGGGGTATTAATGTCCCACACCCTGATGTCCCCTATAGCCCCCATGTGCCAGAGAGATCATGTCCAGACAGCAGGACAGCCAAGGTAGAGTGCCTTGTAGGGGGCTTGGACATTCTCCCAGGCCTTAAACCTGGCCTTTCTGGACAGATTGTGTCCCATCTTCCCAGGGAAGGGTTCTCCTGGCTCACATCCAGTTGCATTGCCCACCCCACTCCCCAGAAGTTGTTTCAGAGGTGGGAAGGAGTAAAGGGCGTGCGGTCAGCCCTTAGTTGGGAGCTGACATTAGGGCTGGTTGCAGAGAGGTTCTTGTGTTCCATTTATTTTAGTGGAGTAATTTATTATTTTTCCTTTGGAGTCGGTTCAGGCCCTACAGATACAAGGGAAACTTGGCTGAATGTTACTGTCTATCTTCAGACCAGATTCAGGGACCTGGAGAGAGATGCCTCAGTCTGATCGAGGAAGGATATGGGAGAGTGCTTCCCGCTGCAAACCGCGTGTGCAGGGCTGGAGTGGCTGTGCACACCTTGTGTTCCTGAGCTCCGCTGGGCGAGGATTTTGGTTGAAGTTGCCAAAACTTTCCCGATGTCAGGGATGGGAGGCAGAGTCGCTGTTGTCATCTCCAGCCTTTGTTGGATAGCCGCTCTGAGTCAGGCACAGTAAAGGCATTTTACCTATGTTACAAGTGTGCTCTGAGGTGGGTGTTGTCTTCTTTTGCCCGAAAAGGAAACAGAGAGGTTAAGAACTCCCCAAAAGCCACATGGACAGAGCTGGGATCGAACCGAGGCTCCAAGTCCCAGTGTTCTTTCCGGGACTTCATGCACAGACCAGTCTTTTCCTCATCAGGCAGGTCCTGCAGAACTGGCGCCTGGGTTGTGCTCAGTGGCCTCTCTGAAGCCCCGCCTGGACCGCTGTACCCACTGCCTTCGCTGCAGGCCATGGGAGCTCAGATGGCATGTGATTGGCTGCTTGGTCTTTTCTAGCATGTGATTGGCTGCTTTGTCTTTTATAGCGTGTGATTGGCTGCTTGATGTTTGTTTTATAGCTTTTGATTGGCTGCTTTGTGTTTTATAGTGTGTGATTGGCTGCTTCCTGGGCCTCTTCCCTCTTTCTGTTGCTACTTCTCCACCACACAGTGCACCCAGGTTGACTTAGTTCTGCCTCTTCAACTCCAGGCCTGTGGCGAGGGTGAGGCTGGGAGAGCAGAGGGGAGTGGAGCCAGGCTGCTGATATGCCCCACTGTACAGGCCTGTGGGCTGGATGCTGCGGATTTCCTTGGAGGTTTCTCAAGGAAATGAAAACTCAAGGTTGTGTTGGAAGGGTCTAGCGAGGAGAGGGGGCTGCTGGGGAGGTTGCTGGGGAGATTGCGGGCTTACTTGTTCCGGGTATTAGGGATAGGCTGCTAACAAAAGGTTGAATCACTTAGTCCAGTCCTGTCTTTGTACAGAAAAGAAAACCAAATCCTTTCCCAGGATGGGTTGTCCAGTAAGCATGGAGCCAGTGCTACAGTCTCGTTCCCATCCTTGCAGTTCATTTTCCACCCTGAGTGTTCATGCATCACATAGCAGCACTTGAGTTCTAAGTGATTTGGCTCTTGTGGGGCACTTTTAAGAAATTTTAGGCCGGGCCTGGTGTCTCAACGCCTCTGATCCCAGCACTTTGGGAGGCCGAGGTGGGTGGATCACTTGAGGCCAGGAGTTCGAGACCAGCCTGGCCAACACTGGGAAACCCTGTCTCTACTGAAAATACAAAAATTAACCGGGCGTGGTGGCGAGTGCCTGTAATCCCAGCTACTGAGGAGGCTGAGGCAGGAGAATCGCTTGAGCCTGGGAGGCAGAGGTTACAGTGAGCCAAGACCATGCCACAGCACTCAAGCTGGGATGCCTGAGCGAGACCCTGTCTCAAAAAA
>NW_016810099.1:315544-329791 GCF_001698545.2 Rhinopithecus bieti
AAAAAAAAAAAAAAAAAAAAAAAAATTTAAATACCGGTTTTCTAGAGGCAAGTTAATAGATTATTCTCTGGTTATTCCGTAACGGAAGAGTGTTTGATTTCATGGCAACCCCGAGCAGTCATTTTATTCCTCAGCAGTCATGGATTTGGTGTTTGACCTGAACAAAGTCATGTTTCTTCTCTGTGCCTCTGTGACCTTTTCCTTTGGGGAAGCAGGGATAATGAGTACTAGATCAAACAGCAGCAGAGTGTGTCATGAAAGGAGGAGCATCATACAGGGACTCTTATCTCTCAGAGCCTTTATGATACTTGCCAGTGTGTGAAGCACTTTCCACTGGTGAATTTCACCCACATTAGGAAGGTAGATGGAGCTCGGGTCATAGTTTTCATTGTGTAAGCATGAAGATGGACATGGAGAGGTTGTGCGGCTCACTAAATGACGGACCCCGGGTCCAGATCCCTGTCTCCTGATCCTGATCCAGCGCTCCCAGCTGTGCCACCCTGCCTATTCACAGTGGGCATACTGCAGGGTCGCGGTGACCTTTCCTTACAGTCTGGGCATTCATTTCTGTCTGTGGAGGAACTTGTGAAGTAAGGGCAGTGCCACTTCGCGACAGTGGAGGAAGTGGCCCAGCCAGGAAGCCAGGCCACATCGCCAGATGCCCAGTTGGAGAGAGCACTGCTTTGGCCCTTCTCCCGGGAGACCCGTGGTAGGAGACTGGCCCAGGGTGGGGCTGACAGTGGGCCCAGGGTGGGGCTGACCGTGGGATTTCCTTTCCTGTTCTTTATGGGATGGTGGGTATTTAAAAATGTCTCATGAAGCATTCTTTGGCTAGAGGCTGTGGTGTGCAGAGTTCATGGCTTCAGCCTCTGAGCCTTTACCAAGTAGTGGCGCTGGTGGGGCTGCCCTCCGCAAGACATCTGTTGTGATGTGACTCTTCCTCAGATCAGCAGCAGCAGTCGTTCCCTTCCCGGAACTCATTCCCAAGCTAGTCAGTAAGACTCTCTTCAAAGGGAGTTGTCCTGTAAGTCCTGGCACCAGAGTGGTGCTGTTTAGGAGTGCTGTTACGTCTTTTTAAACGGACAGCTGGCCGGGCTTATGCCTGTAATCCCAGCACTTTGGGAGGCCGAGGCGGGTGGATCACTTGAGGTCAGGAGTTCAAGACCAGCCTGGCCAACATAGTGAAACCTTGTCTCTACTAAAAATAAAAAAATTAGCCGGGCGTTGTGGTGGGCACCTGTAGTCCCAGCTACTTGAGAGGCTGAGGTACAAGAATCGCCTGAACCTGGGAGGTGGAGGTTGCAGTGAGCCAAGATAGCGCCACTGCATTCCAGCCTGGGTGACAAAGCGAGACTCTGTCTCAAAAAAAAAAAAAAAAAAAAAGGCGGCTGTACCACGTGAATGACCTGTGCGTTTGTGCTTCTTCCTTGCCTGAGTTTTCCCTCCTTGTGAAATACTGTTTCCTTCTTCCTGATGATACACTGCCCCACACTTCTGCAGATTCTACTTAGTCCTCTACAGGCTGTTTCTGATCACATCTCTCCTTTTCTAGACCACCCCAGAGAGTCTCTGGAAGCACTCTAGCTCCCATTGGTCAGCAGCATGGGCTTGGCCCAGGAGCTTGTTAGAAGCACGGCATCTCTGGCCCCACCCAGACCTGCTGGACCCAGATTCGCATTGTGCCTGGCTCCCCGGTGCTTTGTGTGCGCACAGGAAGTATCTGCCCCTGCATCGTGTATTGTCCTTATCACGTTTTATTAGGGGTCACTGCCTGGCTGTTTCGTCCTCTGCTTTACAGATCCATCATTTGTTTGGACCCCTTTGTAGCACCTGATGCATCCTTGGCATTGAGCAGGCACTGTGGTATTTGAGATTGACTGACAGTCCCCATTTATTTGAAAACTTGTGAGATCATATAGGGAATTGCAGGAGAGATGCGGCAGGCACACTTACAAAAGTTTATGACAGAGAGGGCAAGGACAAGTAAGAGAGGGCATAGTTAATACATTTGAATCCCCAGGTAAGGCACTGTTTGGGGAGGGGCACAGGTGTTGGAAGCAGCTCACCCTTAGCCAAGCAGTTCTCCCTGTTTCGTCGCTCATTGTGTATAGGCTTCCTGAACCTTAATGTAGTTGCCTGATTTCTCCAGTGGGGTAACGTTATACTCATAATGTTGCTTGGAAGATAAAATGAGATAGTGCAAGTGAATCATGTCACAGTGTTTGGCTGTAAGGGGTAGCTGGGTGTATGTACTCAGCCAGAGCTAAGTGTTCAGTTACATTAGCTGGATTCTTGTTCATCTTTGAGAAATCTTGATTGATTGGTTGATTGATTGATTGATTTGTTTATTGAGATAGTGTCTGGCTCTGTCACCCAGGCTTGAGTGCAGTGGCATAATCTTGGCTCACTACGACTGCCACCTCCTGGGCTCAAGCCATCCTCCCATCTCAGCCTCCAGAGTAGCTGAGACTACAGGCACACGCCACCATGTCTGTATTTTTAGCAGAGATGGGGTTTCACCCTGTTGGGCAGGTTGGTCTCGAACTTCAGACCTCAAGTGATCCATCTGCCTTGGCCTCCCAAAGGCCTGGGATTACAGGCAAGAGCCACCGTGCTTGCCTGTTTTTTTTTTTTTTTTTTTTTTTTTTTGAGGCAGCGTCTCGCTTTGTCACCCAGGCTGGAGTGCAGTGGCACGATCTTGGCTCACTACAACTGCCACCTCCTGGGCTCAAGCCATCCTCCCACCTCAGCTTCCCGAGTAGCTGGGACTACAGGCACACGCCACCATGTTGGGCACAGCGAATTTTTGTATTTTTTGGGAAGACGGGGATCTCACTCACCATGTTGCCCAGGCTGGTGTCTGGAACTCCTAGGCTCTGAGATCCCCCAGACTCAGCCTCCCAAAGTGCTAGGACTGCAGGTATGAAAAATCTTGTTCTTAAGAGGGACAAAATAGACAACCTTCTGAGACTCATATTCTGTCTTCCCCTGTACTGCTCCCTGATTTCCCAGATGAGCCCCAAGCTTCTGAGGAGCAGGGTCTATGTTTTGTGGGTGCCTGGTGTCAAATGCTCTGTGGCTGGTATGTGAGGACTGGGGAGGGGAGGAGCAGGAGCTGGGCAGGGAGAGCACTGCCGCCTTGGCACATCCTGCCTTGGGACACCGTCGTGGCTCCCGGTGTCCATGCTGCACAAAACAAACTACCAAGAGGTGGAGTCTACGAAAGTAACCGTCCTGGGAGCTCTTGGGGTTCCAGCTGGAGAGCCAGCAAGATTGTGGCGGCACTGTGGAAACATCCTCCCCAGCTCTCATGCATCCTCCTGCGGGGGCGCTTGCAGATTGCTATGGAGGGAGGAAGGCCACACCAGAGCGGGGCAGGCAGCGGGAGTGGGGACTTGCCAGACTGCAGTGTGATTTCTTTTCCGGTGGTGGGGATAGGAGGGAGGTGGATGACACAGGCATCTGGTAGATCATCTCTGGAGCTTTCAAGCTCTCGTGCCTTGCTTTACAGGAGCAGAGGCTTGAGAACACAGGACCTTAGAGTTGGTATCCTAGATCTGTACTGGCAGTTTGGTGGGTTTTTTGTTTTTGTTTTTAACCTTTTGCTGTTAAACGCATAATGTTTGTCAGTCTGGTAGAAGGCACAGTGTATGTAGATGAATCCATTACTGTATTTGAAGCGGTTTGAAGATGAACATCATTAAGTTAGGGCCAGGTGCAGTAGCTCATTGCCTGTAATCCCAGCACGTTGGGAGGCTGAAGTGGGAGAATCACTTGAGCCCAGGAAGTTTCACATGGGTGACATAGCAAGATGCCATCTCTACAAAAAATTTAAGAAAATATCAGCTGGGTGTGGTGGTGCGCACCACCACCTGTGGTCCCAGCTACTTGGGAGGCTGACGTGGGAGGATCGCTTGAGCTCAGAAGTTGGGAGGTTGCAGTGAGCTATGATGGCACCACTGTACTCCAGCCTGGACAACAGAGCAAATAAAAATAAGAACAAAATTTGCTCTTGAGGGGATTGAGGCATCTTCTGATACTTGTGATTTTACAGTGACAAGTTGATGCAAAACCAGAATGAGCAGAATTACCTGTTCAGTTCGTGTTGGGAATTCTGTCTCAGTGGCGTGGACAGAACACTGTGAAGGTGAGGGAAAGCAGGGCTGCAAATTGGAGTTTGGAACGAGGCAGGCACCCAGGTCCTTTCCTCTTTCCTTAAGGGGTTTCCTTCTCCCAGTTACCTCTTCATGAAGGGAAAACACCGTCTCATTGGCAGTTTGGCCATGCTGGGGGGCCCGCTGTCCTCTGGGTGTGCAGAGGCTGTCTTGGCGGGCACAGCCTTGCTGGCAGGGTCCAGGCTGCAGGATGAAAGCGTGCAGGGGCTGTAGGCTGGCCTGGGAGAACAAAGCGGGGAGAGGGTGCCAATCCAGCCATGCGGCCTTGCAGCCGGTTCTGATCTTAGATGGACAGCAGACATTTGATGTGCTGCATTTCTCTTCTTAAGTCTCACTCCTCCTTTCTTTGTGATTTAAACAATTTCTTCCCTCCCACTTTTTGTCCAAATTCTGCAGTCCATAGTCTTTGAAATCTGAAGTATGGAGAGGCGATACCAGGGCCCTCCCCACCCACCTTCCGGCTTGGCAAGGGTATCGTGTGGTTCAGCTGGGCCGTTTGCTGGAGGGCAGAGGGAGGGGTGTTCCCCAGGGAAGAGGGCAGGAAAGACCAGAGGTTAAAAATAGGCGGCTTGTAGGAACCTGCTCACCACTCCCTCGGGTCACATGTGGTCCTCCTGTGATGCGCACACTTGGGGTAGGATGGCTTTGGAGCAGAGAAGGGGAAAATAGATCAGCCAGCTCTCACTTAAACGTCACACTAGCAGCTGGCTTTTCCTCCGTGTTCCAGATAAGGGGAACTTTCTCCAATCACCTAGTGGTTTTGGATTTATGTCCCCTGGTACTCTGGGGATGTGTCCACATGTGTGTGCAGTGCCTGTGTCTGCGTGTGTGTGGCAGTAAGATGACTCAGTGTCGCACGTGCTGAGACATTCCGGGGCTGCAGGTAGGTGTTCTCACAGAGGCTCGCCTGAGGGATCTTTGCACATACAAACATGTGTCCCATTTATAAGTTAGTTCCCTACACTAAATGAGCGAACTCTCTTGGGCCGTGTGCATGCAGTAAATACACATGTGGGTCGTTGTTTCACACGGGCAGTGTCCTGGTTGCAGGGCAGAGTGTCAGAATGCAAGCTGTGCTGGCTGCTCTAAGATGGTCCACAAGCTGTGAGGCAGCTTTTGTTCTCTCTTTGTTCTTTTAGAAAGTAGGGGTGCCTGCCCGCCTCCGAAGCCAGGGAAAGTGCAGTCTTCTCTGGCCTCCTGGTCAGGTAGAGCTGCTCTGGTTAAAACTGGCAAGAGAATCCTGTCTCTGCTGCCTGCTACAGCCTCAGGGGACTTCCAGGAAAACCCAGCCAAGGACTTGAGATGCCACCTGCTTTGAGTCATCTGTACCTGCTTGCCACACTCTCCTCCACTTAATACCCTGTTGTTACTAGGAAGGATTTGCTGTCCTGACTTTCAGTCTGGATTTTGAATAACTTGATAAGGTGATTGCTTTTGGATCCCTCTGGGCCTGTGTCTGCCCCTCCCTGTAACCTGAGAGAGCAGCTGGGCCCTTCAGCTCCTGTGGCCCTTTCGCCACTGAGTGAACATGCTCCTGTGGGACTTGGCCTGTGTGACCCACCTCATCCCTTTTATCTCGGTCTTCCTGCTAAATACAGCCTCTTCTCTCCCTCATCCCTTCTTTCTCTGCTCTCTGGGCAGAAGAGAAGCTTTGGCTGCGGTCTTTGATGTGGGAGGCTAGACTGGAAGGCATCCTGGGTGGGGGAGGGAGGTGCCTGGTGGAATTGGGGCATGCGGGGGCTGTGTGGAGGGGCCCGCTGCCTTCACCGAGCCCCTCCTCTCCCTGGGCAGTAGTTGCTCTCCACGTCTTGGGGAGAAGAACCCAGGTCCTCCTGTGAATCCTGCTGTTTTCCTCGGGAGCGTGGGGACCCGGGAGTGTGAATGATTGAAGGTCTTCTGGCTGGTGCCTGAGTTTCGGGTTGTTTTTCTTTGAGGTGCTTCTCCTGCACCCTGCTCTGTGCAGGGGTGCTCAGAGCCCACAGCGGATGTTGGCAGCACGTGTGTGGGGAGCTGGCCAAGGACCCCGCTTTCTGTCTGGGCCAGCGCCCAAGGTGCCCTCTTAATTTAGATTTTCATGTGCATTAGTGGACGATGGCGAAGGAGACGCAGGCCCTCGGGTGCTTTTCAGACTTGGGCCCTCGGCTGGCAGTCGCCTTACACCACTGCTGGCTAGGCTGAAATGCAGAAAGAAATACGGGGATGGGGGCTTCCTTATGGGGAAGGGTAAAGGCTGAAATGGCGTATGAGAGAGGACTTGAAGCTTTTTTCCTGGGAGTCAGGGAGAGTTGGAGTTGACAGCACTCAGCCCTAATGGGTATAGACTGAGTCCAGCCTGAGGTATTAGACCCTATATTTATTGGCTTAATCTTAGTTTTATACCTGATCATACTGTTAAAAAACAAAAACAAACAAAAAGGTCCATTGGTGTCCTGGTGTCTGAGTGCGAACTTCATATTTAGTGGCATTTGATAGTATATTTTTCATTTCTAGTAAGTTTGATGATCTCAGAGGTGTGCAGTAATGTTCCTGGAACTGAATAGTATGGTGGTCCCAGGAACTGTGGGGAGAACCCTGCTCTGCCTCAGCCTCTTCTCCCATCTGCTGCCGTGGCCTGCTCCACCCTCAGATGGCTGTTGGAGGGCCCAGCAGCCTGTGCTTCTGTTAACATGTTCAGTTGTAGCCTATTTTCAGTTAAAAATGCAGTTTCTCCCGCCTGCTTTCCCCTGGAGCTGTGCGTGAAAGGGTGTAGTGCCCTCCTCTTGACACCTGCCTGTCCCTGCAGTCCTGTCGTTGGTGGGTGCTTGTGCTCCCTGCTGCCTGGCACTGCTGGGTTCTCAGGAGGCCTGCACACCGAAACTTTGCATGGAATGTTGCCCTTGTGCCATTAGCAAAGCGGAGGCTGGGTCGGCTCTGCTCTCCCTGCCTCCGACTTCATTGTTCGGGACTTAATGTAATAATATGCTTGAACAGGCGGGAGATCACATTAGCTTGGCTCTGCAGTTGTAAACAATATTTGCTCTGTGAGCGTTCTCCTTCACCCCCTGCTCTCCTGGGACCCTGCGCCCTCTCCTACTGCCACCCCCTCTCTCCTTGCATATTCTAACCTTGGCTAAACAGCTTCATTCATGAGATGGCCAGTGTTTTCTGGGAGGAAAGTGGCTGAAAATAATGAAGTCTCAAGAACCTCTGGCTGTGACCCACAAGTAAACACTGATTAGTTAGTTTCTGGGTAGAGGCTTTAACTGATGTCCATATCAACCAAAGTCTTTTTCTCTCTCTTCACTGGAGTGGAACCCTGTTTGAAAACACACACACACATGCACTCAGGTAACAAAAACAGCTTTCCTAAGGCCCTGACTCTGTCCTTGGCAGGGAGCACTGGGCAGATGGGACAGAGGCTTCCGCTGCCAGTGTTGGCAGGGGTGGGAGGTGGAGAGGGGCAGGAGTGCAGGTGCATCCCTGGGGTGCCTGTTTTTTTCCATAGAAAGGCTTTTGTCCTCTGCTTCTCACTCTCTTCTATAGTTTGATGTAGAAAAGGTAAAAGAAAACTCCACCTCCCACCTGCACTGCCCTTTCCAATGTAACGATTGCAGTGGTTGGTTTCACAGACAAAACGTACTCCACCTTCTCTGTGCTGATTGGTGGCCAATGATGTCATGGCATAAAGCTCAAACTGATTGTTTTCTCTATGGGACAGGTCCCAAAACAGCAGACAGCAAAGCTGTTATTGCTCTTTTGTTTCCTCCAGTTCACGCTATCAAACAAGATGGGAAAGGTGGGAGCAGAGCCACAGCTGCACATCGCCTGAACTATTCGTAAAGCTCAGCCTCTGGCCCCTAGAGTAAGGAGGGCTTCTCACATCAGGAAAAAGCCTTTGTTTTTCACGAGAGCAACAATACTTTTTGCACTGGAGATATTTTGCCTGTCTGCTTTAATCTCTGTTAAGAGAAGGATGGATGTAGCTCGGGTGCGGTGGCTCATGCCTGTAATCCCAGCACTTTGGGAGGCCAAGGCAGGTGGATCACCTGAGGTCAGGAGTTTGAAACCAGCCTGGCTAACACGGTGAAACCCTGTCTCTACTAAAAATACAAAAAATTAGCCAGGCATGATGGCAGGTGCCTGTAATCCCAGCTACTCAGGAGGCTGAGGCAGGAGAATTGCTTGAACCCAGGAGGTGGAGGTTGCAGGGAGCCAAGATCGTGCCATTGTACTCAAGCCTGGGGGACAGAGTGAGACTCCATTTCAAAAAAAAAAGATAGATAGATACAATTTCAGAGAAATCTCTTCTGGCCCAAGAAAGAGTAGGAAGAGGAGTTGCTTTCAGAGAAATAAAAAATAATCAGAAAAATGTCACTCGTTTCCTTGCAGAGCTTGGGAATTCTTCCTGCCGTCAGCATGTGTCCATCACAGAGGTGAACTGTAGTTCTGTAGCAGTGGCTCTCCTGTGTGAGTTTAGCATCGCCTGTGTTCTGAAGGGCCTGAGGGCAGAAGCTACTCTATGAGATCTGCTTTCACCCTGGGCTTTGCTGTGCTGTAGAGAGGACGGTCGTGCTGCTGAGAATTCAGCGGAGCAGGCCTGGCCCAAGTTTCTTAGGGCAGCACCTATCAGGCCGGAGCCCTCTGGGACTGCCCTGGTTGACACTGTGGGCCTGGCCCACCCGGTGCTGCCTGGCAGCGTCACGGGCGTCTCTAGGTGCTTGCCATCTACAGCTGGTCAGACCCTCTGGAAGCCTGGTGTGAGGCCAGGCTCCGTCAGAGGGCTTCCACAGTGGCCCGACAGCAGTCCCCCACAGGAAGCTCTCTTTTCATCAGGGGTCTGCGGGCGACTGTCTTCAGACTCAGTGAGTTCTCTGAGCATCTGAAAGCCACTCTCCTTAGATTTTACATATGATCATTGCCACTTCCTGCCCATGGATCTGCACAGACCTTCACGGCCGCTTCTAGAAAGCTTGGCTGTCAGAGCCACACCACTCCGCTGAGTGGAGGAGGTGAGGCATGTCTGACAGGAGGCGGTACAGGCAGACGACTGGATGAGCCTCCCTCCCCACCCACAGAGCTGTTCTCAGTGGGACTGGGCTCCGTTTACCCTTCTGGAGCACCCTGGGCTTTGATTTGTTGGCTGAGAGGAAACTCTGCAGCTGGCTGGACAGCCACGGTCACTTGGTGCATGGACTTCCTTTGCCCGCTTGGCTGTGTTTAATCCTGTGCCTCCCTGCAAGCATACAATCACCGGGCTATCTTTAGCCATGTTGCGGTGTGGCTGCACCTCTGGAGAGACAGAATGTTATAGCTGGTTCACATTTTCCTGAACAAAACAGACACACTCCGAGATTAGGCAAGTCGTTTCCTTGAGTGCTGTGGCTGGGCGCCTCTCCTTGTTGTGTGAAGGCTGGGGGTCGGAGGAATTTGCCACACTGGTGGATGATGTGCAGGTAGGGGAGAAGGCCCGCCTGACGGTAGGTGAACCTCTGCCTGGTCCTCTGCCTGTGCTATAGCCCCAGGCCTGCCTTCAGCTTTCCCTTTCCTGGGCCCTGATGGCACTTTAGAATGGGGGTGGGAGGGAATGAATTACCATGCCTGCCCCAGGCCACCACAGATTCTGATTGGATGGGTCTGGAGCGGGGCCTGAACATTGGTGTAGTTTTAAAGTTCATTGGTGATTCTACTGAGCTTTATGTATACCCTGTGAAGGCCGACCAAACAGCTAACCTTACAGTACAGTAAAAATACATTTTTCTTGTTCGCTTCTCAGTTCCTGTATCCCAAGAGTGGCATATTGAAAGCATGTGGCAGTTCTTTCTCGAACTGAGAACTGCCTGAATTTTATGAACAGCGACAGCTGTTGCTCCGGTGTCGCATTTGAAGCTCAACCTGTTTCTACTTTCCGTCTTTTGACTTTCGTCTTTGCAGGGGGCCCCTTGTCTCCTGGGAAGAACCCAGTTGCAGGGTCTCATGCAGGTCCTCATAATCCACTGGCCTCTCTCCAAGCCCCAGGTACTCTTCTTCCAGAAAAGCTGAGAATGGGGATGAGCTCAAGACCACACTTACCGTCATCATTATCCACTGATTGACAGCTGTCATCTCCACCCTAGAATGACTAGTTTTCAACTTGGCTTACATGGGTGCCGTGTTGCCATTGTTCTCATGATGGAATCTCTTTGGGCAGGAGTCTTTCGAGTCTGTTAGGGCAAATGCAGGCTGAGAAACATGATGTGGAGCAGTTCTGAGTGAAGACTTGTTATGAGGCAAAGAGAGCAGGTGAACCGTGGGGTCCTGCTCTGTCTGGTATGGAGTGGAAGCAATGCTCTGCTTGGTCTATTCATCCCATGGCCTGGGCATAACTGACTGTCTCGTGCTTTCTTTAGTGGGTGGGTTGGGGAGGAGTGGGTGGGCTCATAATTCTACCGAGGGCTCTGATATCACAGGATTTTATGTGGCATTTGGCTTGTTTTGTGTAAATCATCCTACCCTGATTAAATACCTCTTGAGCTATTTGATGCTGGCCTGTCCTGTGAGGTAAGGCTTATAGCCTTTCCTCTGAGAAATTAGTCCACAGATCTGGAAAATGTTCTTCAACTGCTCGAGTATTCTCTGCCTGATTCTGACTGCCTCCTCTGCCTGGTTTCCCTTTCTGATCCTCTCTCTGGCTGCCATTGCTTTTGTTTTTATGCTACATTGTTGGATTTATCCTACCTTTGCCTCTTTCCTTGTAATGAGCTTATTTTTTATTCTTTTACTCTCAAAGTTGTCATATTCTTCCCTGTATTCTGGCGCTAGACTTGACTATTTCATGGAACTAGTCGTTCCCTGTTCCCTTTCATCTTTGGGTTTGATTTGGCTTTTCTGAAGTTGTGATGTATGGGTTTAACATCCTTCATCAGAATCAGTTTCCCTCTTCCTCGTCCGTCCTTCCTTCTTCAGACAGAGTCGCACTATGTTGCCCAGGCTGGAGTGCAGTGGTGCGATCATAGCTCACTGTAGCCTCGATCCCCTGGGCTCAAGCGATCCTCCCACCTCAGCCCCCTGAGTAGCTGGGGCTACAGGTGCTTGCCACCATGCCTGGCAGGATCAGTTCTCCTCTTCGTAGGCTGACTCACAATACTTTTCACCGTAAGAAATCTTATTTTGGAAATTGTATCCAACTGGCCCTGAAAGGGCAGATAGTAAAATGACAGTTGATTGATACATTGAAAATAATCAGATGGTGGCATCTCCTTGCCTAGGTTTTTGTTCTTAACTTCGGAGGTATGAAGTCCAGGGGCCTTCTCTGGTGATCTGAAGGCATGTTCTGGCCTGGGAGTGGTACAGGACTGCCGGCTGTGATGCTTTGACTCTCAGGGATTATTAGTACCTTCAGTAAATACAGTGTGTACGTACTTCTGTGCCTGCGGAAAAGGGCTCAGGTCATCAGTGTGCAGTAGTGTTTCAGTAAATGCAGTGTGTACGTACTTCTGTGCCTGCGGAAAAGGGCTCAGGTCATTAGTGTGCAGTAGTGTTGCTGGTCCCGATGTCCTCTGAATTGGTTGTCCAGGTTTCCATGGTGTCTTGTGTAGAGTAGCTCTTTCTGGCATTAGATAGGCAGAATTGACTGAGACTATTTGCTGTAGAGGAGGGCAGTTGCTCTAATTTAACATAAAGATAGCAGCCTGGTTTCCCAATCACTCTCCAGCCAGGGAGGACTTTTCATTTCTGCATGTGGAAAGAAGTGTTTGTCTAGCTCCTTTGGAAATAATTGATGTCATCTTAACAGAATTGCAGAGAGAGGCAGGTCTGTTCTTCATAAGGTATAGAGGGTTGAGTCAGAGCCCTTCGTGTGGCCAAATTCACTATTCAGAATTCAGCCCAGTCTCCCAGCATTCACGCCCTGCCTCTGGAGTTTGGTCTCCTGGGGGGATGGCAGGGATACGTGGCTACTGCTTGCCCCTGCAGCACCTTTGTGAGATGACAGGAGATACAGTCCTTCTTCTCTGTGGCACTGGTCCTCAGCTGGTGTGTGGCTTGCTGAGTGGGGTGCCAGCTGAATCTCAGGCCCTGTTCCCTGACCTGCTTTGTCTTAGTCTGTTTTCTGTTGCTTGTAGCAGAATGCCTGAAACTGAGTGATTTATAAAGAAGTGAAATTTGTTCTTAACAGTTATGGAGGCTGGGAAGTCCAAGGTTGAGGGGTGGTGTCTGGGGAGGGCCTTTTTACTAGTGGGACTCTGCAGGCGGTACAGGGTTGATCACATGGTGAGGGAGCTGAATGTGCCAACTCAAGTCACTTTCTCCTCTTTTGAAGACACCAGTCCCACTCCCATGATAACCCATTAATCCACTAACCCATTAGTCCATGAATGGATTAGTCATTAACCCCAGTGGCTTCCTGAAGGTTCCACCTCTCCGTACTGCCACATTGGAGATGAAATTTCTACATGAACTTCAAAAGGAACGAACATTCCAACCACAACACCCCTTTACTGGGAGCTTGCGTACTGTACATGGTAGCCGGGGTGGGAGCAAGAGCCTGGGACTCACGCAGTTCCTGAGCTCTGACGCCTGTGTAGATGTGTGCTTCGCCTTCACTGCGTGTTACCCAGATGGTTTTTGCTACAGGTGCTGAGTGACCTTGAGATGTCAGCTCGAGCCAGGAGCACTGGTGTGGAGAGTGGTGGGCTGACTTTCACAAGTGAGCAGTGGCCTCACCCTCTGCCACAATTCCATTTAGTCCTTTTAGACTCTAGGTATCAAAGCATCAGCTTAGACTGAGGGACTCCTCATTCATTTCCACACTCAAATCTGTTGTCCAGAATTGAACTTGGCATCAGAGTGCAGCACAATGGTCTGCCAAGTTTAAGTGCAGGAATGCACAGAATCCCAGCGGCCGAATACAGCCTCCTCCGTTGGTAAGGGGGAACGTTGGTAACACAGCAGCGTAAGGAAAAAGCAGCCCACCCCTACCAAATCTGTATTGCCTGTGGAACTGTGTTCATGGCAGAACCCTGCTGAGCTTGACCATATGTCCAGCTATTGAGTGATCTGAGTTCAAACCTACTTCCCTCCCCGTTGGTTACTGTGGTCGCCACATGGAGGTATTAGTTTGTATTTCATTCTTGATACCTGTGAGTTCTTTGTGGCGAAGTGGAATAATTAGGGCTTTAAAGTGAGGCACTCCTGAGTTTGAATGTTGTCGTCCTCTGCTTATTAGCTGGGCAAGTTAATTACCCTGTGATCCTGAGTTTTCTCATCTGTACGGTGAGAATCATGAGTTCTTACTGGATTGTTGTGAGGATGAAATGAAATGAAAAGATTTCTGTGAAGTGCCCAGTACCATGCTTGACACTTAAAAATAATTAATAAATGGAGATAGATACTATAATCAGCAAGACACGGCCGACAGACCTCTCATGCCTCCTCCTTGCAAAGAAAGGAATGTTTGTGAAGCCTCAATACAGAGCTTGAAATCTGACCTTGAAATATAACTGTTTGTCAGAAGGCGAAGAGAATATGTGCACTTTTGCAAGTAATTTGTTGGCTTCATTCATATCTTGACTGCTTTAATGCTGAAAATAAGATGAGACATGGTCCTCACTCCCAGGAGCTCATGAATCTGGGGAGACAATCACGTAAACTGGTTATTTGTTTGTTTGTTTGTTTGTTTGTTTGTTTTTTTGAGGCGGAGTCTCGCTCTGTCGCCCAGGCTGGAGTGCGGTGGCCAGATCTCAGCTCACTGCAAGCTCCGCCTCCCGGGTTTACGCCATTCTCCTGCCTCAGCCTCCCAAGTAGCTGGGACTACAGGCGCCCACCTCGTCGCCCGGCTAGTTTTTTGTATTCTTTAGTAGAGACGGGGTTTCACCGTATTAGCCAGGATGGTCTCGATCTCCTGACCTTGTGATCCGCCCGTCTCGGCCTCCCAAAGTGCTGGGATTACAGGCTTGAGCCACCGCGCCCAGCCGTAAACTGGTTATGAGAGAATAATTAAACTTTCCAGGTGTCGTGATATAAGTTAGTTTGAGGTATGGTGAAGTTAGCAATCTGTCTTTGATAGCAATCCATCTTTCTTTTTTTTTCTTTTCTTTTTTTTTTTTTTTTTTTTTTT
>NW_016810099.1:330569-332910 GCF_001698545.2 Rhinopithecus bieti
GCCAGGATGGTCTCGATCTCCTGACCTCGTGATCCGCCCGTCTCGGCCTCCCAAAGTGCTGGGATTACAGGCTTGAGCCACCGCGCCCGGCCGAGGTATAATTATCATGCAAAATAATCCGCAGATTTTTTTAAACTCTTATGGTTAGGTGGGCATTGACAGATGAATATATATCCACATAACTTCCATAATCAAGATGTAAACTCTTTCTGTTAACTCAGAAAGTTTCTTTTTTTTAAATTATACTTTAAGTTCTAGGATACATGTGCACAATGTGCAGGTTTGTTACATAGGTATACATGTGCCATGTTGGTTTGCTGCACCTATCAACTCGTCATTTACATTAGGTATTTCTCCTAATGCTAACCCTCCCCCAGTCTCCCACCCCTCGACAGGCCCTGGTGTGTGATGTTCCCCTTCCTGTGTCCAAGTGTTCTCATTGTTCAGTTCCCACCGATGAGTGAGAACGTGCGGTGTTCGGTTTTCCGTGCTTGCAATAGTTTGCTGAGAATGATGGTTTCCAGCTTCATCCATGTCCCTGCAAAGGACATGAACTCGTCCTTTTTCTATGGCTGCATAGTATTCCATGGTGTATGTGTGCCACATTTTCTTAATCCAGTCTATCATTAACGGACATTTGGTTTGGTTCCAGTCTTTGCTATTGTGAATAGTGCCTCAATAAACATACGTGTGTATGTGTCTTTGTAGTAGCATGATTTATAATCCTTTGGGTATATACCCAGTAATGGGATTGCTGTGTCAAATGGTAATTCCCGTTCTAGATCCTTGAGGAATTGCTACACTGTCTTCCGCAATGATTGAACCAATTTACACTGCCACCAACAGTGTAAAAGTGTTCCTATTTCTCCACATCTTCTCCAGCATCTCATTTCCTGACTTTTTAATGATTGCCATTCTAACTGGCGTGAGATGGTATCTCATTGTGGTTTTGATTTACATTTCTCTGATGGCCAGTGATGATGAGCATTTTTTTGAAAATGTGTCTGTTGGCTGCATAGATGTCTTCTTTCGAGAAGTGTCTGTTCATATCTTTTGCCCACTTTTTGATGAGGTTGTTTTTTTCTTGTAAATTTGTTTTGAGTTCTTTGTAGATTCTGGATATTAGCCCTTTGTCAGATGGGTAGACTGCAAAAATATTCTCCCATTCTGTAGGTTGCCTGTTCACTCTGATGGTAGTTTCTTTTGCTGTGCAGAAGCTCTTTAATTACATCCCATTTGTCTATTTTGGCTTTTGTTGCCATTGCTTTTGTTGTTTTACTCATGTAGTCCTTGCCCATGCCTATGTCCTAAATGGTATTGCCTAGGTTTTCTTCTGGGTATTTATGGTCTTAGATCTAACATTTAAGTCTTTAGTCCATCTTGAATTAATTTTTGTATAAAGTGTAAGGAAGGGACACAGTTTCAGCTTTCCACATATGGCTAGCCAGTTTTCCCAGCACCATTTATTAAATAAGGAATCCTTTCCCTATTTCTTGTTTTCGTCAGGTTTGTCAAAGATCAGATGGTTGTAGATGTGTGGTATTATTTCTGAGGGCTCTTTTCTGTTCCATTGGTCTATATCTCTGTTTTGGTACCAGTACCATGCTGTTTTGGTTACTGTAGCCTTGTAGTATAGTTTGAAGTCAAGTAGCATGATGCCTCCAGCTTTGTTCTTTTTGCTTAGGATTGTCTTGGCAGTGGCGGCTAGTGGTTCCATATGAACTTTAAAGTAGTTTTTTCCAATTCTGTGAAGAAAGTAATTGGTAGCTTGATGGGAATCACATTGAATCTATAAATTACTTTGGGCAGTATGGCCATTTTCATGATACTGATTCTTCCTATCCATGAGCATGGAATATTCTTCCATTTGTTTGTGTTCTCATTTATTTCGTTGAGCAGTGGTTTGTAGTTCTCCTTGACGGACCTCTTTATTCCTTGTAAGTTGGATTTCCAGGTATTTTATTCTCTTTGTAGCGGTTGTGAATGGGAGTTCACTCATGATTTGGCTCTCTGTTTGTTATTGGTGTATAAGAATGCTTGTGATTTTTGCACATTGATTTTGAATCCTGAGACTTTGCTGAAGTTGCTTATCAGCTTAAGGAGATTTTGGGCTGAGACAATGGGGTTTTCTAAATATACAATCACATCATCTGCAAACAGGGACAATTTAACTTCCTCATTTCCTAATTGAATACCTTTATTTCTTTCTCTTGCCTGATTGCCCTGGCCAGAACTTCCAACACTGTGTTGAATAGGAGTGGTGAGAGAGGGCATCCCTGTCTTGTGCCAGTTTTCAAAGGGAATGTTTCCAGTTTTTGCCCATTCAGTATGATATTGGCTG
>NW_016810099.1:333468-372113 GCF_001698545.2 Rhinopithecus bieti
GTCAGGATGATGTTGGCCTCATAAAATGAGTTAGGGAGGATTCCCTCTTTTTCTATTGATTGGAATAGTTTCAGAAGGAATGGTACCAGCTCCTCCTTGTACCTCTGGTAGAATTCAGCTGTGAATCCATCTGGTTCTGGACTTTTTTTGGTTGGTAGGCTATTAATTATTGCCTCAGTTTCAGAGCCTGCTATTGTCTATTCAGAAATTCAACTTCTTCCTGGTTTAGTCTTGGGAGGGTGTATGTGTCCAGGAATTTGTCAATTTCTTCTAGGTTTTCTAGTTTATTTGTGTAGAGGTGTTTATAGTATTCTCTGATGGTAGTTTGTATTTCTGTGGGATCAGTGGTAATATCCCCTTTATCATTTTTTATGTGTCTATTTAATTCTCTCTTTTCTTTTTCTTAGTCTTGCTAGCAGTCTGTTAATTTTGTTGATCTTTTCAAAAAACCAGCTCTTGGATTCATTGATTTTTTGAAGGGTTTTTTTGTGTCTCTATCTCTTTCAGTTCTGCTCTGATCGTAGTTATTTCTTGCCTTCTGCTAGCTTTTGAATTTGTTTGCTCTTGCTTTCCTCGTTCTTTTAATTGTGATGTTAGGGTGTCGATTTTAGATCTTTCCAGCTTTCTCTTGTGGGCATTTAGTGCTATAAATTTCCCTCTATACACTGCTTTAAATGTGTCCCAGAGATTCTGGTACGTTGTGTCTTTGTTCTCATTGGTTTCAAAAAACATCTTTATTTCTGCTTTCTTTTTGTTATGTACCCAGTAGTCATTCAGGAACAGGTTGTTCAGTTTCCATGTAGTTGAACGGTTTTGAGTGAGATTCTTAATCCTGAGTGCTAGTTTGATTGCACTGTGACCTGAGAGACAGTTTGTTGTGATTTCTGTCCTTCTACATTTGCTGAGGAGTGCTTTATTTCCAATTATGTGGTCAATTTTGGAATAAGTGTGATGTGGTGCTGAGAAGAATGTATACTCTGTTGATTTGGGGTGGAGAGTTCTGTAGATGTCTATTAGGTCTGCTTGGTGCAGAGATGAGTTCAGGTCTCAGATATCCTTGTTAACTTTCTGTCTCGTTGATCTGTCTAATATTGACAGTGGGGTGTTAAAGTCTCCCATTATTATTGTATGGGAGTCTAAGTCTTTTTGTAGGTATCTAAGGACTTGCTTTATGAATCTGGGTGCTCCCGTATTGGGTGCATATATATTTAGGACAGTTAGCTCTTCTTGTTGAACTGATCCCTTTACCATTATGTAATGGCCATCTTTGTCTCTTTTGATCTTTGTTGGTTTAAAGTTTGTTTTATCAAAGAGTAGGATTGCAACCACTGCTTTTTTTTTTTTTTTTTTTTCTTTGCTTTCCATTTGTTTGGTAGATCTTCCTCCATCCCTTCATTTTGAGCCTATGTGTGTCTTTGCATGTGAGATGGATCTCCTGAATACAGCACAGTGATGGGTCTTGACTAGCCGGTCTGTGTCTTTTAATTGGGGCATTTAGCCCATTTACATTTAAGGTTAATATTGTTATGTGTGAATTTGATTCTGTCATTGTGATGTTCGCTGGTTATTTTTCCCGTCAATTGATGCAGTTTCTTCCTAGCGTCAATGGTCTTTACAGTTTGGCATGTTTTTGCAGTGGCTGGTACTGGTTGTTCCTTTCCATGTTTAGTGCTTCCTTCAGGACCTCTTGTAACGCAGGCCTGGTGGTGACAAAATCTCTCAGCATTTGCTTGTCTGTAAAGGATTTTATTTCTCCTTCACTTATGAAGCTTAGTTTAGCTGGATATGAAATTCTGGGATGGAAATTCTTTTCTTTAAGAATGTTGAATATTGGCCCCCACTCTCTTCTGGCTTGTAAGGTTTCTGCCGAGAGATCTGCTGTTAGTCTGATGGGCTTCCGTTTGTGGGTAACTCACCCTTTCTCTGGCTGCTCTTAACACTTTTTCCTTCGTTTCAACCTTGGTGAATCTGACAATTCTGTGTCTTGGGGTTGCTCTTCTCGAGGAGTATCTTTGTGGTGTTCTGTGTATTTCCTGAATTTGAATGTTGGGCCTCTCCTACTGTTCTAAGTCACCATCGCCTGTGCATATCCTTCCCAGCACCCATAAGTTGTAATTACGTGCTTGCTTGCTTACTTGTTTATTGTCTGTATTTTCCACTAGACGGTAAGCTCCCCAAGGGCAGGCACTGTGTTTCCATTCACCACTGTCAGTTTAATTGCAAGCATAGGTCTTGACGTATACCACGCGCTCAATAAATAATGTGCCAAATAGAGTGAAAGGTGGCAAGACACGTGGGTCTCTGCTTGACACACAGCTGCTCTGGGGATGCTCAGGTGCACACCTCGTTGGTGTCTTCTCATGCAAAGCCGTGTGCACATCTGAGAAGGGTATCTAAGAACCCTGCTGGTGCAGGTTCTAAATGCCACAGGCTGGATCTGTGACTCATCCCTCCCCTTCCCCCACATGTCCCTTTCTGCTCATTTAGGGATGCCAGACTCAGCTTGCATTCAGGGTACACATTGAATTTGATCAGTCTGTCCCTTCAGAAGGGACAAGTCACTCTGGACTTGGTTCCATGGAGTTGGTAACTTGCTGGTAGCTTGCCAGGCAGGGAGCATGTGTCCTGTTGGCTATTTATATAGCACACAACCCTGGTCCTGGTCAGAAGCCACACCCCATTGGGCTCCCAGCTGTCTGCCAGATCTGATGCCAAGCGGTGGTTTGTGGGTGTTCCTTAGGATGTGAAGCCTGGTGCAGATGCCATTCACAGGCTGCTGGGCCCCTCAGATCACTGTTTCTCAGACCACTTACGCGATAACCCTTGTGGGGCTTTTGTTTTTAGTTTCTTTCCAAATGGTGGTATAACATACATTTTATAAAGTGCACAAAGCTTAAGTGTGCAACTTGAATTTTTATGTATGTGAACATCTGTGTGTACCCAGCAGGGTTTAGTCAGCGGAGTTAGGGATAAGGGACTTATTGCAGGAATTAAACTCTGCACAAGTTGGGGGACCAAGGGATGTGGGGGTCCAGATGGTGGGGAGGTCAGAGAGGAGTCACTCCCTGGTCGCCTGAAGCACTGGTGTGGGTGGACGTGCCCGAGCTCACAGGGACGCCCGGAACCCCAGTACGTTGCGGAGGTGGAGCCGCCGGAGGGGAGTGTGTGGGGAGGCGCGGCATCTGGGGAGCTGCTGTCCAGTTGGGTTCCCGGCCCAGTGACTGGTGGGAGACCTGGGGCCTGTGACTGGCCAGCAGGGTCAGCGTGAGGAAGAGGAGCTGGCCGCAGTGTGGAGGGCGGGGCAGGCTGGGACCTCCAGGTGCCCATGTCTCTGTCCTTCACCTCGTGGCCACTGCTTCAGTTCACCTTCCAAGCTTTAGGGAACTTCTTGGCGTGGCCAGTTCTAACTCAGACTCTAACTGGGGGCCCTGGGAAACAGTTCCCAGCTTAACCAAGTCGACACAGCACCACTGTCCAGATCAGGGTCCCAAGTCCCAGCCCTGCCCAGGTAGCTACTGTGTGAGCCAATTTCTGTACCGTAGACATGAACTTTGCTCTTGTCTTTGTGCACATGGAGTCATGCAGTATTTTCTGTCCTGTGTCTGCCTTCTTTTGCCCAGCACTAATCTGTGAGTTTCGTCGGTGTGGCTGGATGTTGCAGTAGTTCATTCCTCTTTCCTGCTGTGTGGTATTCCATTGTGTGACTGTAACTGCACCGTATCACTTTGCTGCTGTTGGTCATTTGAATGTTTCCAATTTTTGAGTATTATGAATAAAGCTGCAATGAACATTCTTGTACTTGTCTTTTGGCTAACATAAGACATTGATTTCTGTTGGCTGTATCCCCAAGAACAGAATTGCTGAGTTTTAGGGTAGATGTATATGTAGCTTTAAGAACCACTGCTGAACAGTTTTCCATAGTGGTTGTACGGGTTCACACACACATTGTCTGAGCGTTCCAGTTGTTCCCTATCATTGCCTACTTGTGGCATTGTCAGTCTTTAATTTTAGTTATTCTGATGGGTAATTGGATCTTGTTGTGGTTTGGATGGACTTCCTAGTGACTACTACATTGAACACCTGTTCATATGCCTTGGTGATTTGAGTGTCCTCTTTTGTGATATGCTTGACCAAATCTTCTGCCTGATTTTCCTTTGGTGTCTGTGTTTTTTTTTCCTTAATGATTTATGCAAACTTTTTCTACATTCCAGATATGAGAGTTTTCTTGGTTACACATAGCCCTTTTGCTTTAAAGAGGTTTGTTCCTTCTGAAATAGAGCACTGAGGCTGGGCGCGGTGGCTCACGCCTGTAATCCCAACACTTTGGGAGGCCAAGGCGGGTGGATCACCTGAGGTCAGGAGTTCGAGACCAGCCTGGGCATCAGGTGAAACCCTGTCTCTACTAAAACTTCAAAACTTAGCCAGGCATGGTGACACATGCCAGTAGTCCCAGCTACTCGGGAGGCTGAGGCAGGAGAACTGCTTGAACTTGGGAGGCAGAGGTAGCAGTGAGCTGAGATCGCGCCACTGCACTCCAGCCTGGGCGACGGAGCAAGACCCTGTCAAAAAAAAAGAAAGAACAGAAAGAGAAAGAAAAATGAAATAGAGCACAGATGGCTTTCAGGCCTGTTTACAGAGGGAAGCCTTTGGAAAAAATGTTGTTACTTACTGGTCTTTTTTCAGGAATTGGAAGTTAAATAGCCCAACTTACACATGGTTTTAAAAACAAAATATTGAAGGCTGGGCGTAGTGGCTCATGCCTGTTAATCCCAGCACTTGGAGAGACCAGGACAGGAGGATTGCTTGAAGCCAGGAGTTCAGGATCAGCCTGTGCAACAGAACTAGACCGTGACTCTGCGAAAAAAAAAAAAAAAAAAAAAAAAATTAGCCACGCGTGGTGGTGTGCATCTGTAGTTCCATCTCCTTGGGAGGCTGAGGTGGGAGAAATTGTTTGAGCCCAGGAGTTTGAGGTTACAGTGAGCTATGATGGCACCGCTACACTCCAGCCTGGCAGACAAAGGGAGACTCTTTCTTTGGGGAAAAAAAAAAGGGCCAGGCGCGGTGGCTCATGCCTGTAATCCCAGCACTTTGGGAGGCTGAGGCGCATGGATCACAAGGTCAGGAGATCAAGACCATCTTGGCTAACACAGTTAAACCCCGTCTGTACTAAAAATACAAAAATTAGCTGGGCGTGGTGGTGGGCGCCTGTAGTCCCAGCTACTTGGGAGGCTGAGGCAGGAGAATGGCGGGAACCCGGGAGGCGGAGCTTGCAGTGAGCCGAGATTGCGCCACTGCACTCCATCCTGGATGACAGAGCAAGACTCCGTCTCAAGAAAAAAAAGTTCTAAGGGTGACAGTCATCAGGGTAGTGTCATTACGGTAATTGTGTTCACCCCCCTATGGTGCGTGTAGCACAGTATATAAAGCCACAGGGTAACATGTCTTTCTAAGTGTTCTGGTTGTTCATCGTATCAGGGCAGTGTTATTTCCAGGAGTGAATGTGTTCACCAAAGTGTGGTGCGTGTACTGCGTTACGTAAAGTTGCCTTTATGTTTCTTAAGTACTCCTTGCACATGTGATCACAGCAGTCTTACTTCAGTGAGTGAATGTGTTCACCACAGTAGATATGTCTCATATGCTACTGGAAGACGCATGCGGACAGGTGTTTCTTTTTTTTCTTTTTTTTTTTTTGAGACAGAGTCGCTCTGTCGCCCAGGCTGGAGTGTAGTGGCACAATCTCGGCTCACTGCAAGCTCCACTTCCCAGGTTCACGCCGTTCTCCTGCCTCAGCCTCCCAAGTAGCTGGGACTACAGGCACCTGCCACCACGCCAGGCTAATTTTTTTGTATTTTTAGTAGAGATGGGGTTTCACCATGTTAGCCAGGATGGTCTCGGTCTCCTGACCTCGTGATCACCCACCTCGGCCTCCCAAAGTGCTGGGATTACAGGCATGAGCCACCGTGCCCGGCCTGCAGACAGGTGTTTCTAACAGTACTATTCCTCGCATCAGGTCATGTTCCTGCAGTGGGTGAATGTGTCCACCCACAGCATATATGCTTCATATAGTAATGTGAATGTGTCCACCCTCTGCATATGTGCTGCATATAGTAAACTATGGCAAGACACATGTAAATAAAACCCCAATTTATCTCGAGTGCTCAGAGTATACACGCAGAAGCCAAACCTTTAATTCACTCCTTAAAGTGTGTGTTGGGGCTCTGGCACTGCTACATGCTGGAAATAGAAGCCGGACGGAGAGACACTTGCTGTCTTCTAGGAGCCCAGCACCTGGTAGGAGGTGCTTGGAGAGCAGAGGTAAGATCTGTGTGTAGGAAGAAGGGCATTGCAGAGTTGTTCTGGGAAGGGCTTGGAGATGTGACCCTAATGCCCTGATGGATAAGTAGGTTCATGTTCGTTACCTGCCTTAGTTCAGAGAAGACCGAAGCAGCTCAGAGGACAAGCAGAGGTTCAGAGAAGTGTGTGCACGGGCAGGGAACGTGTGTTCTAGGTTGTGAAAACAAACCGTGCCGGAAAGAACATGGGTGTTCCTGGAGCAGCAGGCAGACGTCAGGGGCTGAGCACAGGGGTGTTAGGAGGTTAGGTGATGAGGGTGGAGGTGAAGCAGGACCTGCAACCCCAAGCTTAGCCTGGCAGGAAAATGGTGTCTTTCAAAGTGTAAGCAAGGGGTGGCTTAAGTAGATTTGTTTAAAAAGATCACTTTGGAAGACACATAGTATGGGAATTGCACACTTGAGCAGGGTGTATTTGTGTTACACCCCATGTTCACGGCAAGCTTATGCACAGTAATCAAAGGTAGAAACAGCCCAGCTCTCCATTGATGGGTGAATGGAAAAAGTAAATGCAGTGTGGACTACAATGGAATTATTATTCAGCCATGAAAAGGAATGAGGTCATGATTTATGTTACAATGTGGATGAACCTTGAAACCTTTATACTAAGTGAAATAAGCCAGACACAGAGGGACAAATACATGATCCTACTTATGTGAGGTACCTGGAGTAGACAGATTCATAGAGCCAGAATAGAATGGTGATCACCATGGGCTGAGGAAGGGGGAAATGGGGAGCCAGTGTTTAATGGGTACAGAGTTTCTGTTGGGGATGACAAAAAAGTTCTGGAGACAGACAGTGGCGATGGTTGTGCAACATTGTGAATAAATTTAATACCACTGAATTGTGCAATTAAAAATGGTTAGAAACAACTTTTATATTGTATATAGCTTAACACATTAAGAAAATAAACCAAAATTACCTTGAGGAAGGGTCTACATTTAGGAGACTATTGCAGGAGTCCAGGTGTAGACAATGAAGTCCAATGCAGTGACGTTAGAAAGAAAGGAATAAATGGGCGAGGAATTTAGGAAGAGCAAATGCGAATATACCCTGCACTGCGCTGTGTCCCCACCATGCTTGTCATGGTACAGTCGCCTGCACGCCCACGCCCCCAGCCTTTTCCAGTGGGAAGTAAGGGCGGTGTGGAGGCCAACACCTGGAGTTCTGACTTAGGTAGACAGCAGTTTTACTAGAATTGTGATTCAGGGAGAGACATAAGTTTGGGAGGGAAGATGGGGTTCTGTTTTGAGTAACCTGAGTTGGAGGCGCCCTGGCATATTCTGATGGAGATGTCCAGGGGACAGTTACAAAGATGGCGCTGGAACGAAATGGAAAGAAAGAGGGCCAAGGACAGAGCCCTAAGCGCCCTCTCTACTTAGAAAGTGGCGTAAAAAGCCAGAGGAGCATGCAGAGAGAAACCAGGGCGGGAGAGTTCAGCTGTATAATCCTTTGTTCTCCACCAGGTTGGCTTTTTGGTTACTCTACAGATTCACACTTCTCCCTTGGGATATTCCTTTTCCAAGCCAGGCTGTTGTTGGGAGGGCACAGACGTCCTGGAATGCCAAGGTTGAGGATGGTGAAATGGGCTCAGGGAAGGGTGTTCCTCTCTAAGTTGGACTGTGTATTGGGAAGTTGTAGACCTTTAGTCTTCTTACCGTTTCTGCTTTGTTGATTCCACTGTCCCTTCATTGCATCTTTGCTCATGTTCTGCATATGAAGAAAAATTGAGAGCTTTGACCAGCATCAATGTCAGGATGAAAGACATCGGTAAGACCTTACAGTCCCATGGATACCATCAATTAAAATGCCTGTGCATTTATGTTTTCCAAGGTCAAAACATTTTTTTTCACAAATTTTATTTCTTTGATCAGTGATTTAGAAGATTTTTGGGTTTGGGACTCACAACCCGTCGTTTTATACAGTATTTTTGAAAGCATCCGGGAGGAAGGGACAGTGCCTGTTTGAGGATTTAACCGAAACGTGTTTGGTTCCTTGGCTGTAGTGCTGAGATCTGTCATGGTGAAGAGAGATTTGTGCGGTAGTACCGTTCCGGCACTGTGGAAGGAGGGGTGCCGGGAAAACATGGACAGATGAACGGCTTCTTCGTTTTAGTTTGGGGAGCACTATTCTCAACAAGAGTTACTTAAAAAAAAAATGTTTAGGTTTCGAGGTCCTCCAGCCAAGCCCAGTTGAATGCTTTTCAGGCAGAGGCAGGATAGCTGTGACCTCCTCAGCTTCCTGCCTGCTCTGAGCTCCCTTCGTGTTGCTGAATGGGCAGCAACAACAGGTAAATATCAACCTCTTTTTTCACATTCCTCGTAAAACTGACTGAATCATAATCATCTTCAGGTTTGGGAGATATTAAATATCCCTTCCAGGGTGATGGAGATATTCTGATACTGGATAGTGGTGATGGTTGCACAAGTTGGCAAATTTACTAAAAATCACTGATTGTGCACCGAAAACGAGTGAATCTTATTGTCTGTAAGTTATACCGCAATCAAGTGGTATAGAAAAACATGCCCTCCAGTCCTGAGAACAGTATGTTTTTCCAGCCTGGCGGTTCTAGGGGAGCGAGAAGCCCTGCTCCGAGTCCTTTGGCTTCCTGGCCGAGCCCTCCAGAGGTCCTGAAGTCAGGAACTTGGTACAGCTTGTGGCTCTCACCTGGCTCTCCTCCCCTTGCTCCCCTGCCCTTGCTCTCCCAGGTGCTCGGCACCTAGCATGGTTGGAATATTTACCAGGAATGAGACAAGCTCATTTTGGTTTCTGGCTAGAGGGTAGCTCTCCAGGATCCAGAGCCCAATATCCAGTTTGTGGCTTATTCGGATCCCATGACTCTTCCCCTCTGTTGCTATTTGGTCAGTTTCATTGCTCTGTTGACACCCAGTTTGCAGGGTGTGTTAGGCCATTGTTGTGTTGTTATAAAGAAATACCTGAGATGGGTAATTTATAAAGAATAGCAGTTTAATTGGCTCACGGTTCTGCAGGCTGTACGGGAAGCATGGTGCCACCATCTGCTTCTGATGAGGCCTCAGGAAGCTTCCAATCATGGTGGAAGGTAATGAGGAACTATCATGTCACCTGGCGAGAGCAAGAGGGCGAGGTCCCAGGCTTTTAAACAGCCAGATCCCATGTGAACTAACTGAGCAAGAACTCACTCATCACCAAGGATGGCGCTAAACCACTCATCAGGGATCCACTCCCATGATCCATTCACTTCCCACCAGGCCCCACCTCCAGCATTGGGAAACACATTTCAACATGAGATTTGGAGGGGCAGACATCCAAACCATTTCACACAGCAAGCGGGGAATTTTGGTGAAACTTCATTTGAAGTAGGAGAGGAGGTTGCACCTGTGGTTAAAGAATGATATCAGTTGTCTATGCTCTCTAACTTTTTACGCTCTTTCTACTGCTTTCTTCCTAAAAGTATCTAGGTGATTGGAAATCAGGTAACACACTTTCCCTGCCTTTGTCCCAAATGCCTTTTATGCGTTGGATTGCAGTGGTAGAAGGCAAGTTTGTTTCAGTATTTGATTGTTAGTGATCTTCTCTTCAAGAGTAGTAGCCTCCATGATGGTGAAGGTCTTGTCTGCCCCCACTGCTGTGCCAGCTCTTGTTACATACCAGTTTGCTAATACACGGATTTGCTGTTGCCAACAGGGATGGAAGCTTACTGTGAATGGTGGGTTGAGTTGCCCTGAGGAAGGAAGGTCAGAGCACTGAAGCTATTGTGGGCATGTTACTATGTCATCCTGCAGCAGTATTTATGAAATACCTGCTGTTCTCACACTGTGGCTTGAGATGCTCTGGGGCTTCCAGTTGGATGTCTTCTGAAATACAGGGTTGCTTAATTAAGGCCCTTTAACAAAGTCTTTATGTCCATGGTGTTTAGCACAGGTTGAGTATCTCTTCTGAAATGCTTGGGATCAGATGTGTTTTGGATTTCATATTTTTTTCAGATTTTAGAATATTTGCACTATACCTACCAGTTGAGCATCCCTAATTTGAAAGTCTGCAATCAGAAATGCCCCATTGTTTCCTTTGAGTGTCATGTTGATGCTCAGAAACATTCAGATTTTGGGATATTTCCAATTTGGGATTTATAACCTGTATCTATATCAAATATTTATTTAAGTTGAACAGAGTACATTGGCTTTTCCTTGCCCCAGTGAGTGGTATTTCTCAAGGTGGTATATTTAATCTGTGCCTGAACTGGTCCGAGGGGGTGAGATATGCCTGATCTGCTGGCTGTGCCCTGGTGAGTTGGAGTCTATGGTGCTTGGCTGCAGAGAGCTGTCTGCAGGATTTGTGAGAGGACTGACGGTGTCCTTTGGTGGCCTTCCCATAAGGATGGTGATATGGTTTGGATGTGTTCCCACCCAAATCTCATACTGAATTGTAGCTCCCATATTCCCCACATGTCGTGGGAAAGACCTGGTGGGAGGTAATTGAATCATGGAGGCGGTTACCTCGATGCTTTTCTTGTGATAGTGAGTTCTCATTGGATCTGATGGTTTTGTCAGGGGCTTTGCTCCCCCTTCGCTGTGCACTTCTCCTTGTTGCTGCCGTGTGAAGAAGGATGTGTTTGCTTCCCCTTCCACCATGATCATAAGTTCCTTGAGTCCTCCCCATTCATGCTGAACTATGAGTCAATTAAACCTCTTTCCTTATAAATTACCCAGTCTCAGATATGTCTTTATTAGCAGCATGAGAATGGACTAATACAGATGGCTTCCCTGGAGTTAGACTTGTGGAAGCCGCAGTTGGCAAGAGGGTCACAGCAGTAACACTTTCTAATATCCCTTAGGGAACACTTCAGATTTTAGGTTTCAGTCCTTGGAGCAAGCCAAAGAATATGTATCCCAGAGCCAGTAGACCAGTGAGTCCTGTGCCTGTAGCAAACTAGACAAGTGCTTTAGAAAACCAAGGGGTGGGCAAAGCCCAGCTCGGAACCTGAGACTGCCACTGGGCCCCAGCAGGGACCGGAAGGTGGCCCGGGCCATTTGGCCATCAGGTGCTGGCATCTTAGGCCAGGGTAGATGTGGAATGGAGCCAGTAGGCCCCTCTGGCTCTACACTGGCTAATCTTATTGGTGCTGAATTGAGTAAAGATTAATAAGTCTTTTGTAGAAAAAAAAAAAATGTAGGTTGCTGGTTTGGAGCCCAGAGCAGTTGGAATTTTGGAGCCCAAAGAGGTCATGGCAGTTGGTTTTGGCAACTGGTTTTGGGAGAAAAGAAACCACAGTTTTGGCTATAGTTCTGTATGCCCTGGACAGGGTAGGGTCACCCCTAGAGCCAGGGATGCATAAGTGGGGAGAAGTTGTGGGCTGTCAACTTTCAAGACCCTGCCTGAGTGTAGCTTGGGGAATTTGCAGTATTCCTTGAGCAGAAGAAAGTAAGCTTGTGACTCACTTTCTCTGAATGTTTCATTTTCAACCAAATGTGTCTCCTTACCATGGAGGTGGTGTGGTGAGGGATGTAGCTGGGGGAGTGATCTCAGAGGTCAGTGGCCATCAGCAGAGGGAGAGGTTTGGCTTGGAGAAGCATTTGATCCATTGATTAATTGTGCCTAAGTCCCATCCTCTTTTAAGCTAATTTCAAGGGAAAACACATTCCACTGAGCTGGTTTGGGGTTGGTTGTCTAGATTTATTTCTGTTTTGGAAAGAACAACTGAGATTTTCTCAATGAAAATAGGAAGAAAACTATGGCCTTGGAGCTAGCTAGCCCTCTTTCCCCATTCCTTTCTGTGCTTGGGTTTGAGCATGCACAGCTACCTTATTGGAGAATAAAGACTCTCCTGTGCTCACCATGCTGTGCCCTGGTGCATACACTTGAACCTGGTTTTCTTCCTTCCGGAGCCATTTGCATCTCTAAGAAGCCTGTGGGGCATGAGCCTTCCCTTCAGCCAGTCTAATTCTTGGAAGCTTCAACATCACAATACCAGTGACTTAGTGTCTGAAAAAGGTAAGGATCATCCTGGAATGTGAACAGAAAACAGCAGTCCTGTTCACAATCAGGAGCCATTCAGACATGCCTTAGGGAACTCAACTTTGGCTGCTTCCTGGTCCTTCTTATACCCCCTAAATTGTAACAAGTTAGTAACAAATTAATCATCATGCAAATACCCTTTCTCCTTTTGTGTAGTTCTGTGACATTAGATGTTATGACCCAGATGAGCCTTCTGTTTACCGTTTCCCTTCTTTCTTGGCGTCTGCCCGCATCTGTACTACGTGCAAGCATGAACCTGAATTCCTCTACCTAGCCAGACCCAAACACAAACGGGTAGGCAGACCTGGACTTAATTCCAGAGCAAGTGAGGAATGTTGAAGGGGAGGCACGCACCCAGGTGGGAGGGAACACAGAGGAAAAGGGGATTGGTTGCCTGGGGCTGGGGTGGGCGGGGTCACTTTAGTGAAGTCCAGAATGCGAGCTGCAGTCTCCAGCGCAGGAGGGGCATTGTAGGCAAAGGTGAGGAGGCGGCGGAGGTGAGGAACGCCTAAGAGCGCGGTGCATGCCAGGAACCTGAGAGAATGGGTTGCATCTATAAATAGTAGTGAGAAGAGTTGGCTTTTTGAGCCTTGCTGCGGGTTTGGATTGTTTCCTAGTGTCAACGGAGGCAGCAACGGGTCACGTTGGTTCCTACGAAAGACCCTTCTGGCACTTGTGGGGTACGTTTTGGAGCAAGTTTAGATTAAAGGGCAGTTGGCCTGGCGCGGTGGCTCACGCCTGTAATCCCAGCACTTTGGGAAGCCGAAGTGGGTGGATCACTTGAGGCCAAGAGTTCGAGACCAGCCTGGCCAACATGGTGAAATCCCATCTCTACTAAAAATACGAAAATTATCCAGGTGTGGTCGCGCGCACCTGTAATCCCAGCTACTAGGGAGGCCGAGACAGGAGAATCACTTGAACCCTGGAGGTGAAGGTTGCAGTGAGCTGAGATCACGCCATTACACTCCAGCCTGGGCAACAGAGCACACACACACACAAAGATTAAGGGGCAGCTGTGCTAGTCCAAGCTGGTGTCAATCAAGGAAAATGACCAAGACAAGTCTCAAGTCTCAGTCATTTTAAGAGGTTCATTTGCCAAAGTTAAGGATGCACGCCCGGGAGACGGGTCTATGCCTTTCTCCGAAGATGATTTTGAGAGCTTCAGTATTTAAGGGAGAAAGTGGGATATTGAGAAATACACAGTTTTCATGTTGAGGGAAGGGAAAAATAGTCATTGATGCCTTTGACTCTGAATCTGCATTTTTACATGAGATAACGTAGACAGTAGAGCAGAGGAAACAGTCAGATATGCGTTTGTCACAGGTGGGCAGAGGGGTGACTTGAGTTCTGTCTTATGTCCCCGCACCTGTGAAGATAAGCCATCAACTCACATTGCCATGGTGAATTTTGACAGAAATGCTTTAGGGTAAAGACCTTGGCACCCACAAGGAATTTCCCTGTGGGCAAAATGTGAGGGAGTCGTCTTTGTAGTCATCTTATTCAGGAACCAGAATGGAAGGTGGGTTTGCATGACACTTCCCAGTTGGCCTTTTCCTTTGGCTTAGTGAGTTTGGGGCCCTGAGATTTATTTTCCTTTCACACTAGAAATCTCAGGGCTTCCACCAGGATCATGGTAGGGAGATGAACATTGTAAAGTTAGAATCAACAGGTTGGGTTGAGGAGTAAAGAACAGAGAAGGGTCTGAGATGACCCCAGATTTCCATTTGGTGGGTGGCGGGTTTGACTCCATGTGGGGTAGGTAGACTTCCTTGGTGGGAGGCACCTGTGGATGGCTAAGTGGAGATGTTTAGTAGCTTTGGATCTCCAGAGCAAGGTCAGAATGATAAAAATCAAGGGCTATCCAATTTTACGAGAGTGGCAGATGAAAGAATTGCTGCTGAGAGACTGGAGGCCGGTGAGGAGAGAGGGCAGAATCAGGAGGCAGAGCACAGCCAGGGGGAGGGCGGGTTCCAGGAAGCGCTGCAGCCAGGGAGCTAGCCAGATAGGACTGGAACGCATCTGAGCCCGCCTCGCTTGAAAGCCACTGTCACCGTCAGTGGAGTGTTGGAGACAGAGGCCAGATTGGAGAGGGAGTGAAAAGATGATCGGAAGAGGGTCATTAGGAGGGTGGGGATGGGCTGGGGGCCCCAAGACACAAGGCCAGGCTGGAGGAACCAGTGGGGGTATTGCAGAAGGCAGTATTGGGGTCCCACCTGTGTGTGGAGATGACGGGGCAGGTATGGCCACATCATTCCTCACTGCAGGGACTTGCAGAAAATATGCTTTTGTCCCACCCTCATTCTACTCCCGAGGCTGGCGTTTCGCGCATGCAGCTCTCCCTCTCACTGGGCAGTCTCCTCGTCGCCGCCCAGCGAGTATCCATTGAGTCCTGTGTCCTCCTGCCTCCGACGAAGAAGTGTTGCCTTGTCTGACACCTGGGCTTGTGGCAGCTTTGTGGCTTTCTCCTGCAGATGTTAGCCATACAGGTAACTTGGAATCAGAAATACTATGTGTCCTACTCATCTCTGGGGAGGTAGGCTGGGCCTGTTCCATAGCATTTGCTGACACTGATACCACAGTTCTTTTCTAGAAACCAGTTTCTTTTTATAGGGCACAGTTACACTGAAAGTGTTTGGCTGTTGAAACAAAGCTGCCTCCAGGTCCTGGCTCCTGACAGGCTCTCTTCTCCTGCTGGCAAGAACAGGTCCTGAGCTGGGTGTAGGGCCTGCTGGGCAGAGCCTGTGTGAGCCAGGTCCAGGGCCGGTCGTGGTCATGGAAAAAGGGCAGGTCTCCAGGGTAGCACCTCCCCCGCTGGGCAGAAGCCATCTGGACTCCCCTTGAAGGGGTCCCAGTCTCTGTGATTCCCAGCCTGGTGACACTGCCTGAAAGCACACAGTTCATTTTCATTTGATACGACTTCTGTCTCATATCCTAACTCAGTTCTGCCTGGAGAAGTTCGGAAACATAGCCATTTGTTCATCAGGTGGCCCTCACTGTCCACCACCTGTTGTGGTCCAGGAACTGTTCCAGGTGCAAGGATGCAACAGTGAACAAAATGGCAAAAATCCTCACCCTTCCAGAATTTACATTGTAGCAGAAAGATAGATTGTAAGTAAATAACATTTAGAGGCTGGGTGTGGTGGCTCACACCTGTAATCCCAGTGGCAGGCCAAGGCAAGAGGATTGCTTGAAGCCCAGGAGTTCGAGACTAGCCTGGGCAACATAGTGAGACCCCGTCTCTACAAATAAAAAACAATTAGCTATGCTTGGTGGTGTGCGCCTGTGGTCCCAGCGACTCAGGAGGCTGAGGCAGGAGAATCACCTGAGCCCAGGAAGCTGCACTGAGCTATGATTATGATTTGATTATGATTATGCCACTGCACTCCAGGCTGGGTGACAGAATGAACCTGTCTCAAAAGAAAAAAACAAAACAAAAAAAACCCCACAAAAAACAAAAACATTTGGAGTATGTCAAATTGTGGTAAGTGCTTTGGAGAAAACCAGGGAAAGAGGATGAGCAGGTTTAAACAGTGTGGCCGGGGAAGTCCACATTGAGAAGCTGGCGTTTGAATATATGTGTCAGCTGCATTAGTAGAAGGCTCATGGCCTGGAAGTCAGAGCTTGTTTTCTCTGTTCACCGCTGTTATTTCTGGAGCATAGAAGAGTGCTCGGCCCATAATAGATGCTCAGTAATATTTTTTGAGTGAATGGATTGGAGGGAAGAGCATTTTTAGACAAAAGGAGCTGCAGATGCGAAGGCTGAGGTGAGAGGGTGTCTGGTAGGTGGGGAACATGGGGAGGCCATTGCGGCCGGTGGGGATGGGAGAGGCTGGTGGCAGGAAAGGAGGCAACAGAGGGAAGGCGTGTGTATGGGCGCAGGTCTCATGGGGGCTCCATGAGGTCAGAACTGTTTTTGTAATAATACTGAGTGCTATTGTGTGCATTTTCCGCCCTTGTTTGCCCAGGTGTGTACAGTGGGCTTTTCTAGAGGCTACGTTATCTGTGCTGCTGCTGCAGACAGAGCAGGCGGGAGAATCTGGCTGCCAGACATTAAAGAGGTTTGCAGAAATGTAGAACACTGTCACTCTTCTCACTAAATTTCTGTCTTGGAAAGTAATTTTTTTCTTTTTTTCTTTTTTTTTTTTTTTTTTTTTTTTGAGACAGAGTCTCGCTCTGTCGCCCAGGCTGGAGTGCAGTGGCCGGATCTCAGCTCACTGCAAGCTCCGCCTCCCGGGTTTACGCCATTCTCCTGCCTCAGCCTCCCGAGTAGCTGGGACTACAGGCGCCCACCACCTCGCCCAGCTAGTTTTTTGTATTTTTTAGTAGAGACGGGGTTTCACCATGTTAGCCAGGATGGTCTCGATCTCCTGACCTCGTGATCCGCCCGTCTCGGCCTCCCAAAGTGCTGGGATTACAGGCTTGAGCCACCGCGCCCGGCCGGAAAGTAATTTTTTTCATAAGGTATGTTAATTGTTATTTTAAAATGAATTAATATTGAAATTTTGTCTCAGGTTTAATTTTACGTATAGTAAATATTGATAGCTCTTTGGGTCCTCAATAATTTTTTTTTCAGAGACGGTCTCGCTCTGTCCCCCAGGCTAGAGTGCAGTGGCATGATCGTAGTTCCCTGCAGCCTCGAACTCTGGTCTTCCGTAGCTCTGAAGTGTATAAAGCAGTCCTGAGACCAAAATGTTTATGACATGTTTATAGGGCCTTGTAGGCCACTATTTTATATTTGCTTTTATGCTGGCTGAGATGGGAAGTCATGGCTGAATCAGCTGAGGAAATTTAGTGAAGACAGTTTACCAACTCCTGATTTGTCCTTGAGGACAAAGCAGGTGTATCCGGGCGGGTGGCAGGCTGTGGACGGGCACCTCAGCAGGAGAAGTCTCTGGAGTCACTGTGTGCTCATGCTCCACTCTTTTCTCATAGCTGGGCTTACTTCTGCCAGGGAAGATAGAGGGAAGGGACATGCTTTGTACACAGTGTCCACAGGATGCAGGTCGAGAGTGACGGGCAGGGGCAGGGCGTTCTTTCCTGGGTGTGGTCAGCAGAGCTCTCTCTGATAAGGCGAGCCAAGACCTGAAGAGCGAGGGGCACTCTGCATGACTGGCCAGGGCAGCCCCGCCCAGGGAGGCCTTGGTGAGCAGGAGGGAGGCCGTCTGGCTGGGCCTAAGGAGTGCTGGGGAGAGTGGCAGGACCTGACCTGGGGCTGAGGTGCAGCAGTCGCCACACGTTTAGCATGTTTTATCTGATGCATGTTTTAAGTGGATGCTCTGGCTGCTTTGTGGAATATGCTGGAGGGTGGGTTTGGAGGAGCAGAAGTAGGGGAGGCTCATGCAATGAGCAAGTGAGAGCTGGTGGTGTCTCAATGAGGATGACAGAGAAAACATGGTGAGAAGTGGTTGGGTTTGGCTGTATTTGAAGGCAGAACACAGAATTTTCTGAAGAACGAACCGTGGGTTGTGACAGAAAGGCAGACGGGGGTAAGGTTTTGGGTGGAGCTTCTGGGTATCTGACGGTGCTGTTTACCAAGACGCAGAACACTAGGGAAGGAACAGGCTCTGGCGAGAGGCATCGGGAGTAGGGACTCCAGTGCTTCAAGTTAGAGATGCCTGTCAAACAGTCAGGTAGAAGTGTCACACAGGCGATTGGTTGTGCAAGTTCAGGAGAGAGGAAATAAATATTAAGGCACCTTTGGTTATCGCTACTGTGTAGATGAAGCTACGGGAGGGAGGATCCTCCAGGGTATAGCTTTCACAGGGGGTTGTGTCTCGGTGGGTCACGAAGTCAGTACAGTGGGCACCAGCCATTTTCAAAAAATGAAATAGAATTGAAAACAATATCTCAGTAGTAAGGGCTGTTGTAAAATGTTTACTTTTATGTCGACTGATGGGGAATTTTGTCCTATGAAACGTTTTAAAATTAAATTTATGTAAAAGAGAGCTGTGTCCCAGATCACAGTACGAGACTTTTTTTTTTTTTTTTTTTAACTGTAGATCACAGTTTAAAAGCCACTGATGTAGAAGGAGATGTATTTTCAAAAGAGATCAAAGACTGAGTTAATTCCAGGGCCATTTCAACATGCAGAGGCTTGGGATGGGTCTGGGACCAGCAAAGGATGCAGAGAGGGGCTATGAGTCCACAGCCAGACCCAGAGGGTAGTGTCCCCTTGTCCTGGAGGCTGGTGGGGTTGTGTGCAGGTGAGCTGTGACTTGTGATGCAGACAGGTTGAGGAAAACAGGGGTTGAGAACTGATCATTGGATTGGACAGCGTGGAGGTCATTCATGATCTTGATGAGGCATTTCTGTGGAGGGCTGAGGACAAGGTCTACTTGTTGGAGGTTCAAAGATAGTGGGAGAAGAGAAAGTTGTGAACAAAGCATTGACAATTCTTTCAGCGAGTTTTACCGTCAAGGGGAGCAAAGTAAGTTAGTTGGAGTGGGTTGGGCTTGGACTAGGTGTTGAAAGACGTGTCCTTGCCGAAGACAGTTGAGTGGGGTGAGGGAGGATCACTGCAGGGAAGGGACCAGTGTGGGAGGCACCATGCTTGAGTAAGAACGGGGACAGGGTCAGAAGCACAGGCGGAGGCTGGCTTCAGCTAGACATGCCAGATGTTGCTCACTGTCATTGGAGGGAAGGCAGATGAGATGGGCATAGACATTGATTACCGATAGACGCTTGTGGAAGAATGCCAAGAAGGTGGAGAAACTGAGAACCATGGTGGTTTTGAGAGAAATGGTGTTTTTGTTTATGGTTATTTTTTTGTTTGTTTGTTTGTTTGAGACTGTGTCACTCCTTCCCCAGGCTGGAATGCAGTGGCGCAACCATGGCTCACTGCAGCCTCGACCTCCTGGGTAGCTGGGACGACAGGTGTGTGTCACTATGCCCTGCTAATTTTTTAATTTTTTAATTTTTTGTAGAGATGAGGGTCTTGCTATATTGCCCAGGCTGGTTTTGAACTCCTCCTAAAGCAGCCCTCCTGCTTCACACTCCCAAAGGGCTAGGATTACAGGCATGAGCCGCCACACCCAGCCTATTTTGGTCTTCTACACAGAAATGGAATCCTGAAGGAATGAACATTGGTTGCAAGCTGCTCAGCTTGGTGCTGTTGACATGTCATCGATAGGCAGGTGTGGGATGGCTCGTGGGCCTAGATGACCTTTCAGATGGTGCTGAGCCTTGACTGCAGTGTATTTTGTGGTTCTGTGGCAGTGATGACAGGTAGGCGAGACATCTGAGAAACCCCAGATTCTGTTCCAGGTTAGTCTCCTGCCAGCTGTGTTTTGGGCCAGTGTTGGAAAGCCTTAGCTGCGGGCTCTGTCCGGGGAGAGGAAGGAAACGACCTGACCGAGTGCCTTGGTGGGACCTTGCCTGTTTTCCACATGTTCTCTAGTCATCTCGTGAGGTATTTCTCTCCCTTCGGACTGCTGGAGCCTTGGCCCTCTCTGAGCCCCTGTGTGCCGTGGCCTGGCGGTTGCCCTGTGTGGCCTACCAACCAGCCAGCTTCCCGGGTCTGCACAAGTGTAGGTGACTGGGAAGCCCTTTAATCAGCAGAATCTTATTGAGCACCTGCTGTGTACCTGGAACTGGGTACGTGGTGCTCAGCAGAGTTGGTGGTGCAAAAGTCAGTGCGGTTTTTGCCGTTCAAAGTAATGGCAAAAGTAACTACACTGACTTCTGCACCAGCCTAATAGATTGGATTCCGGCCCTTGAGGATAACAGCTTTTTCTTGGGGTTCTCCTTTAGTTGTGTTTCCCCAAATCCTCAGTGAGACTTTCTCCCCACCCAGAGGCCTTTCATCACCCCTGAGAGTAGGGTTCTTGGATTGGTGGGTCAGGAAGGTATTGGTCTTTTGGTCTGTACTGTTGTTGACAGTGGGCAAGTTGAGGTCCACCTTCTGTCCTTCCCCAGGCTCCTACAATAGATGGAGTGGTATTAGGTGGTTGGAAAATGTTTTGTAATTGACTCCTCGTAGGTGTTGCTGATTGCTGAGGTGCAGGAGGCTGCTTCAGAACGCTGACTGATCCAGACCGTGTTAGCACTGTTTTAGTTGCTTAGCCTTTTGGCAGCCCGTGAGAAAAATTACTGTGAAACCAGACTGCTCTCACTGCCATTTGGAAAGGGCTCCATTTCAAAGGAGCAGATGCAGTGATAAATCATGAGGAGAAAAATAATCCTGTATTGTGTGTCCTTGCTAAATTTACTTGAAACTGCATATCCATTGCTAGCTGGGTAGCTATCTTCCTGGCAGGCAAGTTCCTGCTCTCTGGTGGTTAGGGACTGGAGGCATGCATTCTCATGAACTTTTATTTCTCAAGCTGTATTCTCAGGTGGTTTTTCGTAATGGCTAAGGACTTAGGCTCTCAATTGGAGAAGTCTGGACCCAAAACATGCCTGCACTGCCTCCTTCTTGCTTTTGTGACCTTTCACCTTCTTTAAGCTGCACTTGCCCCGCCTGCAGAATGGAGGTCATACATGTTGCCTTGCGGGATGGTGGCGAAGATGCCTAGGCGTGGATGTGACACCGAGTAGTAACGACTCAGTATCTTCTGTCATGTTTAACACTACAGTTTGGCAGGAGTTACACAGATCTTACTCCTTTAGGCCCCCTCCGTCCGCCCACCCAATGCCATTCTCACGCTTTCTAGAGCAGATGGAGGGAGAGGGGAAGAGTAATCATGGAGCAGAGAAAGTTCCAAACCATTTTTCTTTCCTTCAAAAAACAAAACCATCTGAACCCTGTTGTTCCGTCGTATAGACTGAGTATACACTTTCATTGCTGGGGTTTATTGATAAACTGCTAGATGATAACAGCGCTACTGTTGGTTGGGCCTTGCTCTGTTCCTGGCACGGATAAACATTCTACATTCATTACCTTACTTCCTACAGAATCCTGTGATTTTCATTTTACAGATGAGGAGACTGTGAGATGGTGGACCTCAGGCATTCTTCTTCATTACTTGTTTTGGGGGTTACTTTGAACATGAACTGACATCATCATCGGTGATTATGTTTATTTGGTGCCTCGTTGTGATTCAGACACTTTAATGTGTGTTTGGGGTGACAGAACTGCAAGGCAGAGGTCAGCTCACTTCTAACTCATTTCATTTCTCAGTTGCATAGATGTTCTTAACTTGGTTTTCATGAAGAAATAGGTTGTTAGCAAAGAATAGAAATGAAAAATTAGAAAAGATACAACATAAGGGTTAGGACCATATGGTCCTGCAGGATTAGGGACTTGGAAGAGGTTATCTGGGCCCGGCTCTTCTCACATGCCTCTAGAGAGGGGTGATCCACACTCAGCCCAGCAGAGTGCGGGTCATGAGAAAAGTGCCACACTCTTGGGAGTGTTCTTCATAGACTGTCACCGCCCGCCCAGGCTGACTGTGCACTCCTGGATACTGCTTTTTGGTAGCACATTGGACGTCTCTCTCTAACATGTGTCCAGTTCTCCTTCACCTTCTGCAGCCACACAGGCCAGGCTAGTGCTTTCCCCAGGACCGGTCCTTCAAGTACAGAGCTGCTGGGCTCCTTCCTACCAACATCACCTCCACAGAAACACAACCTATTTCTACTCCAAGTCGGGTTATAGCGCAGAGACCCAGTCCCTACCCTAAGGAAGTTCACAGTTAGTGGAGGAGAGAGACATTTAAATAATGTCCTTGCAGAGTGGCAGGAGCAGATGAGGAGTGCAGCTGGGTGAGTGACAGGCAGGAGAGGGGAAGGGCACAGTGGTGGGGGGAGGAGCTGGCTTCATGTTTTCTCTCCATCCCGCCGAGTGTCAGCTTGATGATAAAAAGGATAGACAGTTAGGATAGATCCCAGGATGCAATACATGTGGATTCAATACCTTCTCATGATAGAAATACTCACCAGACTAGGAATAGAAGAAAACTACCTTCACCTAGTAAAAGCCATATGTGAAAAACCACAGCACGTGTCATATTCAACAGTGAGAGACGAAAAGCTTTTCCTCTTATGATCAGGAACAAGACAAAGATGCCTACTTTTGCCTCTTCTATCCAATATAGTACTGAAGTTCTATCCAGAGCAATTAGGCCAAAAAAAGAAATTAAAAGGCATCTAAATTGGAAAGGAAGACAATTATCTCCATTTGTAGATGATATGATCTTATGTATAGAAAATCTTATAGATTCCACCAAAAAAAAAACCTGTTCAAGGCTAATACATAAATTCAGCAACGTAGCAGGATACAAAGTTAATACACAAAAATCACTTTTTTTTTTTTTTGAGATGGAGTCTCGCTCTGTCACCTAGGCTGGAGTGCAGTGGCGTGATCTCAGCTCACTGCAAACTCTGCCTTCCGGGTTCACGCCATTCTCCTGCCTCAGCCTCCTGACTAGCTGGGACTACAGGTGCACACCACTGGACCCGGCTAATTTTTTATATTTTTAGTAGAGACAGGGTTTCACCGTGTTAGCCAGGATGGTCTCGATCTCCTGACCTTGTGATCTGCCCACCTCGGCCTTCCAAAGTGCTGGGATTACAGGTATGAGCCACAGTGCCCAGCCAGTTACATTTTGATATACTAATAGTGAACAGTCTGAAAAGGAAATGATGAAAATAATTCTGTTTACAGTAGCATCAAAAATAATAAAACACTTCGAAATTAGCCAAGGAGGTGAAAGCTTTGTACAATGAAAACTAAAAAACATCACTGGAATAAATTACAAGGTAAATGAGAACAAATTCATCCTTATGGGCTGAAAGACTTACTATTGTTAAGATATCAGAATTACCCAAACAATACACATTCAATGTAATCCCTATCAAAATCCCAGTGATTTTTTTTTTTTTTTGTAGAAATAGAAAAACCCTTGGCCGGGTGCGGTGGCTCACGCCTGTAATCCCAACACTTTGGGAGGCTGAGACGGGCAGATCATGAGGTCAGGAGATCAAGACCACCCTGGCTAACATGGTGAAACCCTGTCTCTACTAAAAACACAAAAATTAGCCGGGCGCGGTGGTGGGCGCCTGTAGTACCAGTTACACGCGAGGCTGAGGCAGGAGAATGGCGTGAACCCGGGAGGCGGAGCTTGCAGTGATTGGAGATCGCACCACTGCACTCCAGCCCGGGTGACAGAGTGAGACTCTGTCTCAAAAAAAAAAAAAAAAGAAATAGAAAAATTCATCCTAAAATTTACATGGAATCTCAAGGGACCCTGAATAGCCAAAACAGTCCTTCTAAAGGAGACCAAAGCTGGAGGACTCGTGCTTCCTGATTTCAAAACTTACTATAAAGCTGTACTAATCAAAACAATGTGGTACTGGCATAAAGACAGACATATAAACCAATGGAAATACAATAGAGGGCCCAGAAACATACCCTAACATATATGGTCAAATGATTTTTTTTTAAGAAATGGGGTCTTGCTGTATTGCCCAGGCTGGATTCAGGGTCCTGGGAGGATCAAATAATCTTCCTGCCTCAGCCTCATGCACCTCGCTTGTGGTCAAATGATTTTTGACAAGGATACCAAGACTACTTGGTACAGAAAGGACAGCCTTTTCAAATGATGATGCTAAGTTGCCTATGTTGCAGGAAGACGGATCAGGAGCCCGAGGCATGTTGGCAATTTGGGTCCTGGTTTCTGAGGGAAAATATGAGGGAATCTCAGTAATCCATAGTGCATTTTTCATCTAAGCTTCCTCCTGATGGCGTTCCAAAGCAAGTGTTCCTCTCCACCTACTTTTTTCTTTTTTTGGTTTTTGAGACAGGATCTTGCTGTGTCTCCCAGGCTGGAGTGCATTGGCATGATCATGGCTCACTGCAGCCTTGACCTCCTGGGCTCAAGCAATCCTCCCACCTCAGCTTCCCATGTAGGTGGGACCACAGGCGAATGCCACCACACCCAGCTAATTTTTTTGTTTTTTATTTTTTAAAGAGACGGAATCTCACTGTGTTGCCCAGGCTGGTCTTGAACTCCTGGGCTCAGGTGATCTTCCCGCCTTGGCCTCCTAAAGTGCTGGGATTACAGGCATGAGCCATCGCACCTGGCCTTCTACCCGCTTTCAAGATCTATTTAGATGAGACATACCTCTGACTGAATGGGCTAGGGGAAGGCGCAGTTCACAGATTGCTGTGTAAGATTCAGAGATTTGCACGTTCGCTAGTATGTTCATGGTGCATTGGTTAGGGAGAAAACTAAGCTTCACTCTGATGCCATACTCTCGAAGTGTCATTCGTATTTTGTTGTTTTGTTTTTTTCTTTTTCTGTTTTTAAAGATGATTCTCCTTTCTACTCCCCCAGAAACATCCAGCTACCTCTTCTAAGAACTAGGGATTTGCGTGTTCTCATAGCCAGCTAGAAGTCAGTGACAACCTTCAACTCTTGTTGTAAATAGAAACATACCCGGGTCTTGCATGTGCTTCAGAAGCGGTCTCTGCAGTGCCGTCCTCCACAGACAAGGCCCATGTGGGGCTTCTGAGTCAGCAGTCAGCTGCCGTGGATAAAACATGCAGGCTGGAGTCAGCTGGCAGAGACTCACAGATGCCTGGAAACCTGGCATCACCTCCTCTTCCTACCCGCAACCCCCCAGCCCGGCTCCGCACTTCCTCTACCCCTTCCTTGCACACCTTGGCTTTTCAGTTGCTGGGATTTCTGGCACCTTCCTGCCAGGTTTCCTGGTCTCCAGGTTCCTGTGATTATGAACTGTACACAGGGTGGTACAGGACAGGCCAGGAGGAGCATGATCAGGCTTTGACCTTCAGGAATGAGGGAAATGGGGGCGGTAACAGGAATAGCCCTGCTTCCCGGCTGTTGTCAGAGCCAGTGAGAATGCTGGGTAAGCCCCTTGCAGAGTGAGACGGGCCCAGCCCAGCAGAGCCACAGAGCAATGCTGTCACACTCTGGAGGAATCTTTGTGCTGCAGTCATTCAGCCGCAAAGCAGGAAAAGTGAGGCAGCCCAAGGGAATTCATCTTGTGTTGTCTTACCTTGGGTGCTGGTCGCATTGTTCCAGTAGCCAGCCTGCCTCTGTTCATCTGTTGTCCCCAGTGCCCTGCAGGTCAAAATCTCTTCGGCCAGAGACTTAATACTTGCCTGCTGGTTGGCTCTGCAGCTCTCTGGGAGCTGTGGCTGACATCTGTTAATTTAAGTGTTTTTCACTAGCAGAAGGATTGGGGACAGTTATTAGTGAAGGCGTTCCTCTGTAGTGGGGTTTGATTTGGAAATTCTTTTTTTTTTTTTTTTTTTTTTTTTTTTTGAGACGGAGTCTCGCTCTGTCGCCCAGGCTGGAGTGCAGTGGCCGGATCTCAGCTCACTGCAAGCTCCACCTCCCGGGTCCACGCCATTCTCCTGCCTCAGCCTCCAGAGTAGCTGGGACTATAGGCGCCCGCCATCTCGCCCGGCTAATTTTTTGTATTTTTTAAGTGGAGACGGGGTTTCACTGTGTTAGCCAGGATGGTCTCGATCTCCTGACCTTGTGATCCGCCTGCCTCAGCCTCCCAAAGTGCTGGGATTACAGGCTTGAGCCACCGCGCCCGGCCAATTTGGAAATTCTTTATGGTGGTTAGCAGCTCTTCGGAAGTGAATTATTTCAAACTGAGTGGGTTACAGCTAACCAAGGGGTTGTTAGCTCACACGGAAGAACTCTTTTTGGGAAATAAGTGCCCAAGACCCTCTTTCAGGGGAGATGTAAGCCAAGGCAGGCGCTATGACGGGAAGGGTTTTGGAATTATGGGTTGCAGGATCTTTAATGTCTTGACTTCAGCAAGAATGTCGTGGTTCTGAGCGCTCTGAATCCTGGCAAGGAGTCGAAAGTGGCTACTGTTTAGGAACAAAGAAAAGTCATTTTCTTCTTTGACATGAGGTAGCGGTGGATGAGACCCAGTGTATGCAAAGCTTACCAAACACTGTGACTCTGGTGTTTAGGTTGACTGTGAAGGCAGGCAGGGCATACAGACAGGGTCCGGATTGCGCCGTGCTGTGTGCTTCTCAAAGAGCAGGTGAAGCCTCCAAAGTCCCCACAAAGAGGTCAGGAGGCAAAGAGGGCCCCTGATGTAGAAAATGCTGCGGGACCTTTGTTTCCAGTCATGGGCTGTCAGCTGTCACCGTTTCTCCTGCCTTCACATAAGCACATCTGCTCTTTCCTGCCCTACAAGCCATCTTTTAACTTTCTGACATTTCTAAGATAAGCCTTGACTTGTAAGAGAAACAATGGGCCCTTTTTAGGAGCTGTAAAGTATTTATCTTTCTGCTACCTAGAATAAAACCTTTCTTTTTGGGGGAAACTGAATGTTAATTCCAGTTAGCTCCATTTCTTGCTGGCCTCTTGGCCATGTGGCTATTGGAAGAAGCTATATGTGTTAACAGTGTATTGTTTTTTCTGGATTTTGTTTTGTTTTGTTTTGTTTTGTTTTGTTTTGTTTTGTTTTGTTTTTGAGACGGAGTCTTGCTCTGTCGCCCGGGCTGGAGTGCAGTGGCCGGATCTCAGCTCACTGCAAGCTCCGCCTCCCGGGTTCACGCCATTCTCCTGCCTCAGCCTCCCGAGTAGCTGGGACTACAGGCGCCCGCCACCTCGCCCGGATAGTTTTTTTTTTTGTATTTTTTAGTAGAGACGGGGTTTCACCGTGTTAGCCAGGATGGTCTCGATCTCCTGACCTCGTGATCCGCCCGTCGCGGCCTCCCAAAGTGCTGGGATTACAGGCTTGAGCCACCGCGCCCGGCCTATTTTGTTTTGTTTTTGAGACAGGGTCTTATGCTGTCGCTGAGGCTGGAGTGCAGTGGCACAATCTCAGCTCACTGCAACCTCTGCCTCCCGAATTCAAGCAATTCTCATGCCTCAGCCTCCTGAGTCGCTGGGATTACAGGCATGTGCCACCCTGCCTTGCTAATTCTTGTATTTTTTGGTAGAGATAGGGTTTCATCATGTTGGCCAGGCTGGTCTTGAACTCCTGACCGCAAGTGATTCACCCGCCTTGGCCTCCCAAAGTGCTGGGATTACAAGCATGAGCCACCGCACTGGGCCAACAGTGTAGTTTTTAATATCTAGAGCCAAGAGCGGTTGTTGAGTACGTGACGTATTTGAAGCGAACAGCCGAGCCGGTGTGTTCTGTCTGCAGTGTATCCTCCACATTATGTGATGAGTGTTGTGTCTGTTGACATAGAAAACATAAGGCGGAGAGGGGAGTTCCTTGTATTTAGTTATGACTTTCTCTCATGAAACTTAAGGTGCATCTCATTTGGTTTGGTTTAATCCCATGATACCATGGTGAGGTGCAGAGAGAAGTGGCATGTCATTTCTACTTCACACTGCTGCTCAGTGTCTTACCCAAAGTGAGAGCTTCAGGGCCTCTTCTGTGTCATTCTGGAACATGGCGCCTATCTTCCGAGAGGTGGTTTCAGCAGCACCTGCAGCTGAAGAGTGGGCAGTTTCTTGCTTCTACATGCCTCCTGAACACAGTGCATCAATCACTCCCTTCCTCTGTCTGCGCCCAACCCCAAGGGTACATCTTTAGAGCAAAGTCCAGTCCAGTTGTGTTGGTCAGCCTCGTGGTAAATTGGTGATGTGCCTGTGCTGGACCGTTGTGATGTGAGCACCAGGAACAAGTGCTGTGGGCATGTGGATTTCTCAGCAGTAGCCTTGGAGAACTTCAGAAGTGAAGAGTCTTAGGGGTGCTGTCTAACCTACTTGCCTTACACACAGGGAAACCAAGGGTTCGTGTGACAGTGCTCACCCTGGGTTGTGAGCGGGGTCATGCCGCTGAGGTCTGGCTGTGTGGGCTCAGCCCTGTGGTCACGCTTGCCTCGCCACCCTGACCCACTCTCCACTCTCTAGTTTTGTCCTTTGTCCTTTTGCCTCCCAATACAGTTCCAGTGGCAAGGATTCACCAGATGTGACGCCAAAACGATTCCGCAGACTCACAGGAGCCGGTGGGTGCAGGTGGGGAAGGTGGCTCGCTGCTCCACCGGCACCGAGGAGTGCTTCTATTTTTAATCCATTGGCCTGATGTCTCCGTTTAATCTGGGGCCTAAGCTGGAAACCTGGGAGTCATCCTTGCCCCTTTGATCCCTATGAGTCACTCAGGCCTGCCTGTGTCACTTTCCCATGTCCTGCACCTCTTCCCTGCCTGGCTAACATTTATGCTGAGAGACTCAGCTGTCACCTTTCAGAGGCTCACCTTCAGTGGGGACTCCCGCTTCACCACCAATAGTGACTTAGATCCTCTTTCTCTTGTTTCCCAGCTCCCCTTGTGTCTCCCTCTTTAGTGGCACTTGGTACAGTCCATCAAGACATTCTGTGTGTGTGTCTGCCTCATCTCCTAGACTATCAGATCCTTGAGAGCAAAAACCATCCTGCTCACCTTTCCAGCCCCAGTGTCTTGTAGTGCCTGGAGTATTGCAGGTGTGCAGTCCATACTTGCGGGTGGATGACTGCGACACTTGAGAACTCTGCTTTGAAGAGGAGTATGTCTCCTGGAGAATGTTTGTAGACAGAGAAATACTGACCGTCTTTTTCTTTTTGTCAGATTAACGTGACAGTGTCAGGTGGACCCACAGCCATCCCACCGCCCCCTCTGGGAGTGCTGAAAGTGAGGCAGCATGGAGGAGAGGAAGCATGAGACCATGAACCCAGCTCATGTCCTCTTTGACCGGTTTGTCCAGGCCACCACCTGCAAGGGAACCCTCAAGGCCTTCCAGGAGCTCTGTGACCACCTGGAACTGAAGCCAAAAGACTACCGCTCCTTCTATCACAAGCTCAAGTCCAAGCTTAACTACTGGAAGGCCAAAGCCCTCTGGGCAAAGTTGGACAAACGGGGCAGTCACAAAGACTACAAAAAGGGAAAAGCATGCACCAACACCAAGGTAAGCTTTGGTCCTGTTGGGCCCTGGGGGTCACTGACATGAGGATTCATCCAGGTGCCAAAGAGGAGGATTGAGTTAGAGGTAGGCTGAGTGAGAACCACGCAAAGTCTAGCCACAACCTAGCACAGGAAATCAAGCTTCGACCCTGTTGAAACTTTGTGGATCTCTTACCTCTTTTTGTTTGTGCATGACCCAGACCCTATTTTAAGCGTATTTCATGTATTTACATATTGAACATTCAAAGTTTCAAGTATTTAAGAACAACCAAAGCCAAGTGGCATGGGAACTTTTTATTTTGCCAAAGCTCTCTTTTGAACCTCATGTGGTTTGGAGGATGCAGGTCACTTAGCAGGGACGGAGCCAAGCCCTGCTGGTATCCTGTCTGAACACAGCTTTGGGGTTCTTGACATGTCCTCTTTCCAAAGTCATCGTTCCATACTCAGTAACTGGTAAGGTATGCTATTTGCCAACTTGGGATTTGCCACGAGCTTCCGACCTCTTCCCATCCATGTTCCAAAGGTCTGTTTTGATTCATAAGCAACGACTTTGTGAACCAAAGTATTTCTGTTTCTTTCTTCACCACGTGGAGAAATAGGGTTTCCACGAAGCAGGGAGGCCCAGGCAAAGACCTGAGTTATGCACTTGCCTTTGTTGGGATAGCTGCAAGGAAGCGGCTATGGAGAAATACATTTCCTACTTCCCTCCTTAGAAGAACACCTAATGTGAGAAGTTTGGAACAAGCTAGCAGGGACACAAATTTGCAGATGACTTCATGGCTATGTTTCACGAGCTTTAATTTGTGCAATAGGGGATACCTAGAGCCCCACCCCCAGTGGATTTGCATTGGGGTAGATATTCATCAGCAAAATTCAAGAACTGTGAAGGTGTGACATTCATGAGTGAATTCTGGACTCTACTAAGAGCAAAACAAAAACAAAGCCAGGCCGGGCGCGGTGGCTCAAGCCTGTAATCCCAGCACTTTGGGAGGCCGAGGCGGGCGGATCACAAGGTCAGGAGATCGAGACCATCCTGGCTAACCCAGTGAAACCCTGTCTCTACTAAAAAATACAAAAAACTAGCCGGGCGAGGTGGCGGGCGCCTGTAGTCCCAGCTACTCGGGAGGCTGAGGCAGGAGAATGGCATGAACCCGGGAGGCGGAGCTTGCAGTGAGCTGAGATCTGGCCAGTGCACTCCAGCTTGGGTGACAGAGCGAGACTCCGTCTCAAAAAAAAACAAAAAACAAAAAAAACAAAAACAAAAACAAAGCCAAAAGCATTGCACGTTTTCCTTCCGCACACACAGAGCAAACTACTTCAGATATGTGTCCAGTCTCCTGCTGAGTACTTCTCTGGAGTGTGGATTTTCAAGATCGTATTCCTGGACTTTCAATCTAGAAATGGGGATTTTGGAACTCTTTTCAGCACATAAAACTTTGTCTTGAAAATTGCTTCCTGGGAATCGTGTGTGGTAGACTCATTCCAGCAGGCTTGAGATTGTGTACGTAGGACTCTGTATCTCTTTGGACAGAAATCTGCCTGACCTAGAAACCTTCCAAATGGTCCTCTCCTGTTGATGTAAGATTGCATTTGATTTTCATATCGTTTGTTGAGATGATGGCCACTTAAATATGCTGCAGATCAAGGGCCTTCCAGGCTGGCCAAGGTGAACAGGTGCCGGGCTTGTGTCTAGCACTGTTGGTTCTGTCTTCTCCATTCATGGTGATCACTAGCTCTTCTCTTCAGCCATGGCAGGTGTTCTGCTGTGACCCACATAGGTGTGAAGGTTTCTTGGCAGTGGGGAGAATAGCCCTATTTCAGGGCTTTAGGGAGTGATGATCATACGATCATGAGACTTCTTTAGAATTGTTTGTTGGAAGTGCTGCCTGCCCTGAAAGTAGCTGTGTTTTTCAGTGTCTCATCATTGGGGCTGGCCCCTGTGGTCTCCGTACAGCCATCGACTTATCCTTACTGGGGGCCAAGGTGGTTGTTATTGAGAAACGAGATGCCTTCTCCCGCAACAACGTCTTGCATCTCTGGCCGTTCACCATACATGATCTACGAGGTCTGGGTGCCAAGAAGTTCTATGGCAAGTTCTGTGCCGGAGCCATCGACCATATCAGTAAGTAAAACTAGCTTTCCTGTAAGGTTCCACCCTACCCCTCGCACACGTGTTCATTAGAAAGAGATAGGTGGATTAGCTGAGGAGTTCATATGCTGCCCAATTTCTTCTAATCTCATTGCCTTCTTTCTTGTAGTAAGTGCACTCATCTTGAAGTAAAAACACCTGCTGTGCAGTGGTTCTGTAATTTAGGACTCTTAAATGTGAGCATATCGGTAACTCTTGGACTCTTACTGAGCTCTTGCAGTTTGCGGGATGGGCACTGGGGCCAGGCACTGGGGAAGCGATGACCAGTTTTGGCCCAGACCCTCTGGTGGTCCTTCTTGCAGTGGCAGAAGTACACAGGCATGCAGCTGTCTGTGCTGTGACCTGATACATGCTCTACTAATGTAAGAACAAAGTGCTGTGGGGACAGAGTCCTGGGGGAAGCCACACTTGCAGAAGGAGCAGAGCCCTGGCCGGGCCACTAATGGCAAGGGGATAATGGCATCCCTCTGGTTAGGTGGTTCTTGTGTGGTCTGCAAGCCCTTGCTGTACTTTTCTCACCTCCAAGCTCAGCCCGGGGCTGTGCTTTTCTGAGATCCGACAGGGTATGAATACAAGTTAATGCAATCAGCAGTGTTTGACTGTAAGTGCCCAGAAAAGCAATTCGAACAGAAAGTGTGCGTTATGAAACTGAAGGCTTTTTATTGATTATCATTAATGCTTTCAGGAAAGCTTTATCAAGGAGCCTTTGTTCTGAGCTTCTCCAGATGTGTCCTGTAAACACATTCAGTCATGGAACCTTTTGCTGTTTGCAGCAGCTGTGCCAATTTATCAGACGTGGGCTGGCAGTCACCACATTCCACTGGCAGAGGAAGCGCTGTGCCCATCTGTTGGCTGTAGTTTATAAAGCATCTTGGAACCCACAGTTCTCTGCAAAAATACTGTGCTAGTGCAGAGTTTAACAAGTCTTTGGGAGTGGGACTCAGAAGGGTGGTGGCTGTGGTAAACTGGAGAGAACAACCAAGATGACGTGAGGAGGGTTTGCATTGCTCCTGGCACATTAGACCCAGTTAAGTTTGGTCTTAAGAGAGGACCAAGGGTCATTAACTCAGTGGATTTGTCTGCCTTATTTGTGGCAAGATTCATCTTAGGGATGAGAGGGTCTTCTACCAGAGCCTGGATCTTCATCTCTCCACCTTAAGGCCCTGCCATGTCTGGTGCCTACAGGTGCTCATGGACGTCGAATAAATCAATCAGTCTCACTAAGATAATAAGCAAGATTGTCAGTCATTCTGGCCTCAGTTTCCATAGCTATAGACCAGGAGTGGCAGGGGGAATGGGAGGAGGATCTGGTTGGATTACGATTTCCCTTCTTGCCTTGTAAGAATGTGTGATGATCAACCAGAGAATGGGCTGAAAGAGACGCCCGTGGGCGGGGAGGTCATGCAGCAGCTCTGCATCTGACTGTGGGCTGTACCCTGTGGGTGCACCTCTGCCTCCTGACCTAGCAGGATCAGAGATGCCACCAATATGGCAGCCCCGAATTGGGAAGATGGAAAGGGATCTCCTGTAGGCCACAATCCCGTGTTGTCTCCAAGCTTTTGATTGTTTAGAACACTGAACCCAAGAGGTAGGAGTGTCCTGTGTGTTGCTCTAGAACATCTTTTCCACTGGGTTATATTTGCCTTAAAGAAAGGAAGAAGTTACGGAGCGTGGCTTCGGAATGTCTCCTGCTACAGCAGGCTTTGGGAATCTGAATGAAGGGAGGGTGGGTGGTGGGGTGGGAGCCTGAGCCGCGACACGGATGGGTACCCCCTTCTCCCATGTGTTCCCACCAACACCATCTCTGTTTTCTCCCAGGTATCCGTCAGCTCCAACTAATACTTTTGAAAGTAGCCTTGATCCTAGGCATTGAAATCCATGTCAATGTGGAATTCCAAGGACTTATACAGCCTCCTGAGGACCAAGAGAATGAACGTAAGTTATACTGGAGGAGTGAAGAAGGCGTGAGAGGGTGTTGATGGGTGAGGAAGATGAGATTGAGGGAGCAAACCAAAGGCCCCTGAGGGCTGCTTCCAGAGGTAGCCAAAGCCTGTGCCTGTGGGGACGTGGCCTGGATGCAGCCTTCGATGTCGCAGGCGCACATGTGGCAAGGGCCTCGTGGGCCATCTGCAAGGCTTCTTTCCTTCTGTAGTTTGTCCCCACTGCTTTTTCTTTTTAAGACGAGAGTCTCACTCTGTCGCCCAGCCTGGAGTGCAGTAGCTCAGTCTTGGCTCACTGTGACCTCTGAGCAGTTCTCCTGCCTAGGTCTCCAGAGTAGCTGGGATTACAGGCCCACGCCACCACGCCTAGCTAATTTTTGTATATTTAGTAGAGACAGGGTTTCACCATGCTAGCCAGGGTGGTCTTGAACTCCTGGCCTCAAGTAGTCTGCCAGCCTCTGCCTCCCAAAGTGCTGGGATTAGAGGCGTGAGCCACCACGCCCAGCCTCTGTCTCCACTGCTTCTACACATAGTGTTTTTGGCCCAGGGTTTTGTGCAGTTCACATGACTGGGTATCTAGAGATGGTCCTGGCTGTGAATGTGGTCTGGGTGGTGACCCCCATTTATTTGGTTTTGGTCCACAGGGATAGGCTGGCGGGCACTGGTGCACCCCAAGACTCATCCTGTGTCAGAGTATGAATTTGAAGTGATCATCGGTGGGGATGGTCGGAGGAACACCTTGGAAGGTATTGGTCTGTGCCCCTCTGCCTGACTCATAGCAGAGGGGAAAGCAGATGCTGTCCTGCCCCGGGGGTGAGACTGTGTGTGACCAGGGTCCTCTCTTTTGAGAGCCTGAGTGTGTGCTTCCTGCCCTGATGGAATGGCAGGTCATGCCTTCCTCTAGCCAGCTGGCACTCAGGCTGCTGCTTTTATTTTATTTAATTATTTCATTTTTGAGACAGGGTCTCGTTCTTTTGCCCAGGCTGGAGTGCAGTAGTATGAGCACGTTCACTGCAGCCTCGATCTGCCTGGTCTCAAGCGATCCTCCTATCTCAGCCTCCTCAGTAGGTCGGACTACAGGTGCGTGCCACCATATCCAGCTAATTTTTATGTTTTTTGTAGAGATTGGGTTTTCGCCATGTTGCCTAGGCTGGTCTCAAACTCCTTGGCTCAAGCAGTCTGCCCACCTTGGCCTTCCAAAGTGTTGGGATTACAGGCGTGTACCACCTCACCTCGCCCAGGCTGCTGCTTATAGGGCACTCTTGCTGGGGCACTAGGAGACCAGCCATACCTTGAGTGGTTGGCACCTGTAGGACTTAATCTACATATTAATAAGCAGGTGCTCCCCCGACGCATCCCTTTTTTAAAGAGGAATTCCTGACTTCCTGGTACTAAGTAATATTCTGGCCAGTCAGATTTCAAATTGTTTGTTAACGGAGACTTTGACTTCTTTCCTGAATTTTCATATTCATGGGTAGGTAAATACCTTGTTTTCATCTGCAGAAGAGCTGCCCTAACTTTCCCATCAGTTCTCATCCCCAGCTTTCCCTGATGTCTTTATCAGCACCCCCACTTTCATTTGAAGTGATCTTCCTTCTCTAGCCAACGATTTATCACCTCCCTCCAGGGTTTCGTCGGAAAGAATTCCGTGGCAAACTGGCCATCGCCATCACCGCAAATTTTATCAACCGAAATACAACAGCAGAAGCTAAAGTGGAAGAGATCAGTGGTGTGGCTTTTATATTCAACCAAAAATTTTTCCAGGAACTGAGGGAAGCCACAGGTTGGTGTTGATGTCTCCGGAGCCTAGGATAGAAACTTAAATAGTCCCTGGTGACTTTTTCTTGGGGGGTTGGTGGGATGAGTGGCCGTCAGTGTCTCTCCTGCACTGTCTGCCCCTCCCGCTCTTTTCACTCCTGTGCCTTGTTCCTAGCGCAATGCTTCCTGCAGAACTTGTCTCCTCCGCATGTATTCTTAACCTCCTCACAGTGACTGGGCTGCTCTGGGTTTTGTTTTTGGTTTGAGACGGGGTCTCGCTCTGTTTCCCAGGCTGGAGTTCAGTGGCGTGATCTCGGCTCACTGCAGCCTGGAACTCCTGGGCTCAAGTGATCCTCCCATCTCAGCCTCCTGAGTAGCTGGGACTAAAGGCAAGAGTCTAATTTTTCATATTATTTGTAGAGGCGGAGTTTTGCCATGTTGCCCAGGCTGCTCCCAAACTCCTGGGCTCCACCTGCCTCAGCCTCCCAAAGTGCTGGGATTACAAGCATGAGCCACCACACCCAGCCTGAGTTTTTTTGTTTGTTTGTTTATTTGTTTTAAAGCGTACTTTCTGCCTCCACTGGTTCTTCCCAATGCCTGCCCTGTGCTGTGATGCTGATTCATGCTGCTTGGTGTAGCTGCCGGCTGGTGGCTCCCTGGTTTGGTTGGGAAGCTGACTTTAGGCCTTTTAAGTATGTAGTCTTCTTCCTGAGTTCCAGCTCAGGCTTGAAGACAAACCATGTGTCAGATAGCAGTGAGATTGTTGTATGATAGGTTTTGAATAGATCAAGGTGGATATTTTGCTAAATGTGCCTTCATTCTTTTGTTTTCTAGAACTTGATTTCTTTCCATTACATCTATTTTTTAGATTAATTGAATTAAAAAGTCAGTAGTTCACTCTCTGCTTCCAGGCGTCAAGTTGTCTATCCTGTTCTTAAGAATCTAGGAGATTCCTCCAGCTTCCTTGATGACTGTCCCGAGAGGCTTAACCCCATAACTAATCCAAGCCCTCTTTAGAGGTTAGCCTCTTTTTTTTTTTTTTGCTTGTTTTGTTTTATTCCCGTCCCTCCAGTTCTGTTTCCTAGCAGTCATTGTTTTTAGGATCGTTTGAGGTGTTGAGTGAATACGGAGAAACAAAGCTCCCAGTATTTCCATGAACTGATGATGCAGGACGTGAGAATCTGGGCTTAGACACCTTTCCCTGCCTGGAGCCTCAGGCCCTTGTCTTTGTAGGCCTGTGTGTAACCTTCAGGCTGCCCTGATGCACCTTCATCTCAGCAAAAATAAAATAATATTTTGTATTTTTTTAGTAGAGATGGGATTTCACCAGGTTACCCAGGATGGTCTCGATCTCCTGACCTCGTGATCCACCCGTCTCGGCCTCCCAAAGTGCTGGGATTACAGGCTTGAAAGTTTTGGTTTTGGAATGTGGAGTCACTTTAGGGGGAAGGATAAGCTGTGGCCCTGGGTCATATAGGATGGTTCTGGCCCCGTGCCAGGGCTTCTTACATGCACACATTTGTCTTCTGGCCCTAGGTATTGACTTGGAGAACATCGTTTACTACAAAGATGACACACACTATTTCGTTATGACAGCCAAAAAGCAGAGTTTGCTGGACAAAGGAGTGATACTACATGTGAGCCACGGATTTCCTTCAAAACTCTTTCTTATTGAAGTGGTTAATATCACCAAGAGAAAGAATTGTCTGATGGGTTTTTCCTGCAAGGGAATGAAAATGAGTACTGAACGCATCTTCTGGTAACCCCTGATGTTTTCCAGTTTAGCGTGAACAACTCTTACTATGGCAGATTGCAAATGTAAATAAAAATGGGGGGAGAATAGTGTAATGAACCCTCACATACCCACCATCCAGCTTTCACAGTTGTCGACACGTGACCAGTGTTCTGTCAGTAATACTCCAGCGCACTCCTCCTTCACCACGGGATTCTTGGAGAGCGAGTTTCAGGCGGCATTTCATGCATAAACATTCAGTTTAATGTTAGGTGATGGGGTTTCTGGTTATTGTGAATTCCATAGCTGACTGATGATTGCTTGGTTGAAGAATTGTCTTCCGGGAGGGAGAGTGATAGAGGGAAGGGAGTTTGACCAAGAAGCAGTAATTGGTGTTTATGGGAGCCTGATGAGGGTTCTCTTGTCAGTGCAGAGACAGCTTTCAGAGGTCCAGGCAGCACCGACAAGATCAGGCTACACTTAGGCCTCTTTATGACCACAGAACAGGTCTGAGCGTCCATCCTAGCCAGGTCCAGCTCAGGCTGTTTCTAGGTGACTGCATGGCATGCCCCGAGACGATGGCCTGAAATATGAAGTCAGAAGACCACCACGTGGATGGTCCCTGAAGGAGAGTTTTTTAAGTCTTGCCTGGTCTCATTGGTCTCAACGTGAGAATCACTGAGCTCATGTGATGAGAAGAACGGAAGCAGAGACACCAGTTGTGCTGATTCAGGCCTGTGCAGTTCCCACAAGAGTCTCACAGCTGAACTTCAGGGAGTCCTTTGTCTTTGCAGGGTGATGTGAATGCAGTCCCTTTAGTCTGAGCTGCAGTACTACCTTATCTGACAGCAGAGAGGGGAGTGAGCTGATGAGCACGTGGCAGTGACAGAGAGCTCCCTCTTTCTACCCAGGAACCTTGAGCTGTTTCTCAGCACTGCCATCCTGTGTGCCTTCAGGGAGAGCCAGGACAAAGCTGTTTATACAGCCCACTCTCCCAAAATCATAAGCAAGTTATATCCAGTTAGATGCTTTCTAAAATTGTCTTGCTGGTTATCTGGGACTACATCAGGTTTATATTGCTGTTAGTAAGAAATAGCCAGTGAAGCAGTTCGTACGCCTTGAGACAAGGTGAAGACTTAAATCTGCCACCTAGGCAGAACTGTGGTTATTGGTCAGCATTCGATAGGAGCAGTCTAGAATGCCAAGACCTGGTTTACTTTGCCTTCGTGTTTTTTTTTTTTTTTTTTTTAGAGGGCAGGGGCCATACCTTCGGTGTATGCTGTTAAACGCTAAACCCATGTGGCTACTTAGTGTTGAACAAAGTCTTTCTAGGACCAACCTGAGTGTTTGTGTTTTGGCTTTAACATCTTGTAGTGGTGGCTGAAAGGACCATCAGGGCCACTTAGAAACCGTAGGCCCCACTTTCAGAGAATAAAGACTTGGCTCAGTGTGCCAGGAACCTCCAAAACAGAAAAGGAGTTTTTCAGTCCTTTGTTCTTCTTTGTTTGTGGGTTTCTATGGAGTCCTTCAGAGTCTCATTTTACTATTTTGACACCCTCTGTTTCATTTTCAACATATTCCTTCCCAGCCTCCTGAACTACCATTGCTCCCACCTCCATGTGTTTTTGGCACTCAAGCTTTTTTGGTTTCTTCCTTTGGGTGTCATGATTTATGCAAGGCTGACTGTTTCATGTGGTCCCATTTGACAAACGTCATTTACTACCCAGAAGATAATGAAATGCCCTTTCAGTTCACAAAGTACTGTCACATATGTGATACTCAGAACAACCCTGAGGCAGATTGGATAAGATCAAAGGAATAGTAATTATTCCAAGCAAATGGAAAAGCCATGACTGTGTGTTTAGGCAGCAAGGTCTATGTTCTCTTGGGAATAA
>NW_016810099.1:372263-448170 GCF_001698545.2 Rhinopithecus bieti
AATGGTGTGACTAAATCTAACAGGTATCTTAAAAATCCTAAATTATCTGAACATTAAATACGACATACACATAATCTATGAATCAAAGAACAAATCATAAGGAAAAAATTTAAAATATATGAGCCATAGGATAATTAAAAGACACATATCAAAATGTAGGAGATTCGGCTAAAGCATCCTTTTTTTTTTTTGAGATGGAGTCTTACTGTGTCATCCAGGCTGGAGTGCAGTGGTGCTATCTTGGCTCACTGCAACCTCTGCCTCCCAGGCTCAAGCAATTCTCCTGCCTCAGCTTCCCAAGTAGCTGAGGTTACCGGCACACGTCACCATGCCTGGCTGATTTTTATATTTTTAGTAGAGACGGGGTTTCGCCATGTTGACCAGGCAGGTCTCGAACTCATGTCCTCAAGTGATCTGCCCGCCCCAGCCTCCCAAAGTGCTGGGATTACAGCTGTGGGCCATTGTGCCTGGCTGCCTTTCCCCTTGCCCCTTTTAATGGTATAAAAGTTTTGGTTTTGTTTTTTTGTTTTGTTTTATTTTTTTTTTTTGAGAAGGAGTCTCACTCTGTCGCCCAGGCTGGAGTGCGGTGGCACGATCTCGGCTCACTGCAAGCTCCGCCTCCTAGGTTCACGCCATTCTCCTGCCTCAGCCTCCCGAGTAGCTGGGACTGCAGGCGCCCGCCACCAAGCCTGGCTAATTTTTTTGTATTTTTTTAGTAGAGATGGGATTTCACCAGGTTACCCAGGATGGTCTCGATCTCCTGACCTCGTGATCCACCCGTCTCGGCCTCCCAAAGTGCTGGGATTACAGGCTTGAAAGTTTTGGTTTTGGAATGTGGAGTCACTTTAGGGGGAAGGATAAGCTGTGGCCCTGGGTCATATAGGATGGTTCTGGCCCCGTGCCAGGGCTTCTCCATCCCTACCCTCCTCTTTCTCTGGAGACAGGACTACGCCGACACAGAGCTCCTGCTTTCCCGGGAAAATGTGGACCAGGAGGCTCTGCTCAGCTATGCCAGGGAGGCGGCAGACTTCTCCACCCAACAGCAGCTGCCGTCTCTGGATTTTGCCATCAATCACTATGGGCAGCCCGACGTGGCCATGTTTGACTTCACTTGTATGTATGCCTCCGAGAACGCTGCCTTGGTGCGGGAGCAAAACGGACACCAGTTACTAGTGGCTCTGGTCGGGGACAGCCTCCTAGAGGTGAGTGCTAAGCATGGCAGCGCTCTGTGGTGGGGGCAGGAATAATTAGGAGTGAATCTGGGCATCCTAGGTCTTGGAATGAGCGTCTGCAGTGTTGTACAGCACAGGTAAACCCCCTGCAGGAGTCACACCAGGAAGTAGGGGAGCGCTACAGGCCACTGGGAGCCCAGGCTTATTAAGTATGAATGGAAATTCTGCACCTTTTTTGACTTGCTCCCTACCAGTCGGGGAAGCAGAGCAGTTTGTTATTGAAACAGTTGCCAAACGCTACTGTCAACAGCAAACTCTTTGTTCCCTAGTTTATTTTTCCTGTTTTGAAAGGTGTTTTATTTTTTAATTCTTTGTTTTATGTCTTATTTACAGCCTTTCTGGCCAATGGGAACAGGAATAGCCCGGGGCTTTCTTGCTGCCATGGACTCTGCCTGGATGGTCCGAAGTTGGTCTCTAGGAACAAGCCCTTTGGAAGTGCTGGCAGAGAGGTAATGGGAAGTAATCCGGGGTTCCTTTCATGAGAAAACTGGGAAGAAGGAGTGGTTTACTCTTCAGGCAGAGTGCAAGTTCTTCCTTCTCTTTCTGCTTTCTTAATTAAAGATGTTTTCATGGAAAAGAGGAAAGGCGAGATAGGATTTCATAAAATCATAGAAACCTAAAGATGAGTCTCCTGGACTAAGTCTTCTCTTACTCCTTTCCAAGATAAATTTCTTACTGACAGAGAAGAAATTAAAAGTAGCTTTGAATTCAGAGGAAAAATGCCAAACTGCTTATAAATGTTTCTCAAACCCCTAAATGGGTTATGTTGAAGCAGATTTTGCAAATGCAATAAAATCCTATGATTTGCCTTCTGATAAGGAACTAATGCCTTGACCAGAATAATTGTGAGACAAGATTTCCCGGATGAAATTGGAAGTTGATATCACTTTATTTTGTCTCTTATTTAAGGTATTCTGACTAAATACAGTGATAATTCTTTTTTTGTGTTGATTATCTTTAAAATTGAAGTAAATATTGGCATGCTTGAAAAAATAAAAGAGTAAATGTGTGGCCTTTTGAGTTGGAGGCAGCGTCTGTGGGCACTGACGGTGTTGTGCCTGCTCTCTCTCCTCGGCTCTTACCCGGTCGGTTCCCATGGAATCACTGCGAGTGGGTGTGGGGAGCAGGGGCTGACGTAGGGCCCAAGAAGACTAGTCAAGGATGAGGATTTGTCGGGCATGTCAGGTGACTTGCTGGGCTGTCAGAATTACCATGAAACGAGGGAGATGTTCATGGTGCTGGTCCCGACTCAGAGTATATTGCTGTGTTATTGCAGGGAAAGTATTTATAGGTTGCTGCCTCAGACCACCCCTGAGAATGTGAGTAAGAACTTCAGCCAGTACAGTATCGACCCAGTCACTCGGTATCCCAATATCAACGTCAACTTCCTCCGGCCAAGCCAGGTGAGACCTTCCTGTCAGCATTTACATCTGGGCCCATCTGCAGGACTGATGAGAATGCTGATCTATTGAGATGCGTGCACCTATTAATACCACACATACAAGGATGCTTTTTTAGTAATCCAGATAGATGTCTCTCTGAATTGGTAGAAGTAGATACTATTTTGCATTAACAGATTGAGAGCTAAGGCATAGAGTTGTTAAATGACTTGGAGAAAATCAAATGTGATAAGAATCCAGGCCTTTATGCCACGTTTCCTAATTCAAATTCTTATTGTAAGGAAGAGCACTCGCCCCGTAGTGATGAGAGGTAACTTCCACCTGTGTTGTTGCTGCCAGTCACCCGTGACTTACATTCTCTGAGCCTCAATTTCTTTACCTGAAAAATGGGAATAATAATCCCTGACTACTCAAAGGATTATTGTGAGGACAAAAGAGTTTGTTCACTTGAAAGAATTTGTTCTAGTGTAATTTTTTTTTTTTTTTTTTTTTTTTTTTTTTTGAGACGGACTCTCGCTCTGTCACCCAGGTTGGAGTGAGGTGGCGCGATCTTGGCTCACTGCAGCCTCCGCTTCCTGGGTTCAAGCAATTCTCCTGCCTCAGCCTCCCAAGTAGCTGAGATTACAGGCACCCACCACCACACCTGGCTAATTTTTGCATTTTTAGTAGAGACAGGGTTTCACTGTGTTGGTCAGGCTGGTCTTGAACTCCTGACCTCGTGATCTGCCCACTGCGCCCAGCCCCTGATGTAATTTTCTGTTCACCTTCTACTTGAAGTTTCCACCTTTAGGCCTCCTGTTAGAGGCAGTGTCATTAGTCCAACCGAGACTCTTAGAGGGAGCCTTCTGTTAAGAGGCAACGTCCGTCATTAGTCCAACCAAGACTCTTTGAGGGACCTCCATGGCCGAGTAACTCATTTTTTTCTTTTTTTTTTTAAGACAGGGTCTTGCTTTGTTGCCCAGGCTCTCTGGGTGTGGTGGCACTATCTCGGCTCACTGAAGCTTTGACTTCCTGGTCTCGAGTGATGCTCCTACTTCAGCCTCCCAGGTAGCTGGGACTACAGCTAATTTTTAAGTTTTTTGTAGAGACGAGGCCTCCCTGTGTTTCCCAGACTGGTCTCAAACTCCTGGCCTTAAGCAGTCTGCTGTCCTCGGCCTCCCCAAGTGTAGGGATTATAGACGTGAGCCACCGCACCCCGCCCTGTGTGTAGCTGATTTGTAGCCCAAAGTCCCGTAGTTAAAATGTATTTGTTTTTCTTCAACCCCACCTTATTTCATAAAGGATTTAAAGGTCATCATCCTAGCTTCTGTCTGGACTTTGCCCAGCCTGCTATCCCAGACTTTCCTTTCAGCCATTCTTTTCTTAGGTAGGAATTTGTTACTTGATATTTGATTTTCCTTCTGTTTGACTTTGTAAATTTCTGCCAGGTGCGCCATTTATATGATACTGGCGAAACAAAAGATATTCACCTGGAAATGGAGAGCCTGGTGAATTCCCGAACCACCCCCAAATTGACTCGCAATGGTGAGTTCTGGCGGTGGCTTTTTAAAATGCAGGCAGCCCCTTCAGAGAAGTCTGTACTCATTCACCAAGCCATAAGGTGCGGTCCGAGGCCTTGGCTGAAGTACTGTCTGAGACAGTGGCTCTCAACCAGGGGTGATTTTGCCTTCCAGGGGATACTTGGTAGTTGTGTGGGGACATTTTTGATTGTCATGATTGGGAGTAGGTACTCCTGGCCTCGAGTGGGCAGGAGCCAGGGAGTGGTCAGGAGCCAGGGATGTTGCTAAACATCCTGCAATGCACAAGACAGGTCTCCATCACACAGAATTACCTTGGCCTGAGGTGTTATGAGAGCATAGAGAGAAACCAGATACAGATGCTGGGCAGAGGGGAGAGAGGAGAGAGTGTGAGAGCTAAGGTTTTGGGGGAAGACTTTGTGGAAGAAGTCTTTGGCTGGGTCCTGCAACATTGCCAGGATTCAGTGACAGGTGAGGACCACTCCAGATTTTGTACGTATTGAAGGCCCTGAAGACTTTTTTGAAAGAGAATGACATGAGCACACCTGGTCAGCCACACGTGAGAGGGGATGGAGGAGGGAAGTGCCAGAGGCAGGGAGACCAGGTCGAAAGACATAGCCATGGTCAGGCTGAAGGTGGTGAAGGCCCTGATGCTGAGGATGAAGAAGGGAGGAGGTAGTGGAGGAGACCTCAGACTTTGGGCCAGATGCAACTGAGTCCCAGGCCAAGCTTTGCCATTGGTGAATTGTGCGGCCTCGAAGAGGTGATTGAATAGCTCTGAACTTTGGTTTCCCTGTCTGTGACGTGGGGGCAGCAGTGTCTACCTCACATTGTGATCATGAGTGCCAGGCCTCTGGTGGATGGTCATTCCCATTGTTGGTTATGTGAGAGAGAATGGTAAGGAGGTGAAATCGATGGGCAGGGCCAGCTGATCGCCTTGTGGGGCAAGAGGTGGGTGTTTGTAGATGGTGCTATATCAGTGTAGGCAAGGCAGAGGGAGGGCTGAGAGGGTTGAGTCATTTGGACATTGTGAATTTGATGTGCCATTGGGATGCCAGGGTGGATGTGAGGGCCAGCAGGCAGTCGGAAACATTTGCATTTTTCTCCACTGGAGCGTCTTCTCTTTGAAAGCAGAGAGTGTATCTTTATTCACTGTTTTTATTTTAGAGCCTGGAATATTGAAGTTGCCTATTACATATTGGATGGTTGGATATACACATAGGAGACAGATCTGAGTAAAAGCTCATTTCTGAGCCAAGAGATGGCACCAGAAAGTGGTTTTATGTGTTATTGCAGAATACATTTTCATGGTGAAAAACCTAAATGAAACAGGATTTTCATGATACGTGGTTTTTATCTTGTGTTCACAAATTACTAAATGACTTAGTACAAACTTCAGTTGCCCTCGGTGAGGGAACAGACTTTCTTGGATATAAATAGTTCATAGATTCTCTTGAATGGCCCGTATCAGAGCTCTTCTGATGTGATTAATAGTAGGATTTTTAAAGAGGCTGTTCAGGTTTTAGAAGACATTTCAATGAACCGTAAAAAGCATCCCAGCACATGTGTTTGCCTATTCAGTTTTTCAGGGTTGAGAATTCATAGTACGAGGTGCCAGGCTCCTTTCGGGGACTGTCTGATCTGGGGCCCCGGTGTTGTCAGCAGAGCCCTGCAGGGCTTATTCTCTTGGCAAGTTACACAGTGCCTTGGAAGTGCAGGGGCAGGACCTGGTGCTTTGGGTTGAATGTGCCACCCTATAGGATGGAGCCTTTTCTCCTCTCCTTTTCCCAGTGCTACTTTGGAGGGGGAAGGCTTCCTCAGCCAGGTGCCGGTGACTACCTGGGAACTCAGAGCTGCTGCAAGCCAGGCTGGCCACACAGTAGGTGGCGCTCCTCCACCTCAGTGCCGCAGGGACAGCGGGCTGCGGCTGTCAGGCTGTGGTCCCTCAGGGTGCTGCGGGGTGGACACTGACCTTAGAGTCTGGATAAACTAGTAGTTTCTTTTCTTAGAATTCACTGTCATGATACCATTTGCATAACCTTGTTCCTGTTTTCTTTGAATGGAAACTAGTGTTGACTGTTTTGTCCCTAGCCACAGTAATTTTTCAAAGTGGACATGTGTCCTGCAAAGAGGATTCTCTGTCAGCGTTACCAGGTGACCACACCTCCAAGAATAATGTGTTTTGTTGTTTTAGAGTCTGTAGCTCGTTCAAGCAAACTGCTGGGTTGGTGCCAGAGGCAGACAGATGGCTATGCAGGGGTAAACGTGACAGATCTCACCATGTCTTGGAAAAGTGGCTTGGCCCTTTGTGCAATTATCCATAGATACCGCCCGGACCTGATGTAAGTTGTGATCAAACTGTGTGTTTTTTTAATATTCCCCAAGGATGTCAGACCACTCTGTTATCAAGTAACATTTTGTCCTTTTTCCTAGAATGAGGTTCATAGTATGATACTTTCTCTAGAAGGCAGTGATTTTGATTTCACTGTATTTGAAACTCTGTATGTCATGTATTATATAGCTCAACCCAAGAATGATTTTTATTTTTATTTTTTTCCAATAAGCCTTTTGCACTCCTATAGCTGAGTTTGAAAAAACACTGATAAGTCAAAACTGGTTTGGACACCCACCTGGGCCTGTTAGCTTCACACAGAGGAAAACTCTGTTTATTGACCCCGATTGAACTCTTCGTTTCGGCCAGCTATCTCTCAAAATCTTTTTTTTTTTTTTTGAGACGGAGTCTCGCTTTGTCCTCCAAGCTGGAGTGCAGTGGCGCCATCTCGGCTCACTTCAAGCTCCACCTCCCGGGTTCATGCCATTCTCCTGCCTCAGCCTCTGGAGTAGCTGGGACTATAGGCACCCGCCACCACGCCCAGCTAATTTTTTGTATTTTTAGTAGAGACGGGGTTTCTCCATGTTAGCCAGGATGGTCTCGATCTCCTGACCTCGTGATCCACCCACCTCGGCCTCCCAAAGTGCTGGGATTACAGGCGTGAGCCACCGCACCCGACCTAGCTATTTCTCAAATTCTGTGGGTCACAAGGGAAACCTGGCTAGAACATTTGGCCAGCTCAAGGCAAATGTGTCACTACTAACAAAGCAAAACATCATGAACACTTAACCAATTCATGATGGTTCATTGGTATTTTCTCTGTGTTAAAGACTGCATTTTTTACAGACATACTCTGTTGTCCTAACCACCTATCCCAGTGACATCTCCTTTGGCCATTCTCCACTCACCTGTCTACAGAATCAGCACTCTAGGGTGACCCCAGGTCAGCTGTGGGGGCCAGCACACTCAGGTTCCCCCATCGGCATTTGTTACCACGGAAGCCAGACAGAAGGATTCAGAAGCAGAGCATGTTGCGTTATTTTGGTTTCCTGTCCTTTCCATCATGAGGTCCACTTAAGAGGCCAGTTTCTGTTTGTTTTGTTTAATGATTGCTTAAAGAATCCTGCAAGATACAGTTGCTATTTATATGATGGCTATAAACTGACGAGGCAAGAGCTGGTAAAAATAGCCTTGTGCAGTGTGGATTACCAATGGGGATTTCTGGTGTGCTTGGATGGAGGTAAGTGACCTCTGCTGCTCCTGTCACTTAGCTCACCCAGAAGTTGATAACAAGTAAGTTAAGAATAGGGCTTATTCACTCCCACCAAAGAAAGGGGGTGGGGCAAGGAAGAGCAGCTTGGGAAAGATTGTAATCAGTGGCAGAGGATGGGTAGGTGAGTCAGCTGTGTTCCGAATGGAACAGGCAGAAGTGGTTGAGGGAGCCTAGCAGGTGGGGGTGGAGGGGCACCGGGAGAAGATTAGGGGACCGTCTTCTAGGAAGGCAAAGCAGCACAGAGACAGCGCGGCACTGTTCAGCAGCAGTGGGGTCATAGTTTCAGAGGCTGAACCTACAGTGAGGGGGAGTTTGAGAAAGTGGAAAATGCTGTGGGGTCCTAGGTTAACACAGAATAAGGGCTGCTGGGTTAGCCTGAAGTCATGTAAAGAAGAATGCGATCAGTCTTCTGAAAAGCAAGAGGCTTAAACCCAGTAGGAAATGGCCATTAATCTAAATAGGAAACTTAGCAATGGAAAAATTTTTTGAGGAGGATTTTGGAATTTCCCCTCCAGGAGAAGGCTAAGATTTATCAGAGCTGATTTAGTACCTTAACAGCTCGTCGGGTCTAAGGGCCATGGTGGGTGACAGTCCCACGCCTGTAGGGGTAATCTGATCCAAATAAGAGATGTAGCATGTTTTCACATTAGTTTAATATGGACGGGCCATATGCAAGGATCAAAATATGTTAAAGATAAGATAGTTCCTATTACTTTTTATTTTTATTTTTAGAGACAGGGTCCCGCCCTATTTCTCGGGATAGAGGGCAGTGGCACAGTCATAGCTCATTGCAACCTTGAACTTGCAGGCTCAAGTGATTCTCCTGCCTCAGCCTCCCACTTAGCTAGGACTATAGGCACATGCCACCATGCCTAGCTAATTTTTAATTTGAATTAAATTTTTAATTTAAATTGAGCTCCTGGGCTCAAGCAATTCTGCTGCCTCACCCTTCCAAAATGTTGGGATCACAGGTGTGAACCACTGTGCCCAGCCAGTTCCTATTCTCAAGCTCACATTTTAGTAGTAAATTTGTGTTACCAGAAAAATGAGAGTAGTTTTTCGACTTTTCCCTTTATTTTCCTTTGGTGGGTAAACCTTTCATCATTTCCTGAGGTTACTTTGCTTTTCCTTAGTAAAAGAAAAGAACAAGAGGTGATATAAAACAGGTTTGTCCTCAGATGTCCATGATGCACAGCACCCTGGATTTTACCTAAAAATAGAGAAAGGACGATGACTCCAGGATATGGTGTTTCTGTTTAAGGACAGTCAGCCTATCTTGATACGTTTTCCTTGTCCTGTTTCTCAGAGATTTTGATTCTTTGGATGAGCAAAATGTGGAGAAGAATAACCAACTGGCCTTTGACATTGCTGAGAAGGAGTTGGGCATTTCTCCCATCATGACAGGCAAAGAAATGGCCTCCGTGGGGGAGCCCGATAAGCTGTCCATGGTGATGTACCTGACTCAGTTCTACGAGATGTTTAAGGACTCCCTCCCCTCTAGTGGTAAGGCCTGGGAGGAGCTGCTGCACGGCCCCCGCTGCTGTGCTGTGGCCCGGCTATTCCTTCCTTCCTCTCGACTGTCCCGCAGCAGTGCTACCAAACACAAAGTTACTCTGTGTTTTTACCAGTTAGCTGTCAGAGAAATCTCTGGAGCTTTGCTTCATTATTTTTCCCTTCTCTAGTAGTATGTTCTCAACCCCTCATTCTTTCCCAAATCTTTCTTGCTGCATTTATAAAAATGCAGAAATCGTTCCTGTACCAAGTCTTTTTCCATGACTCCACCACCTTCTAGTGCTTGTGTTCTCAGAGCCAGCCTTTTTGAAGAAGTGGTTTGTGCTTGTGGCCTCTGCTTCTGCACGGCCCAAACTTCGTAACAGGTTATAATCCAGCTTCTCTTCATACTGCACTACCGCAGCTGTTCCCCAGTGAGGAGGATTCCCACCTCCTAACTCTTTTCTCAGTTCCCGTCTCTCACGCACTTGCTTTTCTGCATTGTTGGGCGCCAGAGAACGATGTCCCTTTTCTTGGAATTCTCTCGTCTCCTCCATGTCTGTGATCCTGAACCACACTTGTCCCCCTTCTTTCTCCTGTCACTGTGCCTTCTCTGGCTTCTTTCTACTCCTACCTCTTAGCACTTCCCAAAAGTCTTTGCTTGGCCCTCAGCTTGCTGCCTCAGACTCTCATAGTGCTACAAAAAATATTCCTGTTGTCATTAATTGTCGCTTAGAGTAAGTGTAGCATGAGGCTAGAGTGTTGGCTGTGGGGTCTGACCTGGATTTACAGTATCCCAGGCTTCCACTCTTGGCCTTAGGCAAGTTACTAAATTTTCCTGTGTCTCACTTTCTGTCAACCTGTCTTGTAAAATGGGATAATGGGTGTAAAATGGGGATAATATGTATAATTACATTGTGATGTGCCAAGAAGGATGTTCGGCCAGTGGAAGTACTTAATAAATGTTAGTGATTTACTATGAATTAATGACTATTTTAAAAATTACTGTTGTTATTAATGAAACATTGAAATCCAAGAAACTTGTGTTACCACCTTCTAGTACTTTCCAGCCCATGTATTCTTGTAGGGATCTGTGGCTTTTCCTGGTTAGCCGTGCCATTCTTACAACAGAAAGCCACAGCTCTAACACTGATGTACCCATTCAGTGCCACCCCTCTCTGTGTGCAGCTCAGAGCGTGGCATCTCCATACACTAAAACCAGGAACCCTGAGTTTATCGCCTCTCTGCTTTTCTCTCTCCCTCCCTGTCTGTCTGTGTCCTGAAATTTTTATCACAAAAACGAGCCTTCAGTACTCTGCTGTAACTCACAATCACAGTCAGCTTCTAACTTCTGAAAAGCAAAAGTTCAGGTTTTGGTAACTGAAGTAGATTGGGAAGAAGAGTCATTTTTGTTGATGTGGATGAAAAAAAGAAGGCTCAGTGTCCATACCCAAGTATGCATTTCCTCCGTGGAGTTTCCTGCTGAGGCCACGTGTTTTCATAGCTGGTGAACCTTTAGACCTTTCTGAGGCTCTGCGAACCATCCATAAGGGAGAGTAGTTTTGGTTGGGATTTTGCGGTGCCCTCAAGGGCTGTGCTTGAACATCTCTGGTTTCTGTTCCCAGACACCTTGGACCTAAATGCTGAGGAGAAAGCAGTCCTGATAGCCAGCACCAGATCCCCTATCTCCTTCCTAAGCAAACTTGGCCAGACCATCTCTCGAAAGCGTTCTCCCAAGGTATGTGCAGGAGTCTCTCGACCAGCTGCAAAGCTAATGGCAAGGTATGTGTGGCTAGAATAATGCAGTTTCCCTTCTCCCTTGGTACAGGATAAAAAGGAAAAGGACTTGGATGGTGCTGGGAAGAGGAGAAAGACCAGTCAATCAGAGGAGGTGAGATTCACTTGGGGAATTGCTAGAATGGTCATGTGGAATAGCCCTTTTTGGTTAAAATCCTTCATTTCCACAATGGTATTGCCAGGTCTTTTACTATTCATCCTTTATGAGAATTTCTGCTGGGCTTTTCTCTTTCTTTTATTCTTTTTTTTTTTTTTTTTTTTTGTGCGTGTTTTTTTGAGCATGGTAGTCTCCTCTGTGGCCTTGGGCTGGATGCCATATGGCGGATCTCAGCTCACGTGCAAGCTCTGCCTCCCGAGGTTTACACCCATTCTTCCTGCCTCAGCCTCCCGAGTAGCTGGGACTACAGGCACGCGCCCCACCTCGCCCGGCTGTTTTTTGTGTTTTTAGTAAGACGGGAGGGTTTCACCGATGTTAGCCAGGAATGGTCCGATTCTCCTGACCTCGTGATCCGCCCGTCTCAGCCTCCCAAAGTGCTGGGATTACCAGGCTTGAGCCACCACGCCCGGGCCTCTTTTCTTTTTTCTTTTTTCTTTTTTTTTTTTTTTTTTTGAGACAGAGTCTTGCTTGGCTTTGCCCAGGCTGGAGTATAATGGCGTGATCTGGGCTCACTGCAACCTCCACTTCCTGGGTTTGGGTTCAAGCAGTGCTCCTGCCTCAGCTTCCCAAGTAGCTGGGATTACAGGTATGTGCCACCACACCCAGCTAATTTTTGTAAATTATTTATTTATTTATTTGTTTGTTTGTTTGTTTATTTATTTATTTTGAGACAGAGTTTGGCTGTATTACCCAGGCTGGAGTGCAGTGGTGCAATCTCGGCTCACTGCAGCCTCCACCTTCAGTGTTCAAGCGATTCTCATGCCTCAGCCTCCCAAGTAGCTGGGATTACAGATGTGTACCACCATGTCCTGCTAATTTTTGTATTTTTAGTAGAGATGGGGTTTCACCATGCTAACCAGGCTGGTCTCAAACTCCTGACTTAAGTGATCCACCCGCCTCGGCCTCCCAAAGTGCTGGGATTACAGGCCTGAGCCACCGCGCCCAGCCAGGTCCCGGTACTCTTTATATGGCACTAGCTTGAGACTTGCTGTCCGCTTGTGGACACGGGAGCTTTGAGAGCTGAGCCAGACCACTAGCCCCCGTGCCAGGTCCTGAGCACACTTCTGTGAGGGAGGGACATGGGGGGAGCCTCCTGTCACAGTGTCGGGTTCTTTGGGGTTGGTATTGACCAGGAGGAAGCTCCCCGGGGCCATAGAGGAGAAAGACCGACCCTGGTGAGCACTCTGACAGACAGGAGGATGGACGTTGCCGTTGGGAACCAGAACAAAGTGAAGTACATGGCGACCCAGCTGCTGGCCAAATTTGAAGAGAATGCACCCGCACAGTCCGTCGGCACACGGAGACAGGTAAACCCAACCCGTGCCTCACCCACACCGATGTGGTCAGGCCACACAAGAAGGGGGGATCTTTTCTGTCCATTGAGATGGGCTGTGTCACAGACCCTGGGGTTCACGGGCTTAAGACGGGCGTCTGGCTTTCCCTTGCCTGACTGCAGCAGAGAAGAGCCCTTTATCTGCTTGCTTCAGGCTCTGAGGGTCACTCTGTCCTCAGCATTCCGACCCGGGTTGTCCCCTGACAAGAATCAGCAGAGGGGTGTAAAACAATCTGTATTCATATACCTGTACATCTGTGCACGTTTGCAGATATATTTAAATTTAGAGAAGTACACACTTACTGAGGAACATGCTGAGAAGTACAGTAAAGGTAATGAAGCCACCTGTGATTCTATTAATTAATATTTTCTGCCCTTCTTTCTGGTCTTTTTTTTCAGTGTATTCTTGTTTTTGTAGATAAGGTCATTCTTAACATATACTTTTCAATTCTCCTTTTTTCATTTCACCTTAGGCATTCCCATGTTGTCCCTGACTCTTTACAAGCACCTTCTAGAATGTGTGGGCATCAGGCTTCTCTTAGCTGTTGCTCTAGTGTTGGATGTTCGAGTTGTTTCTCATCTTTCATGATAAGATACAGAGATAAACGTTCTTATGATAAAGCTTCTTTTGTGTGTTGCAGCTGTTTCCCGGGATATTTTCCTAGGAATATGAGCACTGAGTGCTAAGTGGCACTCCCACACACCATGCATGAGAGTGCATGGCAGCAGCTTGTGGCTTGGGGTGTCTTTGTTAGGGTGTGTCTCTCCCCTTGCTTGTCTAAAAGTCACTTTGACTTCTTACAAGAGGTGGGGCTGGGATTTTGGAGATTCACACTGAAAGTGTCTCATAAATCTCCATGATAACTGGAGAGAGCAGCCAGAGGGCAGCGGCCCCTTTTCTGAATTTCCCTTCACTCTCTTTGTCTTCTCCATGCCCATCAGCCATTCTTCCTATGGACCAGATGGGTGGAAGCAGCTTTGCTTGGAGTCTGGCCATTATTAACTACCTGCCACATCTAGTCTTTGCACGCCAGTCTTTTCATGCTGTGGCTCACAGAAAAGGTGATGATATTCATTGATGAACAGTTGAGGTTGTCTGGAGGCTCTGGCAGCCCCAGGTTCCCCTGCCTTGGGAAGGCTGGAAAGCTGCCCATTAGAGGAAGGTTGCCTCTAAGAGAAGGTTGCTTTCTTCATTTTGGATGGGAGTATTAGTTTTCCAAATCAGAATTAGTGGTTTCGACTCAGAGAACATTTAGCTTGGAAAAGAGATGATGCATATTACAGCTTCTGTTTTCCTTTTTCTGTTCTTTTGCATTTGCTTTTGGTTTGGGGGAGGCTGTTTGCTTTGCTTCAGAAGTGTCACTTTCTAAGAATGAATCCTCCCTCTTCCCCACAGTTCACAGGTGTGGGGCTGTTCCCTGTGAGTTCTTTCTGTTCTTCTCCCACCTTAATGTACTTTTATTTTGTTTTGTCTCCATGTCCTGTCCCCACCCACACTTGGCCTGTGTGTCCCAGCTAACACAAGAGCGTGGGGCCAGCCAGCCGTCCTGCTGCCTGCCTGGGCAGGTTCGCCCTGCCCCCACCCCGCAGTGGAAACAGGTAAAGGAACTGCCAGGGCCAGGATGGGTGCTGTCTCTCCAGGCCTTCCCACCCGCCTCCTGAGCCAGCCAGGGTTCAGGCCTGTGCTCTGGAATCCTAGCTCATGAGGGCCGGATGTCTCTGCTCATTCGAGTAGTAGCTTTGGGAAAACATTGAACAGGCAGGACTGATTGACTGCATGATTTATGTAACTCCTGGGGATTTGAGAAAGCGTTAACAGGGAGACTGTTGATTTGGTTTGAAACTCGCTGAAGCGGTGTGGTAGGCGGCTCACCTGGGGTACCCGAGCTCTTGGGTTTGCTGTTGTCCATTTGTCTCAAGCTGACTTTTTTCCAGCATGTCTCCTCGTGACCCTGGGAGAGAGAATTCTGAGTATGTCAAGCCTGAGAATTGGGGCGTGGAGCCTTTTAAATGGGAAAATGTTATCCAGGAAAATAGTCTGGAACTATGAGTTTGTGTTTGTTTTAAATCCTGGGTGAAAGTATTCCTGGATGTTTTATTGGTGTTCTCTCTACATTTAAATCAATGTTTTTGGAAATTTTCACTAAAACCTTGGCAGGATCTCCTGGAAAACTGCGTATCCTAAGTGGTACAGAATAGGGCAGGTGATGGCGTGCACTTTCTAAGAGAAAACCCAGCAGAGGAATTGGGAGCCCTGACTGTGGTTCCTCCATGTCCCAGATGAGCAAGTCCCTGCTCTCAAGTGGAGCCAGGGTTGGCTGCCTTGTAGTCTGATATCATTTAGGTCTGCTGAGATGCTGAGAGGGCCATGAGCTGGCCCTGGATGCCATCAGCGCCTTCCGTAGTCGGTCTCCCCAGCCTCCTGTGCTGTAAAGTGACTTTATTGTCAGGAGATGCTGAGGGGTGGTGAGTTGGGTTTTATTTAAGTTACATTTCGGCAAAAACGTTCCTTTCTAACCATTCTTTTGTAACATAGCACGTTAAAAACAGGGCCCAAAAGGCTGAGTTGGAATTTTGGGAGCAATGTCCAAACTCACAACAGAAGACAAATTCACCCTTTCTCTGTGCATGAGGGAGGTCTTCTGAAAAATCTAATTGGAAATTTACTTGCATTTCATTTTCTTAACCTTTGCCTTGATGTCTAGGTGGAAGATATGATTTGAAAGATGATATTTAGTTGAGAATCTGTTGAAGGGGAAAGTGTACTCTAAATTGGATTCCAAAACCTCTTACAGTATTCATAACAGGTGCCTGAGGTGGGAGGAGCAGAGGGAGAGGAAGATCAGGAGTAACGCAGGCAAGTGGGGGGAATGGGTGGCTGTGGCTGGAATGGTGCTGAGGGCCGCTGGAAGCATGCTCCCTGGAGAATGTTGGTAGTCCCTGCCAGCGCAACTTGTCACCTGAGTCAGTATGGTCATGGCAGAATAGGAGACTGGCAGGCTGTATGGGCAGTGGAACAGAACCATGAAAGTCAAACGCAGGTTCTGTGGGATGGGCACCAGAGATTACAATTGGAGACAGTAGCTGGGCGGATGTATAAATGAGACCTGATTGGTGAGAAATCGTTAGCGGTGAGAACCCCGTTAGGTTCTTTGATACCTTAGGGGATATCCAGTAGGGATCTGCGAATTTACCAGGTGGCAGGGAAGTAGCACTATGAACCAAAACTCACAGTTCTTATGTCCATGTGAAATGTATAGTATTCACATAGAACTTTCCCAGCTCTGAATCATGAATTTGGGCCTTCTAAATTTATCTCCTGAAAGAGTTGGAGTTGCAGTGTCAGATACTTGCAGAAACCTGGGACAGAGGAACCCCAGTGGTACCCAGGCCCTGCGTCTGATGCCTCCCATGGCTGGCCCTCCATATCTCCCTTCAGGAAGCGGGGCTGACTGCCAGCACCCCATTGTGACTCATAATGCTTCTCTGGAGGTGGTTCAGAGGCAGGAGGGCATTGCCTGGCAGGGTAGTGATAGCTGAGTTGACAGAAGGGCCACCTTCAGCCTAGGTCATCGTATGGAAGAGGGAAAATACTAGCAGCTCAGCCTGCCAGTGGCTTCCCTTCATTTCCTTCCTTTGTAAGCACTGTGGCTCTTCCCTTCCCCATCCTTTTGCCTTTTGATCTGAGAAACACATCCTGAAGGCAAGCTCTGTGCGTTAACCAGCCCTAGTTTGGAAGTAGATTGTCATGGGAGCTCTGAGCGAGTACGGGGCTGTTTCCCCAGGCCTCGTGGCTTCCCTGTTCCCCCGCTCCCTGCATGCTGCCCTGGGCACAGGGAGATGAGAGTTTCCCTGGAAGATACCCGAGAGGCCTGGGAATGTGTGGTTGTTTCTCAAATACCAGGGACTTTGGGGCTTTGTAAATTGTAGACAGACTCTTGAAGGGAATACAGTGGAGGGGGCAGAATGAGGGAAAAGCCAGGGATGTGTATATGGCATTTGAATGTTAGTGAGACACCTTTAATTTTGATATAATGCTCCTGCCTTTCTTGCATTTCCTTGTTAGTTTCCTGAAGCCCTCTGAGCCTCCGTGAGTGCAGGGACTGAGGGGAGGGCAGCAGTGCCAGCCACTGTCACAGCTGTGCCCTGAAGAGGCTGCTGCTTCGCTGTATTGGATGCACATGACCAAGCCCTTGAGAGGGGGTCTCTGTGTCCCCTCTTGGTGGTTGGCCTGTTTGCCCTTTCTCTCTACTCATCAACAAGCCTATTTCTTATATCCCCGGCTTCCCTGAGAAAACTGTTGTTCCCTGGCACCTGGAAGGTGCTGCGCTGCTGGTTCTCCCCAGTCCCGCAGATCACCTCTGTGGCTGTGCCTAGCAGAGGGTGCACATCCCACCTGGGGGCCCATGGGAGACCACTGGGCTGCCCTCTGAGGATGGAGGGGCAAGGAAAGGCCTCCCTGGGGTGCTTCTGACAAACGCCCTTCAGTCCTCCCAGAACCAGCCTCCATGTGGCCACTATTTGAATAATGTTCTCTCTGTTTGTGTCTGTTGGTGTAAAAGCAACGGGAAAAGGAGTGTTCTCGGACCTGCCCCAAAAAAGTGATCACCCTGTCTCCTTCCCCTACTCCACCTCCCTGTCGGGCGCATGGCAGCCAGCAGGTGATCCTCTCTGCATGCTCCGTGGTCCTGTCTCTGTCTCCCTGCCTGTCTGTGTAGGTGGCTAGTGTAGAGACCAAATCAGTTTCCCTCTTATCAGCAGTAACTGTCGAGAAGAAAGGCCATGCGTAGAAACCATTTATGGTGGAAGCAACTTTTATGGCCCTCAAGATGGTGCATCCTACATTCACACCTGACCCTGGTCAGTCCCACCCACATCATGGAAACACGACTGTCCCACCATGAACTAGAAGTTCAGCTGTAATTGGTGTTTGTCACGCATCCGAGGCCCGGAAGCCCTAAGAGCAGCCTGTTTTTCTGAAACCCCACTGAAGGCAGCCCTTTTGTCTCGCTGCACAGTGAGGTGGGGTAAGGCCTTCGGGTGCTGCCACAGGGCTTCTCCACGTGAGTTTCGTTCCTTCTGATTCTGGGAGCTCTGCCTCTTCCCCATTCAGCATCTTCCAACAAACACTCCTCCCCGCTGTACTCGCACACCAGGCAGAGCATTCAGGAGCGGCCCTGTAGCCAGCCGCAGCTGTGGCTGGTGAGAACAGCAGGCAGTGAGGACGGCCATGTGTCTGTGGCATGTTTGTAGGATGGCATTGTTGACCTTCATGGTATGTTTCTATAAAATAAAATGTGAGTTTTAAGAGCAGGATATATGGAAAGACATTTTCCCACCTAAGGTGGCCTATTTAAACTGTGACCGTAGTAACGAGACTGATTTTAAAGGCCCCACCTGTGTCCATGGTTCTCAGAACTGAGCCATTGCAGATTGAGCAGCTGCTGGGTGCCTTCATCTATACCAGAGCTAGCCGTCCTCAGCACCCACTGTTGCCTGGGAAGCACACTCAATTCTTCTCAAGCCATGTCTCCATCAGTTCTCACAGTAACACTGTGAGGCAGGTGCTATTATTGGCTCCGTTTTACCAGGGAGGAGACTGAAGCATAGGGTGGAGAGGCCGTGTCACGTGTCTGAGCCACATAGTAAGCGCTCAGTGCACAGTGAGGTGGGATAAGGCCTTCGGGCGCTGCCACAGGGCTTCTCCACGTGAGTTTTGTTCCTTCTGATTCTGGGAGCTCTGCCTCTTGCCCCTTCAGCATCTTCCAACAAACACTTCTCCCCGCTGCACTCGTACACCAGGCGGAGCATTCAGGAGCGGCCCCGTAGCCAAACTGGAGTCTGGCTTGTGGGACCGGGACCACACTCCGGCCTCCCCCTGCCCACAGAGACATTATGCTCACGGGTGCTGGATAGGAGCAGCCACGTCAGAGGCCTTGGGACTGTTTTTCTGCTGGCACACGGCTGTAAGGCGAACCCTCAGCCAGCCAAAGAGTAATGCAAGCAGCCTTCCCTGGTCCTGTTGAGTGTGGCTCCTGGCTCCTCAGATGAGCAAGGCCATGTCCCTACCTACAGGTCTCTACCCTCTCACATATACCTTCCAGTCCATTCACCAAAAACACATTCACTTCTCCCTTTAGTAAATTATTCTTTGGCCCGATGCTCCTATTCAGGGACCACTCCCCACTCTGGAGTTTCCTCTGGACTGCTGTCTTAGTCATTTATTCTAGCCAATTTCCACCTCCCCACCTTTCCTTTCTAAAATGTCTTGTTGTGGAATGTGTCACCCTTTTAACCTGCCTCTCCTTCCAAACCTTCTATTTGATGCCCTGATCTTATGCCACTGTGTGAAAGAAGTATGCTTGTTCCACGTTTGTGCTAACCATAGTTCGTTATTGATCTGTGTAGCTGGCCTCACTGGAGGCCGGCGGGGGCAGAATGGCTGTGCAGAAGGTTGGCCTTGTGTAGTGGGATTTGATACGGATGGGATTATGGTTACCTGGGAATGGGGTTAGTAGAGGAAGGGGATATGTGTTGAACTCTGAATTTCTGCCCCTGAATTTCCCACTGTTGCTTAGTAGGTCCAAACAGAACATTATGCATGGAGCTTAAGTTTCTACTTTATTGCCAACAGACATACAGGGATCTTGATGCTGACAACCGTGGCAAGCAGAGCCCCCACCGTGAGAGGGTAAAAGAGCATGAACCCGTGGCATGGGATGCTGAGAGCCAGACAGACGGGGCACGCTGTGGTGGTGGGGCAGCGGGAGGGGATGTGGGTGACGGCCCCTCCCCTTGCTTTTTGCACACTCTTGTCACCCAGCCAAGAGCCAGAATTATTTTTGCTAGCAGTGTTGAGCAGTGCAGATAGCATTCGCTGTAAAGCAGGCACTCATCTGGCATTCAGATGGGATGCTGACCCTAAGTGTGTGTGTTCTGGTAAAGGGCCTTAGTGACTTCCCATTTCTGCCCACTGTTCCCCTTCCAATACCATGCTATTTCTACCCCCAAAATATGTGCCAGTGGTAGAATAGTAGCCTTGGACCATCAGATACAACTTCTTAGGGAAAGGGTCTAGATCAGTATTCAAGTGGCATTCAACAGTCACGGATCTTGAAGTGGAAATCCTAAGAGAGCCAAAGCTCTTACCAGCGTGAGGATTTTTCCAGTAGGGTGAGAATGAGGGGGAGAAAGGTAGGTGATGGCAAAATGGGGCTGTACCCGTGGAAAGCTTTAGTCTTTTCTGAAAACTAAGGGGGAAGTTACTGATTGCAGCTGGCTGTCATATAATGTGAGGGATAGCCGAGATACCCAGTTAAAGAAGCTGGCTTACTTTAGGAAACTTTTGTTCTTGTTGTTCGTACCCGTAAAGATCTCCGAGTGGCTGTAGCTCTGTAGCTACTGGGAAGAATCATCTCTAGTTGTTAATCTCACAAAAGCCATTTTGGTTTTTAACTCCCCTTCTGCCTTTGCTCTCTGAGAAATGCAGTTATGGCCAAGCAGTAAATTAGGTTACTCGGACCCGATAGGAGCTAATCATAGTGCCATCTTCCTGCACCCTCTCACCAGGCTAGCAGCGGGCAGTGTGTGTGCTGCCTGAACCTGGTGCTGGGTCGGGGAGAGGAGACTGGGCTGGAGGTGAGCGTCTTCCCCATCCCCTTTCCATGGCCTCGCCCCACTGTGCTCACCCTTTTTGGGGCTGCTCTCCCACGGCACTGTGTGCCCAGCCTCTTTCTCCCTTCTTCCCAGGCTGTGTCCCCTCAAAAAGGAAAACAGCCCTTTTCTTTGAGCAAGGCAGTGCCGTCCATTTTGGGGATTGCATATTTAATGAGAGACTGATAATGTTTAATGAAACAGTGCCTAAAAGAAGGGAGGGGAAGGCCGGGCGCGGTGGCTCACGCCTCTAATCCCAGCACTTTGGGAGGCCAAGGTTGACGGATCATGAAGTCAGGAGATCAAGACCATCCTGGCTAACATGGTGAAACCCCATCTCTAATAAAAATACAAAAAAATTAGCCGGGCATGGTGGCAGGCGCCTGTAGTCCCAGCTACTCGGGAGGCTGAGGCAGGAGAATGGCGTCAACCCAGGAGGTGGAGCTTGCAGTGAGCCGAGATGGTACCACTGCACTCCAGCCTGGGCGACAGAGCGAGACTCCGTCTCAAAAAAGAAGAAGGGAGGGAAGCATGTTGAATAGGAGAGATTGCCAGTGAGAAACAATTTGAAGTTTAGGGCTGCTGTGCAGAGAGGGGAAGAGGTAGGGTTTTGAGCTCAGGAGGCAATAGTTTGCAGAGGTGATTCTCTCTTTTTCCCTCTGAGCTGGTTTCTGCACTCCTCGGTGCAGGGCTCCAGATTGGATACTTTTGAGGACTTAAGTTCTTTTCTTGGACTTTGCCGCCGTCCTCCATAACCCTGCATGTGTATTCACCTGCTCTCTGCCCACCTCTACCCAGCCCCCCACTCCTCCCCTTGGCTGTGACTGCTGTGCCCCCCAGGAGGCTACTGAGTCTTCCTCTTGCTTCCTTCTGGCGGGTGGTGCTTACAGCCGTCCTCCCCAGCTCCCTCTGGGTCCTGTGTTGCTGAGCCCAGGGCCAGGGAGCTGGCCAAGTGTCTGAAGCAGAGGCTGTTGAAGTACCAGGTAACTGCCACTCCATGTTGCCACTCCACAGAGCTATGAAGTGCACGTTGTGACTGAGGTAGAGAGTGTGACCGATCTGACTTGGAGCTGGAGGAGCAGACGGCTCCCTCGTACCATGAGTTAATGCTGTCCTTCCCACCTGTAAATAGTTCATTCTGAACCTGGTGGGAAACTCAGCAGTTACTGGTTGCCAAAGCTTTCAGTCACTGCCTCACTCTCTGGGGACTGGGTTCCTAGCTGCATGGGCCCACGGCTAAGGAAGACCCTTGCTCAGTTTTGTTATATGTGCTATGTGCAATCTGCAGAGGTCTTGGGCTCAAGCCTTTTCTCCTCATCTTTGCTTGGGATTCAGCTGCCTCCTTGGCAAGCAGAGCCTCCCTGAGCACTAGTGGAAGGAAGAGATGCTGCATTTCTGGCCCTTCTGTAGAAGGAGCAAGCTTCACTCTAGATTTGCTGTCTCTGCTGACTGCTACTTCTAAGGCCAATGGAGTGATGGGGTGGTGGGAGAATCTTTTTGCCCAGGAGAAATCCCAGCTCAGGCCAGGGGTTGCTCTCTGCAGAGCACAGAGCATGTGAGTCAACAAGACCACCGCTCCCTCCCCTCCTTACCCACACAGAGGGAGGGCGAGGCTGTGCTGGGTGGCCCACAGCTGCGGGACTGCGTTCCAGGGCGTGCTCTGCTGCAAGCATGAGGGAAGGACAGATAAAAGCAAAACGGAAGCCTTGCATGGGCCACTTATGCTTCTGGGAGCTACTTTTTTTTAGTACACATAGTATTTAGAGAAAGGTCTAGAGTAAAAGGCTGTACAACTGCCAATCATCTTATGTTCAGAGGTCAGTGTGTGACTTAACATTTCCTTTAATTTTGTTTTTCTCCATCTTGTATTTTATAGCCAGAGCCTGAACCTCCTCGTCGATTTTTTGTCGACCAGTGGGAGCTTTCTCTTAGTCTCCGCTCCTCTGCCCGCCCCGCCTCTCCCTCCTCCGACTCCCTCCGACAGGTAGCATGGCCTAGGACTCACTAAAACTCTGCCCTCTGCAGCCTCCACTCACTTCACTTTTGCGAGTGTCATGTGCCCCAGGAGGTTGCAGTGTTCCTCACTTGGGCCTGTCTCCTGTAGGGAGCCGGCTGCATGTGTTGCTGTCTGCGTATGTCGGTCTGGTGTGTGAGGGCTGTGGCACACTCCTCAGCTAAAGTGGCTGCTGGCTTTCGTCCAACTGTATTTGACACATCCAGGTCTGTCAGTGTGAACCGGCTTTGACGCTATTTCAACTATATCAAGTAATAATAAACGTTTTTCGGCCCCTGGCTTTTTTAACTTCACGTCTTCCAAAATAGTATGTGTTACAAAGTAGGAACCACAGTGTAATTAAATCACCTCAGTGGAGGGGTGACCATGCAGTATTCTGGCTGCCTGTTGTCATCATTTGAGGAATGAACGCGGCTGTCACCTGAAGTACTGCTGGTCCTGTTGTAGAGTTTCTAGAGAGACTGGAAGGTCTCTTTGCCACTCCTATTGGTATTTCCCATCCTGGGTTGACGCCGGACCTCCTGGCATACGTGCATGGTAGCATATGTACACATGTGGTGTGCAGCAGGATAGATCCTGCAATTGCTACATTTCTGCTACTTTTTAAGAGGAATGAGAAGGAAACCACTACTTTTCATGCCAGAAACAAGTAGAACTTGAGCCTTCACCTCTCTTGCAGGGATGCTCATCAGTGTTGCCAACTCGCTGAGAACTGAATGTGGCAGATGCCTTTGCGTGGGCAGCCCCAGACTGTCACTGCTGAGGTTGATGGTTTAGTTCAGGAGAGAAGGGTCCTGGCTGAGCAGTGAGGGTCCAGGGCTGGCTTGGTGTCCTGGCCTCATATTTGGCATCTGGCCCACACTCCCCTCCCGTGTGTCTGCTGCAGAATGAGACAAATGCCATTTTCTGCTCCCTCAGTGTCAGCTATTAAGTTATCTGCTCAGCTCTTCCTGGTGTCTGTCTAAGCTTCCTTAGTGTGCCTAAAGAAGGTTTAGATCTAAGAGCCATATGTTTGTCTTGGCCACTAATAGGTGTAATCTGTGAAGTTAATGGGCAAATGGCACCAATCCTTGGGAATCTTATTTTTGAATTAAAAACTATAATTGTTTCTTCAGCTCAGCTGAGCCTTCAGCTGAGCTGCAAGAACGGCTTCCTCATGTGTGCATCTGTGAGTCCCCCGAGCGCCTGCTTCCCCCTGCCCGGTGCTTCTGTGATTATTCCTCACACAAGGCCTTATGCGTCTGTCCGTTCAGGCCATGCCCTAAGGGGGCTGTTGGCATCCCCAGAATAATGGCTCGTGGTGAGTTTCTGAGTCAGAATTAGGGTCAGGTTCCCCCCGGGGGCAGGGAGCCCCCTTACTCCATGAAGTTCATGAGAGGAGTGCCACCCACATGGTGGCGTGGCCATCTCCACATGGAAGGGTGACCTGGTTGTGGGAGTCTCTAGAGGACTTCCTCTCGGGACAGGTCAAGGCAGGGCTGCCTGGGCACCCAGCTTAGGTGTGAGCAGGGCAGCTCACGATAGAGACCTGAAAGTTTCTTCTGTGGTTTTTTCAGTGTTGCCAGAAAGAGGCTTGAGTTGGTTGGGTTTTTTTCTCTTACTTTTCTTCAGCCTCTAAAGTAATCCCTCCTGGCCTAGAACACATTCCCACCTCCCTGGGCTGATGGAGCAGCTTGGCTGCATGGCCACACTTCGTGGCCAACACGCCCAGCCCAGTCTAGAAGGCTTTGGCCTCAGCACCTGGATGGGCCACACGGGCCTCATCATGCTGCCCTGAGACCCCCAATACCATCAGCAGGGAGAATGGGCTGAGAAGGCTTCTTCCAAAACAGCCTGGGAGCATTTGCTGCCTGTGGCTGGCATTGTGAGGTCAAGCATCAGGAAGCAGGAGATGGCGACGTCCGCCACCCACACGGAGGCGGCCTGTGCAGGAGCGAGCATGGCTCCTTCTGAGTGAGGAGATGGCCTCCTGGACCGTGAAAGGTGGCGTCAGCCTGGGCAGCGCTGCGTGCGTGGGGGTGCCCCTCGAGTTCTGTGAACGCAGCCTAGCTGCGCAGGACCCAGGCCCTGCCTGCCCGTCTCTGTGCGCATTCGCCCTGCCTTCTACCACTCTTGCCTGGAATTGTGCATTCCACAGAGATGGGAGAGACCCAGTTCTTCCCGAGGAAGACACTTTCCCTGCAGCGGTCCTGTCTGTGCTGGTACCCCTGTGTGAACACTGACACAATGTTTTTCTTACCACCCGGTTTCCCTGCCTGTGAGCACTGTGTTGGCATGGTTTGCTGCTGCACCTTGTATTCAAATTGCACTTTCCAGAGATTTTTTTTTTTCCCATGTCTTCTTAATTTATGTATTTTTTTCCTTCTCATTTTCCTTCATTCTGGTCATTTTGTAACCTTCAACCAATAGAAGTATATAAAGATGTACACGGGCGGAGTGAGCTCATTGGCTGAGCAGATAGCCAATCAGCTTCAAAGGAAAGAACAACCCAAAGCCCTTCTAGACAAGAAGGAACTGGTAAGAGACGTCTCCAGGCACTGTCTAGCTAGACCCAGCACAGCCGTGGGAAACACACCTGTGTGCTTGAGTCGCTTATAACTTGCGTAGCCCGTGTATGCCATGCAGTAATTGCTTTTGAGGTTGTCTGGATTTTGATAACCAAATTTCTAAGACTGCAGTAGTTGTTGTGTGAGTCCAGGGACCCACATATATTCATGTGAACTACATCAGCACTGAATAGATACAGATACAGCTACCCTCAGAACAGGACTCTGCCAGCGTTTCCATTTGAGCTAGGGACCCTCAGGCCCCTTCCTGCCTTTTTCCATGTGCGTCTTTTCCATCGTGCCCCTCCCAACCCTTCTTGCCCCTCTCCTTCCATCGCTGTTTCTCTAAGACTCTTTCTTATCAGTATTCCCCAGCGTCGCCAGGCTGTATCATAGCATTACTCAAGTCTGGTGTGAGGCACTGTGATGCTGGCTCCCTCGTCTGCGGCAGCCTGACCCGGGCTTTCGCGGTTGTGCCCAGTGTTCCTTGTCAGCGTGTGGAGGCAGTGACTGTGGTGGTGCCATCACTCTGTGGCAGAGCCAAGAGCACGGTTGACCGTAGCCAGTCAGTAGTCTGGCTCAAAGCAGACCACTTAGTGAGGGTTGGCTTTGTCTCGCCAGGCTGTGCCTCTAGGAGGGCCTGTGCAGCACTCCCTGAGGTGCTCCCCTTCCTCCCGACCACCACCTGCAGGGCTCCATGAAGAAGGAGTTCCCGCAGAACCTGGGAGGCAGCGACACGTGCTACTTCTGCCAGAAGCGGGTCTACGTGATGGAGAGGCTGAGCGCCGAGGGCAAGTTCTTCCACCGGAGCTGCTTCAAGTGCGAGTACTGCGCCACCACCCTGCGCCTCTCAGCCTACGCCTACGACATCGAGGATGGTGAGATGCCCTGCGCCTTGGGCCCCACGGAGAAACTGGGCTTGGACAGTGTTTCCATCTGAGCTGGGCGCCTTTGGGCCCCTTCTGCCTTCTTCCATGTGCATCTTTTCCATCATGCCTCTCCCAACCTTTCTTGCCCCTCTCCCTCCACCGCTCTTTCTCTAAGACTCTTACTATCAATATTTCCCAGTGTCACCAGGCTGATGAGAATGGCATGCATTTACCCAAGTCATTTCCCTGACTTCAGGGACACTTACTTGTATTCTGACCTCAGGCTGCGAACTTGAGGTAAAAGGAACACAAGATGAGGTTTTCGTCTTTACTTTACAGAAGGGGACTTGCACATCCATAGAAGTCATATATTTTGCCTCAGGTTGATGATGACAGCCAGTTGGAACTGGGTCCCAGGCCCCTGGGTTCTCAGACATTTGCTCTTGGAGATACCTGCAAGGCGGCCCGTGTTAACGCCTCTCTGGCATCTGTCTGATCTCTCTCTGGTGGGTTGTGAACCATTGCACAGGGCCTGAATCTGATTTACTGTGGTGTCCAAGGCCTGGTCTTTGGCAACATGTGCCAGTTTTTACAATGAAAAGACCTTGACAAGGTAAACAGTAGAGAATTCTGCACACAGATGATAGAGCCATCATCATGGGCAGAGGCAGGCTGGCTGCCATCTGAGGACCCCTGCATTGATGACCCCCATCCCCATTCCTATAGGATGCTGCAGGGACTTCGTGGGAGGCAGTCTTATAGATTCCAGAGTAATGAGGGGGCCTAGATTAATAGGAGAGGCAGTGATCTTTATAAGGTGGCATAAACACCCTGACATTGATAGAAGATTGCATGGCTGTGAGATTATACAGTGATGTCATACAGGAGAGGGATGCCATGCAATTAGGACCTAGTCACTTCAGCTGTCCCGAGGCTGAACAAACGGGCACCTCTGTCAGAAGGAGCAAGGAAGGAGCCTAGAGAGGTGAGCCAAGAAAGACTGAGCACACTGCATGGTGCCTGGCCCTTCTACTATGTTGGTAAAAAGCACTCCCGAGTCAGGGAAGAGTGGAAGAATTGGATGCTGTTTAGATAAGGCAGGCAGATTGTTTGCTGTCAAGTCTTTTGTTCCACCTCTCCCACACACCTGCTCTTTGGATAGCGCATTTGATGTCAAGGATGGGGCCTGGCACAGGGAGCCACCCAACCTCGCTCAGCTGTCCCTGATGCTCAGGGTGTTCTAGTTAGCCTCTCACCGTGGAGTCTGCCCAGAAAGAAGATGCTGCAAGGCGCAGCTGATTGATCTACGGGTACTTTTGCCCATGGGTGTGTGTGCATCTTTGCTGCCTTCTGTGAAAGATGCGGAAGTGTAATGTGTGCCTCCAGTAGCTCACGGTCCTGTGGGGATGGGGCCCGTGAGGAGTAGCAGGCGACACGAGTGTGTGCAGCAAATGGCTCTGTGCACAGCCTAGGTTGTGGCTTTGTAGACGCGCGGGGAGGAGGAAATCTGTGAAGTTCAAGAGTGGCTTGGAATGACCTCGCTGACCCTTGGCTAGACTTTGAGAGAGAAGGGTATGGTGGCGGAGTAGAGGGCAGACGTGCGCACCTGGCAGGAGCTCGGGTGGCAGCGAGAGGCCGGGACAGGATGAGGCCAGCCTGGTTGAGTGCAGTATTCTTAACACTGCAGCAGAAAAGACAGCCGTTCTAAACCAGCTCCCCAAATTTTAACCCAGCTAAAATTTTCATCAGCTTAGCCCCTCCACAGACCTCCCCCTCATCTGTCAGAGGACAGATGGACTACAGCCAGTAAGGAACTTTAGCGGCACTGAAGTTTTGGCCTGTTTTTTATCCAAGTTGCCGAGTGTCTCAGAAGTCTAACTGAAGAGGCTCAGAGAACAAAGAATAAGCTGGGGAGGTTGTGGCATGAGGAAGTAACCGAGGCCTTGTGCTGGGCCCCAGCTCATCACGCCCTTTGTCCTCACAACAACCCCATTAGGTAACTCTTTTTATTATTGTAATCAGAAGTCAGGAAGCTGAGTTCAGAGAACTTACATGTTGTTTGTCCAAACTGACACAACTAGTAATAGCTCACTTGCACCAAATGACACCTAAGATTCATTCCAGGGCAGAGATTCAGGGATTGTGACTCCAGGCCCGCTGCCAACTCCATACTAGTAAATTAAGAATCATATTTGAAGATGTCCCCGTGTTTTACTTGTGGTGGTATTTGTTCTATCTTCAGCTCTTTCTCGAGGATGCCGTCTGCTCAAACACAGAGCTGCTCTTTTTTGCAAAGCACTAGCTTGTTTGTGATCGCTGCCAGCTTTTAAGACAAGGACTCTAAATTAGTATCAGGCCTTCCCTGTCATCTTGAGAAGAGACACACACTACCTCCACAGGTGATGTGTGCAGGGTGGCCCTCATCAGTGACGAGCCTGAGACTGTCTCCATGCCTGCCTCTGTTACACGCCAGTCTGTTTCCACAGAGCAACTGGAGGGATTTTAAAAGGTGTGACTTGGATCTCACCAGTGTCCTAGCCACTGCCATGCAGACAGAGCCCACAACCTTGTCCCAGGTGGAGAGAGCATTGCGTGTCCACCCCAGCGTCTGCCGTCAGCTGCCTGCAATGTGCTGCACTCTTTGCTCCAGTGTCTTTCCATCCCATAAGCGTAATGAAGCCACTGCTCCTCAGGACATGGCTCTGCTGTGTCCTCTCCTGGAGTACACCCCCTGGTCTCCACAGGGTGAGCTGCACGTGGCCCACATCTTCATGTGGCGCTCCTCAGAGAGGGGTCTGGCTCTTTTGAAAGAGGGCAGCTGCCCATTCACCGGTGCGCCCGTGTGGTTCTCCATGCAGGGCTCGCACTGTGTCATCTTACCCATGCGTCTTGGGAGAACAAGTCTGCCTGCCTGCCTGGGGGTCTCGGTGTTCATATCGGAGGCTGTCATACAGTGGCACTCAGGCCTGGGTGAATGAAAGAATGGACGGCCCACTTGACCTTGGGTTTGCCCTGTGGCCATCTGTTTTCTCCATTTCCCTTTTCCAGTCACTCCTGTATTCAGTTATCAGGATCCTTAATTTGGACCGTTGAGAATCAGTCACTTGACTGAATCACCCACAATTCGTAGCTAATTTTTAAAAATATAGCAAGGCTGGGTTTCCCACTGAGGCAGGCATGGTAGTGTCGTGTTAGTCCAGGCTCTGGCACCAGCATCCTGAACCACATCCGCCTCTGTGGTTCACTGACTGTGGGACATGCTGGGCAGGTCGCTCGGCCTTCTGTGCCTTGCTGAGGAAGAGGTGGATACGAATGGCACCTGCCTCACCGGCTTGTTTGAGGATTAAATGAGTTGATAGATGGAAAGCAGTTAAAGTAGTGTCTGGCACTTGGCAAATGTTAACATTAAAATTAGTGCTTTTTTTTTTTAATAAGCAAAAAGTGCCATCGTCTTGAGTTTGGGAAGGGATATGGGGAGATGCGCACACATGATTTGTGCCACCTCATTTAATATCTCCACCTATGAAGTGGGTACTGTGTTCATCTCCATGGGAGGAGACATGTTCCAAAAGACAGATGAGTTCACACGGCTGCTGAGCAGTTGAGACGGTGTTAGAACTGAGATCACACTTAGCGCCCACGTTCCTCGCATCGCCTGTACTGCCTTCCTAGAGAACACAGTTTGCTGGAACTTTCGGATTAGGCTTGGAGGTCTTGTTTCTGAAATGTAAACCTTCTTTCTTTATTAGTTGAGGATACCAGAGCAGAGTTCAAGGAGGATTCGGTTAAGTTCAATTGAGTTAGAGTTTAAGATCTGGGATTCCACTTTTGCAAAAACAAGCAAATTCATGTAGGAAAAAAATAGAAGGAAGAAATGAAAGCCATGATAGCATTTTAGTTTTCTGATACTGTAAGAAGCAATGCTCTTGGTTACAAGTAATGGAAACCCAGTGCAGATTACAATTGAAGCCTTAGCTTGACAGCTTCCGGCCAGATAGCAGTCCTCAGGGAAGGGCTGCCCCTTCCCTCACCTCCCTCAGCATCCCCATAACGTCTCCAGCGAGCCTGCCTGCCTTTAGCCACATGCCAGTCCCCAGAGCACCCTGTCCTGGGTGGGGTGGAGGGAGTGAGTTGCTGAGTGGCCTGGGTCATACGTGACTGGTGGTGGAAGCTCAGGCCAGGTGGTTGCCAGCCCCTGTCAGAGTCTCATGGAGGAGGGAAGGGTATTTCTTAAAGAATGAGATACAAAACAGACCAAAACAAGTAGCACATGATCCAAGCACTTGTACATCTTATCTTATCCTAATTATTGGTAGCCAACATGTACAAAAGCTGAGTGGCTTATTCAGATAGAAAAGGAAGTTGTGGCCAAGCTCCAGGCGACAACCCATGGCTCCACCCCGCTGGTGGAGATACAGGCGGTAAGATTGGCGGGCTTTTGGCCGTAAGGATCAGGGGTCGCCACTGTAGAGTCTCTGCATCCTGACCAAGTGCCGGTAGCCAGTGAATCATTCTGAGAAAGTATACTAGGCATTGTGAAAAGTATTTAAAATCTGTGTCTTCCTAATAGATTTATTCAGCATTGGGTAGGGAGTGCAGGTGAAACAAGTCAGTTTCTCTGAAGGAAAAGAAGAAAGATAGATCATCAGGGAAAAGGAAAGGGAAGAATGCCGTCTTACCCTTATTTTCTTTGACATTTAGGTCCTCTTGTAGCTTTGAGATCAGGGAAGCTCATTTGTCTAAGAAGCAGTCTCTACAAATGAGGAAAGTGAAATGAGATTACTTCTGTTTCAGCAGTTTTTATAGTAGGGTTTATCACTTGAGATTCAAAAGTCTTCGCTGTTTAAGTGAGAGTAAAAAAATGACTCTGTGGGTTAATTCCATTACCAAAGTCATGGGGAAATTCAAGTCCAGTGTTGTTCACATTTTTCTGACCACACTCCCCATGGGGATACACATTACATTGAGACCCAGACACAGCTGCAAGTTCCAAGAAGTAATGTTTTATTCTCATCACGCCACAGTACACTCTGGTTTCGTTTCGTTTCGTTTCTGTTCTGTTCTGTTCTATTCTATTCTATTCTATTATGTGCTATGCTATTCTATTCTATTCTATTCTGTTCTATTCCATCCTACTTATAATCCATTGCAGTATTTTTTGTTTTCTAATGTCCTTTCCTGCTGATCCTGACCCTCTGAGGGGACTGGGAGGGGTGACGGATAGGGTGCAGGAGGGAGAGCAGCAGAGATGGGCCTGTCAGAGCCGATGCCTAGCGATGCCGCACCCCTGCAGCCTCCATGCCTCCACCCCTGCAGCCTCCACCCCGCACTTGTATTCATTCTTGCTTTCCCCAGCAATGCTACTCCCAGCGTTTCATGTGACCACATCTTTGTTCCTCACACACTGCCACTTTGTTTGCTGGCCCTGCCACACAGGCCTCACATCTTCGCTCTGGGCACTGATTGGGTGATGGCTCAATGGCCTTCACATTCCCAAAGGAAAAGACCCCGTTCAGGCCAGGGGAGAGGAGGGCTAGAATCAAAGTTTACTGGGGGGAACCGGCTTCCCAGTAAACCAGAAAGCTGGGCCCAGGGAAGGCTGGGTGGCTTGATGGCCTCCTGAGGCTGGAGGAGATGGAAAGGAGTGGCTGAGACCAGGGAGGCTCGTTCAGGATCGGTGCCTGGCTCATCGCCTCTGTCCCTGCCTCTTGCTGTCCGCAGGTAAATTCTACTGTAAGCCACACTACTGCTATCGACTCTCTGGCTACGCACAAAGGAAGAGACCAGCGGTGGCTCCCCTGTCTGGAAAGGTAATGGTGACCATCCTGTAAGTGGGGGAGAAGCAGTGGGTGTTGCAGCAGTGTGGCTATGGGCCAGGGGCGGCCAACCTGCAAAGACCCCCCTGCGGCCTTGCCTCTCCTGGGAGTGGGGAGGGCCCGAGACGCAGTGGCACCCCAGGTGGGGAGGGAAGCATCTTTCTTGGATGATCTGAGGTTGCCTCGCTAAGGTGAAGGCCCCACCTGCCGCCTGAGTGGGACCCAGGAGATGATGCAGCTCTCCGTCTCAGCTGCGTAGACATCTGCCTTTGTCAACACACATCTTTCTGAGAGGACACCCTGCCACTGGGGTGGTGCCCACTCATGTTCCACATGATTAAAGCCTCCCCCAGAAGGGCAGAGTGGGAGAGGAGACTCTGTCCGGAGGATCCCTCTGCTCCTTGGTGACCCCACCTTCACTCCCCACACCCAGAGGGCGCCCTGCCTACGGGGCGTTTCACTCATTCTGTGAGTTATTTGAGAACTTTCTCCTTTCTTATGCTCTTTTTAATGAGGGTGGCTTCTCCACCTCTCTTTGCCAAGGTGAACCCAGCAGTCTCTTCAGCATGGCTGCCACCTTGTCAGCACGCCTGCCTGTCAGTCCCCCTTGAGGGCTTCTGTTGCCCACAGAGGGACTTGCAGGAAGAGGTGCACCTGGGTGGATCTAGACGTTGACTCCCGGTGACTCAGGAGGCTGAGGTGGGAGGATTGCCTGAGCCCAGGAGGTTGGGGCTGCAGTGAGCTATGATGATGCCACTGCACTCCTGCCTGGGTGACAGCAAGGCCCTGTCTCTTAAAAATAAATAAATAAAATTTAAAACCAGCCTGTCAGATTGTCAGTGCCTCTGGGGCTTTGAGGATTTGAGTGCATCAGTCAGAGCCACTCTTGTTTTTCCATGAACTTTCCTAGGAGGCCAAAGGACCCCTGCAGGATGGCCCCACCACAGACGCCAATGGACGGGCCAGTACCGTGGCCGGCTCGACTGAGAGAACCCCAGGTAGCCTCACTTCCTTGTTTGGCTGGGTGGCGCGTCACTCCCTCGGCCTCTGTGACAAGGCCAAGGGCATGAGCCAGCACCTCCAAAGCAACATTTCTTCATTTGGGCATCAAGTGGCCCAAAATCCTCTGGACTCCTTTTTCATGTGCCAGCTGCTTGCGTTCGGAGTCCCCTTTCTCTATGGCCTGTCGGAGGTGCTGGTGCAAATCGGAGGGGAGTTCCACTGGCAGGCTGTGGCCCAGTGAGGGGGCCATCCGGTGGGCGGCAGAGCCATGAAGTGCGATCCCTCAGCCCCGTCCAGCAGCATCACACATGAGGGTGGCCCTGGTCCTGTGTGGGTAGACAGGAGCTTGCAGGCACTCAGACACTGCTCCCATTATCACTCCTGATGAGGCCAAGGCCACTTGGTCCCTCATGCAGTTTGCTTCCAAGCTCCTCTGATGGCCTGGAGCTGCATCGATTAAGCCCCATGGTCTGGCTTTGCGTTCACCTTCACTTAAGATTCTGCGTCCTGTTCCGTGTCACTGTGTCTGGATGAGCTGTGGCTGCTCTCCTGTCTGCCCTGCACCGTGAGGGGGCATGCCCTGTCCTGACCCCGTGGCCACTGGGCTTCTCATGAGGTCCCAGCCCTAACCTGTCCCACTTTCATGACCATTTCCTTGTGTTGGGAGGTGAACAAAACCATCTCTACCTCTAAAAACACATTTATTCTTGTCATAGCATGGCAGGACTTGCCGGGTTTGTGGGTACAAGGCCTGTTGGGAAGAATTATGTAGGTTTTTTCCTTAAAATGGCCTCTCTCAGTTCCATGTAAAACTTGTCTGTGAGATGCGTCCGCAGCTCCGCAAACTGCTGGGTGTTCTGAATGTCCCACATGCAGCTCCAGGTGGTTCACAGCCCAGGGTCACTGGGGCAAGAGGGGGCCAGCAGGGCTGTGTTTCTGTCTGTCACACTTTCCTCTTGTTCAAAACACATATATCTCAAGCAGCTATGTACAAAACTGGTAAAAATTGAAGATGGTCAGCCAATGCCAGGAACCGTGGAGGAGTTGGTCATAGAATTCCAGTGGTGGGACAACAGAATTACCCATTTGACCCTCACTGAGAGGTTCCAGAGATGCATCCTTTCCCTTCCCTAAGAGCTGGTTCATGTAGGCCTTGTGGTGCTCATTCTGGGAGAGGGAAAATGTGCCCAGAGGCTAGGCGGCACACCCTGGGAGCAGTGAACTGGAGGCCGGGACTCAGCAAACCCCAGCCAAGCCAGGTGAACTCAGCTTCTGCTACTGAACGTGTCCTTGTTATAATCTGAGCAAGTTGTTTAAGTGCCCTGCAGGTGGGACCAACATTTTAGAGCCATGTTTCAACCGTTAATGACTTTTAAACCTTCTGCAGTCTTGAAGATCTTTATAATCTGTCTTAAGTACCAACAGGCCTTTGCAGCTGACACTCTCAGAGCATGGGCAGAATCACTGGTAGAGAAAAATAACCAAAGGGGTCTAGACAGAGACTTCGGCTTTATGCTATAGAAGGTACATTCATTTGGGGAGAGCGCCACCTTGTTAGTCTGGGCCCTGTTTCAGCAGAGATGGATTTTCTGAGGAACCCGACTACTCAGTAGAACAACTCAAAAGAGATTAAACTGTCCATTTGGGTTTGGAGTACAGAACATTCTTTAAAAAGAATGAAACACAATGAAGTTTAGATTATTCCTGAATGAAGCCAGGTTTGCTGACCTTCCCATCCTGGTTCAGGTTGCCATTCTTGCCGTCTAATTGAAAGTATAATGGGTTTCAGGTTTTTGGGAGTTCTAAAGAATTAAGGGTTCCATAGAGAAGAAGAATGTTCTACGTAGTGGGGATACAGGGTGAGAGCTGGCAGTGTGGTTAAAGAACAAAACCTCCAAGAAAGAGTCAGAGCCCTGAGGACGTCTCAGTCCACGTGGCTCTCGATCCTGAGCCAGAAAGTGACTTGGTATAGCACGGGAGTTCACAATGTGGTATTCCAAAGGAATCACAGTGTGGACCCATACAGTTAATGACAGGCACTGTCCCCCAGCTTAGGTGGCAAAGGTCAGTGAGCTCGGGGCTGAGGGGCTCACCCTCCGGCAGCTCAGAGTCCAGGGCACCTTGCCTCCCGGTGAGCTCCCTCCACTGCTAGCCTCACAAGGAAAGGAACAGATTATGGGTGGTATTTTATGGCTGGCATGAAATAGATACCTTTTTGTCCTTTGATAGAGATTTCCTTCTTTAAATATGAAACTGAAGCTTTGATGACTTAACTAGACTTCCTTTTGAAAAATTTCAGAAAAGCTCAGGTGTGGCCGGGCATGGTGGCTCACGCCTGTAATCCCTGCACTTTGGGAGGCTGAGGCGGGTGGATCACGAGGTCAGGAGATTGAGACCATCCTGGCCAACATGGTGAAATCCCGTCTCTACTAAAAATACAAAAAATCAGCTGGTGGATGACATGCGCCTGTAGTCCCAGCTTTCAAGAGGCTGAGGCAGGAGAATCTCTTGAACCAGGAAGGCAGAGGTTGCAGTGAGCCGAGATCGCACCATTGCACTCCAGCCTGACGACAGAGCTAGACTCCATCTAAAAAAAGAAAAAAGAGAAGGGAAAGCTGAGGTATTTCAGGGCCCCAGAATGTATGTGGTAGAGACTAGTCATTAGTGCAGACCCATGGTAGCCGCCTCCACTGTCTGCTCGACCAGAAGAGGCCATGATGAAGGCACTTGATTCTCTTGTGTGTAACTCAACCATCCTCCCTAGACCTACGTCCCCAGGAGGCAGGGCTGGTAAAGCTATGACTGGGCAGTGTTTGACCCAGCTGTGCTTTTACTCTGTGCCTCCTCTTTATATTGTGGCATTTCTCTCTTCTCCTTTATGTTCTTTTTCTTTTTATCCCAAAATTCTTGCTATTGCCAAAACAAAAACAAAACAACACACCCGTACCCAATTAAACCCACAGTTCAAAGAACCCTCTCTAGGTCGGCTTTAAAGTGTTGTCTTTCTCTGGTAACCAAATCTGTACTTGCTGCCTAATTTAGTGTTTGGGGGCATTGTTTACAGTATTTTTGTTTGTAATGTGCTTTTAATATAGAAATTCTCTTTTTTGTTCTTAAATCTATAAATGCTCTGTTTCCAAGCTTATACTTACTACTACATATTAGTGGTCCTGGCACAGATTTTCTTACCCTGGCCTCATACTATCCACCATGACTTTAGAAAAAGTTTAAACAACAATAGGCAGAGAAAGGAAATCCCCAAATGGGATTATTTCCCCTGGGACATGAGAAGTTTAGTTGCAGGTTTCTTGAATTCGTTTTGTCCGGAGGAATCTTCTTTTATCTGATGTGGTCGATAACCAAAAATGAAGCAGGGCAGCTGAAGGCATAGCCGGAAGGGAACAGAAGAGCTTTTTCCGCCGAGTGCTCATCACCGGGTTCATTGGCAGTGCCGGCCAGAGATGGAAGGGGAGAAACACGTTAGTTTCCTCTCATCTTATGAAAAAGATGATCTGGAGTTAAAAAATGAAGGTCACAAGTGGCAGTTGCCTGACCCGTGTCCCCAGACACTCCTTTCCTGATAACCATGAGGTTCCATAGTTGAGATCCTGAATGGGCTGTTAGGACACGCAGGCCTTTCCCACAGCAGCGAGAAGGGCGGCCAGGCAGTAGAATTTCATTCAGCCCTGGGGTTCCCACCTGACAGAGGAAGTTAGGAAGTCTTACTGCTTCCCAAGTCCTCTTCCCTTCTAGGGATTTATGGAAAGCCTTTTAGTAGAGCAAGGGAATTCTGCAATCCAGCTTACCTCCCACCTGACCCCAAGAGCCACAGTTGACAGTGATGTGTGAGTGTTTATGTTTAGGTACACATTTATATGTATATAGATCTAATTGCACATAAATGGGTAGGTATTTATTTATTGCACCCTAAATTACAGTAATAATAATAATTGTGAAGCTGTTTCTAAAGCTTCTTGTTCTGGTTCTGAGAACCACGGGAGCCTCACACTGGGGAGCCGTACCCCAGGTCAGGGCTTTGAGGACACACAGCAGCCTAAGGGCAGCAGGCCTGTAGGGAAATGAGTGGGTGGGTATCTCAGAAAAGGAGCAGCACACACCCCAAGAAATGACCCCAAGAGCAAACTAGGACAGCAGGGGGCTACCGCTGCCAGGGCACCACGGAGAGCCGGCCACCCGCCTCATGTGTCTTCTGTCTGGCTTGCATGCTGGCTCCACTGAGTTAGCTGTGTGAGCTCACTCCTGTCTTTTGGTGGTTAGTGCATCTTCAGCTCTTTTCTGCAGGACACTGGAAGATTCTTAGGCCGTCCCAAAAGGGGTTCCACCATAGCCTTGAAGGTCTGAGCAGGGCACCAAGGGGTTCACTTTTCTCCCGAGGCATTCAGCTTGGGGTGCATGCGGGAGGGGCGGACAGCCAGCCGGCTTCCCGGCGGCAGTACGAGAGCCCAACAGGAGAGGATTAGCTGTGCCAAGGAACACTCCGCTGCTGCCTGTCTACTGCCCACCTTCTCTCAACCTTTATTTTTACCCTTGTTTTTAACCTGTGCTCTTGTGAGTTCTTGGTGTGTTTCTTTGTGAGTTTTATTTAATTGTGTAACTTTGTTTTGCCGTTTACTGTGAAACCAAGGTGTCGTGCTTTTATTTATTTTTTTTTTTAACAAATGTTACATTCTTATTTAAGAGAATAAATTCCAAACAATCTTTGGGTTTCTGAGTTTTTCTTTTCCTTCCCTTTCTCTTGACCAGAGGGTGGGAAAGGGGGAAGCTCAGGCAGGTCTTGGGAGTGGGCTTGAGGCCGCTGTGGCTCAGGACTCCCACTCCGGGGGTCAGCAAGACAGCGAGGTGCAAAGTGGGGAAATAGGTTTTTATACCTGACATAGGTTCCCATTAACAAAGGACTCCTGTGTAGGGGCTGGAGTGGTGTGAAGTTTTGCTTTGCAGCAGCTGCAAGTGGAGAAAAGCAAGACAGATGCCACCTGTGCCCATGGGCCTTGGGTGCAGTCCCCCAGCAGGAGGGCCCGCTGGCTGGGCAGATGGAGGGGTGGAAATGCCACACAGAGCCTGGTCAACCCTAGGGACATAGAGCTAGGCACCTTCTTCCTGCCTCCAACTGGCAGGGAGCTCGGGCCAGGGACGTGTCTGTCTTCTGCCTGGAGGCTCTGCCAGCCATGCCCGCAGGCACAGCAGCCTTGCTCCTGGTGAGGTTGGAAGTTCTTGCTCTTTCCTCCCAAGCTGATTTCTCTCTCATGCTGTCTTTGGTGTAACCTGGACACTGAGCTGGGATATCTGATTCTGTTTGCCCCTTCTCCAGCCTGGAGGGACTAGCCTGTATTAAAAACAGACTATTCCCTTCTCACACATACCGCTGCTGGCTTTAGCAGCCATGGCACTGTTCCCACATTTTGCCACCTGCAGTGGGCACAGGCCTAGCCTCGTGCTGAATTGACCCAGGAGAGGGCACTGTGCTATGGTGAGCAGAGCTCTCAGCCCCGAGTCTGCACCTGCCAGGCCCTAGGCACTTGGGTGTTCTCATATGCAAGAGCCCTCGCTGGCCTCCGTCCCCCCGGAGCAGCTCTCTTGGCTTCCCGATAGATCAGAGCAGCAGGGCCCTAGGGTCTGCTTGGCATTCTCGACAACCACAGTACAGGTCAGGGAGGGCCTCACCCCCCGGTCGCTCACAGCTCTGCTGTGACACCGTCATTTTCCTCAGAGCCTTGCTGGTTCCGAGAGTCTGGGCGGTGTCTCCTGGCCTACTCATGGCCTTCCCTCCCTTTAGCCCCCCAGGTCCGTAGCCTCTTGCTCCCCTTTCTCTGAAATAAGTCAGTCAGTGCCTGCAGAAAGGAGAGAAGGAATTTGGGTGTGGGAGGCGCAATAAGTGACAATAAATTAAGAGTCAGTAATAAGGATGGATACATACATGTGCATAATTTTCAAATCTTAGCCCCTGGCTACTGCTGCTTTCCCATTCCCCAGCAAAAAAGGGGAGGGGATGTTTAGAGCAAGGCACTGAAGCTTCTAGCAGGAAGGTGGGGATTGTGTGGAATCAGGAATGGGATTCCGTGCTGCCCATTGGGAACACCCTGGAAAATCCCCTTTGGATCTCAGTTTCCTTCTGAAACTTCTTGAAATCTGTTCTCTTTTCTCATAAATTCCTTGTCAGTTTCCCTAATGAACACACTGCCTAAGAGGGATGCCGTGGCACAGACATGGAAGGAGAGCAGGCTGTGAAAATGGGCCACTCTATTTTCATGCTAAAAAATAGGGCAGGATGATGCCGTATAGGACCCAGGTCCCACAAGTGCCCCCCGCGATAAAAACACCCATGTGGGGCTCTGAAAGGCAGCAGCCAGGCAAAGATTTCAGGGTGAGTCTCTCCAAATTCCAGCCCCTTTCACAAAGCCCTGAAACCTCGAGACTCAGAAACCAGCCCTTGCAGCTCACTCGGCCAAGCTCCTCACAAGTGCCAGCAAGTAGATTAGTCATAATGAAACAAGGGGCGGCGAGGCCCATTGGCGCTCCTGCCCTGGTCAGGTCATGGCACTGTGGTCTCCTCTCACCACCGCCCAGAATTCTCAGCACCCTGTTGGCTGCCAACACCTCTTTCTTTATAATTGCTCCTTGTCTCCTCACCGCTTACCTTGGCGGGAGGGGGTGGTAGGCTTGTGCACAGAAACAACTTTCATGGCCCGGGAGGGGACGCGGGCCTCCAGGCGGATGGGACTCTGCATCAATTACTTCCGGGTTCTACCAGCCACGTGAACACCAGCTCCCTTTTACTTCCTGTGGGCCAACTTCCACGTCGCTTTGCAAAAACAGTTTATGAACACTTTCTGAATATTTTGGGGGCACTTTAATGGGTCTCCAAGAAGGACAGTGGGCAAGAGGTTGAATCACTGCCAGCATCCTCACCCTAACTCAGGCTAGCTAAGCCCAACCTTGTCACTGATGTGCTTGTCCTCCCAACAGTAAGAAGTGTGCCATGCACAGGCAGAATGTGCCCAAAACAGGAAGAAGGCACATGCCCCTCAGAAGGCCCTTGTTGGCATGAAAGGGAAGTTTTGGAACACCCTTCCACAGACAGGGAGTCTAGGGCCCCAGCTCCGCCTCGCTACAGACTCTTGGGGACATGCCGGGACAGCTACTAGAAAAATCCTTACAGAACTTCTCTTGGCCTCTTGTGTTTTCTTTACCTCTATTTCTTTCTGTACTTACCCAGTTCTTTGTGCTTCTACATTAATCACATGAGACTGCCCAGGTGTGACTGTTAAGTGACTGATTTCCTTATTCTGTGTTCTGTAAGACATCAGAGTTACTGCCACTTGATCACTCTTATTTCATAGACAGTGCAGCCTGATTTCTTTTAGGTCCATGCTTGGAACTGTTGGTCTTCAGTAATTGTTTTACATTGAGTAGTCCCTGTCCCCAGAAGAACCCAAAGCGTTTCAGCCCAGTGCCTCCTTCCTCACTGGGATTCTGGAGCCTTCTGCAAGGTTGGATTGTCCCTGCCCCTGCATCTCAGTGTTACCCTGCCTCGGCCAGTGCCAATTCCCCAGGAAAGGAGAAGCAGTGGAAGGGCACGGGCCCTGAGTTGTTCTGGTGACAGGCGCTCCTTAAGGTAGAATTAATTCCTGAAGACCAACACCAAGGGCACCGGGATCAGGGCTTTCGTGGGTCTGGGTTTTCCTCAACAAAAACCTGGCAAATCCAGAGCCGTTTTCCTGGCAGAGGCCTAAATGAGTATGTTTTCATGCTGTTCTGATGTTTTTCCGAGGCTAATGAAGCCAGGAACACCGTATAGGAGAGCTCCAGAGAGGGGCGTAGCCCTGGCGTTTGGTCGCCGCTCAGAGCTCAGACCTGAAAACCAAAAAGCAGGACAAGCCGACTCTCCTGCACCTGAGGGGGACGAGCCGACTCTCCTGCACCTGAGGGAGAAGAGCCAAGCCGCAGGGCCGTGTTCCCCAATCTTGCTGGCACCAGGGTCTGGTTTCATGGAAGACAGTTTTTTCATAGACCGGGGTGGGCAGTGGTTTTGGGGTGAAACTCTTCCACCTCAGATCATCAGGCCTTAGGAGCATGCAGCGTGGGTCCCTCACATGCTCGCTGCACAAGAGGTTCCCGCTCCTGGGAGAATCTCGTGCTGCCGCTGATCTGACAGGAGGCGGAGCTCCGGCTGCTACACTCGCTAGCCAGCCACTCACCTCCTGCTGGGCGGCCTGGTTCCTGACAGGCCATGGGTCTATGACCCAGCCAGGGCCACGGCACAGGGGGTGGGGACTCCTGCCGGAGTAGTTTTCATGGACAAAGTACAACCTGGTAACCAAGGAAGAGCTGGTATCAATTAACTGGATTACAGCGGCATATTTATTTATGGTTGCCCTCTTCCCCAGAACTAAGACTCTCAAAAGACCAGGTTACAGTGACACCAGCTATAAAATTTCTTTCCCACCATTTTACTACCGAGAGACTAGGTCAGCAGGTTCTTTTAAAAGTAAACATTTTCTTCTCGAGTTTCATCTAATGTGAATTACTCTGAACCAGCTGCTGCCTGCCTTTTGGCCAGTTCAGCTTTCTTGGGGCATTGGCGTTGGCAGAGGTACAGGAACGCTGGGGTGCAGGGTGCGGGGAAGGGGCTCTGGGATCTCAGAGAAACAGGAAGCACTGGGTGCTCAGTGAGGAGAGTGAAGGGCCGGGGAGGCAAGAGCCAGTCCACACTGGTTTGCTGTGTCGCCGAGAGCCAGCAGTCATCCTTCATGCTGCTGAAAACACCGTGCTTAGGGCTTGTCTGTGTTTGCAACCAAGAAAGCCCTCTTCTCTGCTGAAATACTTTCCCCAAATAAAAACGGACAGCAAAACTTGCAGTGCCTTCACTCCTGCTGTTTTCCCCACGGGTGACTGATGTTGATCAGTTAGCCATGGGGGCCGTCGCCATGCTCACTCACAGAAGACGATGCTGGGAGACACAGTAGCGGCAGCAGCAGTAGCTAACATGTAGCATGCGCTGTGCACAGGCCCTGAGCAGATGTTTCATGTAGCTGACCTTGGATCCTCACAGCAGCCGTAAGGGAGGCCCCGTGTTGCACATGGGGAAACAGGCACACAGGAGTTAGGCATGCTTGGCCAAGGCCTCGTAACCAATAAACTGAGAGTTGGGTAGAGGCTGTGCAGAGGACACAGGAGCTGCCGTTGATCATTCCCTGCAGCCTGGGTTCGGCAGCGTGGGCGAGAGGCAAGAGGTCTATGCAGAGATGCCCTGGAGAAGCCAGTGGGTGTCCATTTCATTACTCCTGGAAAATATAGTCTCCCAATTTATTTGACAACCATCCCAGCGTTGGGAATGTGCCTTTGGAAAGACAGCACATGAAGTAAAGGCAAAGGATTTCATCACTGAGGTGCAAGGGAGGAAGTCATCAACAGAAATGGAGGAGAATGCAGCCATCCGAATTGACCGTAAATAATATGAAATGGACCTTCTCTTCATTTTCTCTGTATCATCCCTCGTTTTGGTCCTCTCAAATCAAGCCTGAAGTTTTGTTGTGAAGAGTAAGCCCTTCCTCCATCCGTCCGCCCTGCCAGTGATGTGGAGGATGGGGGAACATGTTTGAGGGATGTTTTTTCTTCACGTTCCAGTGTCACCGCTTCTAGCTTATCAGTCTGTTGGCTTTTCTTCTACCACCTCATTTTCTGATACGCTTCAAAGGCCTGAGTGATGGTGGAGCTGAGCCTTCCGTTGTGTTACAGCTTCACAGCTGCCATTCACAGTCCTCTTACGACATTGCCTGCCCTGGGCCTGTGTGGGGTTTGGGATAGGGGAGGAAGGGATGATTTTGTACCTCTTTTTGTGCTGAATATGGACATTCTGATCTACTCAGGCTTGGGCCACTCTGTACTGAACTCACACGTAACGGGACTGACTCTTCAGTCTTTGGGCTAAGTGTGCGTGGGAAGTCCTGGTTGCGCCTGCCAACTGCAATGTGGTTCAGCACAGAGAGGTTTTCAGGAAGCCTCCTGGGCGGGCACGCGTGGCGTGGCCTGGCCTGACTTGGGCAAGGCACGCTGTGGCAGGGGCCCTCAGAGCCCTCAGGTTGGAGGTTTCTGGAAAATGGGGAGAAAGAAGAGTTGAGAAGACGGAGTAAAGGTAGATGTGTTTTTCCATGCCATGTTCTCCAGTGAGTTTTCTTCCTGGGTTTAGTGAGACATCCTGCTGTAATGTCCAAGTAGAACGTTCTGTCTGTCAGAGGCTTCTAGCATCCAGCCAGGAGAAGGTGAGTGAGAGGGCGAGAAGCCCATCAGATTCATCCCTGGTCTCCTTTAATTCCTGCGGCCTCACGCACATGACACACATGGACGGACGGGTAGGAGATGTGCAGGTGCCCTCCAGGGGCATTGCTGGGAGGAGCAGAGTCGCCTTCCGTCAGTGGAGTTGTGCCTTGAGACAAGGGAAAGTTCGGGCGGCTCATGTAGCTACTTGGGGTGCAGGTGCCCAGCGAGTGGCAGGGACCACGTTTGTCACAGCATGCACCTCTGTCGTGGATTTCCTCTCTGTGGACAGCAAGCCCAGAGCTACCTGTTCACCAGGCAGTCCTCGGTTGGTCCTCCGTGTACTGCACTCCTGCTGGTCAGGCATTGCACCTTGGCAGCCACGGTGAAGGGTCATGAGCTCACCACTCTGAATGCAGCTGCTCAGATCAAGCCACAGTCAGAGCGTGCGGAGAATTGGTTGGCTGGCCTGTTAGGTGAGAGATTAGAAATGACTTGATCTAACGTGTAAGGCAGGGCTTCTCCAGCCCAGCACAGTGGACATCTTGGGCTGGATCCTCCTTTGCTGTGAGGGCTGTCCTGTGCCTCGTGGTGTGCTGGGTATATCCCTGGCCTCTCCCCGTCAGACATCAGTGGCACCCCCTCCCCAGGCTGTGTCAATAGAAAATGTCTCCAGGCATTGCCAGGTGACCCAGGGGAAAAATCACCACAGTTGAGAACCATGGATCTAGACTACAGTTAGAAGAAAGGACATGACCTTGACATGCTGTCAGCCTCAGTTGTATTGTGGGAGAAGTGGGAGTGGGATAGAGGAGTCCATCAGGATAGAGGGCGGTGAGAATCAGAAAAGTGATCCAGAATGGTGTTGCCAGCTCCCAGCCCAGGCCTCCAGACCTGTCAGCCCCCACAGAACCGTGAACACACTTCACGGTGGCTGTGCTTCCTCACACGTCGGGACCCCATACGAAGACTGCATGCTGTAGGAAAGACGGTGCAGATCATTTTAGAAGGCAGACCTACAAAATAAAAGCAGAGATCCTGTGTTGTTTTCTGTACCCCAGTGGATGGGCACACCCTTTGGTGGTGGCCCCAGCCTCGGAGAGTGGAGCTGGGTCTCAGTGGAACCAGCACAGATCTTGAAACGGAAGACGTTAGTTTGAGTTTCAGTTCTGACACCTGCCCTGCTTGCCGTCCTCACCTCTGTGGGCCTCAGTTTCACCACGTATAAAACTTTTAAATGAAGAAAAACGCTACCTGCTCCTCTGTCTGCTAAAGTTGTTGTGAAGAGCACATAAGATGTGTGAAACTTGTTTATTTAAAAGCATTACAAGAATATCAAATATGATTGTCATTGGCAGGGATTCCAGGAAATGCTGGCAGAATTGGAGTTAAGGTGAATTAGAATCATTTCTACTGTCTGTTTACAGATCTCCCTCTCTGGCCTGTGCCTGCTGTGGGGTTAGGACAAGGTGGTCATTGAGATGTATCTTCAGCCAACAGAAATTGAGGGAAGCAGAAGAGGTGTGAGCTTGGCTGTCTCCAGGCTGCAGCAGAGTGGGCTGGGGGCGTTGACCTGCGTTGCGTGCCAGCTGTTTTGAAGCACTGTGAAATCTCTGTGGGCTGCTTGGCTAGATTTGGCATTGCTTTTTCCCTCAGCCTGCGTGAATGGGATGTGAAGGCACCTCCTGATTTCCATGACACCCTAGGGGCTCTTCACAATAGTAACAAAAGCACAAACAATCCTACACAGGATTTACATTAAGCTAAATACTCCTTTTTTTTTTTGAGACAGAGTCTCGCTCTGTCACCTAGGCTGGAGTGCAGTGATGTGATCTCGGCTCACTGCAGCCTCCATCTCCCAGGTTCAAGCAATTCTCCTGCCCCAGCCTCCTGAGTAGCCGGGATTACAGTCACATACCACCACGTCTGGCTAATTTTTGTATTTTTAGTAGAAACTGACTTTCATCATGTCGGCTAGGCTGGTCTCAAACTCCTAACTTCAGGTGATCCTCCCGCCTCAGCCTCCCAAAGTGCTAGGATTACAGGCGTGAGCCACCAAGCCCGGCCTTCATTAAGCTAAATTTTCAACTCCTAACCTGAAAGTCGGAAATGTGAGTGGGAGCCAGGTAGCTTTCTCTTAGGCAGAGCAAGGGTTTATGCGTGGTCCCAGGGCTTGTCTGGGGTTGCTGGTTAGACCCAGGAGCCTCGGTGTTACCCTGTGGCCCATTTGGAGGAGAGGAGGGCACCTGATTTCCTCTTTCGGAATCAGTGCGTGATTGGGTGCTTTATGGGTGATGATAGACTTGCAGCTGCTCAGCTGCTGCTGATTCTGCAGAAAGGGTGCCCCGAGCCTGGGCTGTGCGCTCCTGCACCGTCAGCCTTTGTTCTTAGTGTCTGTCTTCTCGTTTAGAGCCTCTCCATCCCTAGACACTAATGATTCTCTTCCAGGCTAGCCTCAGTGATCCTCTGACAGGTGAAAACGGAAGTGTGATTGTGATCAATGTTTCTCTTCCAGGGCTTGGCCCTCCGTGGGCCACTCTGGACAGGTGAAATACAGAAGTGTGACTGTGATCAGTGTTTCTCTTCCAGGCTGGCCTCAGTGGCCCTCTGACAGGTGTAAATAGAAGTGTGACTCTGATAGATGTTTCATAGGGTAGCTTTGGACACTGCTGCAGGCAACTTTCGTTTCTTTCCAGAAATCCATCTGCAGCTAGCCAAGGGAGTATGTATATGTGATTTTATGTCTCTGAAAGAAAGGCATCTGAACCTATTTATGAGAGAGCCTTTTGTTGGAACATGGGTTTGTCTCTGTGGATCCTGCAATGGAGACTGAGCCTGCCTGAGGCTGTGCGGCTGCTCACTGGAGGGTCACATCAGAGCTGGCTTTGGAGGCATTCTGGACTGGGAGGGCCAGGGGCACTCTGCTCTGGAGGACGGGAGGGTTGGAATAGAGCCCGGAGTCTCGGGAAAAGCACGTCAGCCTGGACTTGCTCGTGCCGATCTGTGTCCTCCTCTGCCCTTCCCCCGCCACGTGTCAACACTGGGCCGGCCCCTTTCTGGTGAGCAAGCTGCTTCCCAGAACCAAACTCCTCTCTACCGTGAAGTCAAATGCTTGTGTCAGGACATCAAGCCATTCCAGGTAGTCTCTTTTCAGAACTCTGACGTCCTCTGTGCCATTGGCATCTTCACCAGAATTTCTCTTGAGTACTGTGAGAACTGTTGCTGTCTCAGTAGACTTGCCCTTTCCATGAGGTGGCAGCTCCCATTGGTTCTTGGGGCCCTGCATAGCACCAAGCTACCTGACAGGCATGGTGAGTATAAACTCTCTGCGTTAAGATGAGGAAACCAAGGCCAGAGTGTGCTCAACATTACAGTGGAGCGAAGCTCAGACACAGGATTAGAATTCTTCAGCCTGATCACCTACTCAAAACACTTGGTGGACTATCTACCCTGATGCACTGATGGCTTCAGGAACACAAAGATGATGAGAATAATCGTTCTCCCCAGCGGAGCCTCTGGTTTTGGAGTCCGTTCAGACTTGAACAGAAGGGGAGGGATGCCCTAATAAAGATGCATGTAAAAGCCCTTCGAGGGTGCGAAGTGGAGCCAGAAGCAGGATTGGGTAACGACAGCAGAAGTAGGGGAGAAGCCATCCTTCCTGTCTTCACTTGCCCCTCAGGATTTGAGAGGTCAGCCCTGCAACTACTGACTTGACGGATTACTTGTTATTTAACTGTAGGGAACCTCCAGGTCATGAGCCACATATTTGAACCAAAGAGTTAAAATATTTCAAACCCCAGTGCATAACCACTACCCTTTCTGAGATCTTACCCGGCTACATCCGGGTGGACAGGTAAGGAAGATAGACAGCTAGAGCACAGCACTCGTGCGATTTAAGAGGAGACCCAGCTGAATTCCAGTGCTTTAGACATGTCCACAGCCTCCCAACACCAAGAAGCAGCCGTCAGGAAGGATGGCCTGACTAGCTGATATGAATTAAGTCAAGGTTTACCTGTGAGATAGTATAACACACAAAACATGTTTTCAGGAGAGCTGCATGACACGCTGGTGAGTTGTATGTTACTGGAGAATTGGGTGTATAGCTTAAAAGAAACCTCTTTGCCTTGACCAGATACACTGATGTGTGCCAGGATTTCCATCTGCCAAAAAGGCACCTTGGGAGATGATGTAATAATAACAGTAAAACTACCCTAACAGTAACAAACTAACTTGGCCAGGCACAGTGGCTCACGCCTGTAATCCCTGCACTTTGGGAGGCCGAGCCGGATGAATCACCTGAGGTCAGGAGATTGAGACCATCCTGACCAACATGGTGAAACCTCATCTCTACTAAAAATGCAAAAAATATCTGGGCATGATGGCGTGCACCTGTAATCCCAGCTACTCGGGTGGCTGAGGAAAGAGAATTGCTTGAACCTGGTAGGTGGAGGTTGCAGTGAGCCGAGATTGTACCACTGCACTCCAGCCTGGATGACAGGGTGAGACTCCCTCTCAAAAATATATATATTCCATTCTGGGCCAGGCATAGTGGCTGACACCATAATCCCAACACTTTGGGAAGCCAGGGCAGGAGGATCACTTGAGGCCAGGAGTTTGAGACCAGCTTGGGCAATATAGCAAGACCCTGTTTCTTAAAAAAATTCAAAAATTAGGTGTGATGGCGCACACCTGTAGTCCCAGCTACTCAGGACGCTGAGACGGGAGGACCACTTGAGCCCATGATTTCGAGGCTGCAATGAGCCATGACTGCGCCAGGGCACTCCAGCTGGGACAATAGAGTGAGACCCTGTGTCAAAAACAAACAAATTCCTGCATGATCGAGTGAAAGGACTGTTAGAGACTAGGGTTAGCCTTGGCTCCGGCTCATGTGAGTCTTTGGACATGTTATTCAACATCACTGACTCAGAACCCTCAGTGTAATCACAGGGACTTTGGAATCTTGTGACGTTCAAGGCCACATGTGTAGCCTGCGCGTCGTAGTGCCCAGCACAGGCAGTCGCCCAACAAACACTGCTGCTGCTCCCTCATCGCCCGCTTCACAAGCAAGAAACACCGCATGTCATGTGATCTTGGAGAACTCTTGTGACCACACACTCCCTGCCAGTAGGAAGCCACTGAAGTTGTTTGTTGGAGGCAGCGTGTGAGGACAGAAACCACCCTGCCATAGCAGTGGCTTAGAAACTTGCTTTCCACACACAGCTCTGGGGCTTGCCCTCCTGGAATGAGAACATAGCTGTCAACGGTACAAAAATATGAGTCCCATCAAGCAACCTGCTAAGGCAAGTGACTGGGGCAGCAGAGGAGAAAAGCCCAAGTTAGTGGCAGCAGGTGTCTGAGAATGAGTGCAGGAAGACCTTTTGTACACTGCAGGTCTCTTTAACAAACCCTCTGAATCTTTCCTCCCCAGGGGTGACTTCTCCTAAAAATAGGCTAGAGCCCTTCTCCTGCAGATAGCAGATGACATGCAGCTTGACCAGAGGAACGGTGAAGTCCCCGAGGCAGGTAGTGACCCATCCCACTACTTAGGTTTCTAAGTCAGGATGGCACCCATGTTGCCAATGGGATCTCCTGCGAGAACTTTAGCTCAAAGCAAGATAGGAACGAACCAGTATCCGAGATGATTCTTCACTGTATTTTGACCAACCCAGATCAAGGCAGTGGGGTCCTTCTCGGCTTCGTACATTCCATAGGCCTGGCCCTACACAGGAAAATGTCTGGGCAGACATGGTTCCGAACGTTTCAGAACAGCCACACTTCACGTGGTTTCATCCTGTTTCCCAGTGTGTGAGGACATGTGGGGGAATGTAGGGACTGTATTGTTTACAACTTGAATGGGGTCAAACAGATGGAGGCATGGGTCCCCCTTACAGCCCTGTCCACGATCTGGGCTCTGTGCGAAGAGGGTGTCCCAATTTCACAGGGTGATTTTGTGAGTTTCTGAGAGCAGTGGATCAGGCAGCACAAACGTCACTGTGACCAATTTTGCTGTGGACTTAGACCCATGCTGCCAGCCTGGTCGTCTCTTCAGGTTTCTCTTCCTTACATCTGCCCTGAGACTTTGCAGTTCAGAATGGGTTCATGGCTTGGTGCTTCCTTTAGTTCAAGAAGATCGGGGCAGGGAAGGCTTTGGGTGGACATGTGGGGAAGGCAGCTGAAATGACGTTAGCTGGGCTGGGCGTGGTGGCTCATGCCTATAATCTCAGCTACGTGGGAGGCCGAGCTGGGAGGATTGTTTGAGACAAGGAGTTCAAGACCAGCCTGGGCAACATAGTGAGACCCTCTTCCTACAAAAACATAAATAAGAGAAATAACCAAGATGAAATGATGATAGTCGATCTTTCTTCAGAGTCACAGCAAAAATACTCAGTACCGCCTGGTAAAAGCAGCAGGAGTGACGGGGACTAGCTTAAGGAGAATCTCTGAATTTTAAAATGGCAGGAGCATACTTCTCAAATGGACGAGTCATTTCAAATCACAGCGCCATTCTTGCCGGAAGGTGACCACAGTCGGCCCCTTTAATCTTCCTGGGGTCATCAGCCTCTCTTAGCAGATGGGTGACACCCATGCGCTGTCCAAATGTGGGCCGCCCCAGGGCACAGATCTTGTCTGCTGTGTCACTGGAGTGCCTGAGCACCTGCAGGGTGTCTGGCTGGAAGCAGGCGGTCAGGAAACATTTGTTGAATCAGTGATGGGATGAATGAACCCCTGCAGCCATCCTACTTACAGACATGGGAAACAGGACGGGAATCAGTCTCTGTACACAGCACCTTTCCCTCAGTCCTTGTCAGACTCGGATTCCATTCAAACTTTCCCAAGCTTGTAAAGAAGGAAAGGAAAAAGGAATGGGAAGACAGGCCAGAAAAAGGCAGAAAAGGCCCTTGACATCCTGATTTCCTATGTGACACCCTTCTCGGTGGCCCAGAGCCCTGAAGTGCCCTCAGCAGCTGCCCTGCCGAGTACGGGGGCTTTGCCACCACTGCAGAGGGGAGGAAGAGGAGCTGCCTGCTGAGGCCCTGGGCAGACCCCGCCTCTTAGTATCCTCTGCACCCGCCTATGCCTCTCCAGGAGTCAGGTGGAAGCAAATAAAGCCCCCTGCCAGCTCTTGCCCGTCAGCCAAGAGCAGGTTGTCCTGTTAGGAGAAACGTTTCTTCCAGAATGATGTATGGAGCTCATGCAGGCAGTGATATTCCAAAACAGAACCTGAGGTGAGGCCCAGAGCCTTCTTCCTATTTAGGATGTGGCCCAGATCCTGGGAGCTGTTTCCTTGTGGTATGTGTGGGGCTATAATTGGCCTCCCAGTGACCTGAGAGCTGCCTGCCCTGACCCAGTGAAGACTTGACCTTGGAAATGATTGCAGATCTCTCATCCCGCATTGAGCTGGAAAGTCTGGAAAGTCGCTGTTGGGTTGTTGTTGCACTAAGGCATGTGAAGTAGAGGGCTGGGGGTGGGGCCCGCTAGCCGGTCAGGCAGGGTGGACTTCAGCTTTGCAATCCAGCACCTTGCAAAGCGCTTCTTTACATCTGCACTCCTGCTGTCTCCTGGGCTCTGCTGTTAGTTGAGGAGGGAGGAGGTCACAGGACTGTCTTCGCTGCCCAGGCCCCCGCTGTTACTGCTTTCACTGTCTCAGTTTCTCATCACCATCTGATTCATCTGACAGACAGCCCCTTCCTCAGGACAGAGAATCCGGGATGCTGATTATTTTGATTTGTTTGTGTGTGTGGTTTTGTTTTTTGTTTTGTTTTTTTTTTAATTTCGCATGGCACTTTGAGGTGAAGGGCTGGGAATGTGGAGCATATTTTGGCAGTTGGTGAGTTTGGGGTCCTTGCCCGGTGTCCTCTGAGTACCACCTTCCCTTTGGCCTGCCAGTGTGCCTCCGTGTCCCTGTCTCGCCACAGGGTGAGCTGGAGCTCTGTGTGATCCTGCTCAGTGGCCTGGTGGGTCTGGCACAGGAGAGGCAACTGGCCTCCCACCTCCCCTCTTCCGCCGTCCCCCGTGCAGCGTTTCTGCAGGCTTTCTCCGCGGACTGGCGTGTGAAGGACCTGCACAGTCCCCAGAGCTTCTGGTGTCTTTTTTGTTGGTTGTAGCCAAGCCCCAGATTAAATCAGTGTTTCCCCTTCCAGAGCCCCGGCCCTGGGCTTGGATTGCCACGTTCCGTTGCCTGACAAGCCATTAGTCTGTGGGGTTTGCAGGATCTCCAGGGCAGTAACAGTGGGAAGACTGAGTGCCTGTCGTTCCACATGCCAGATTCTCGCTCCAAGAAGCCTGCGTGAAGTGCTGTGTCCCTCACCTGGAAAATTACGGCGGGGAGGAGACAGTGGTGAAGATGCCCAAAGGGGAAGGCTAGGGCTGTTGTAAGTCTAGGGACAGCATGGTGATCTCCTGAGTGATGCCTTTCCTCCTCATGTTCAGATCTTGGCTCCAGGGCTCACTAGCTATGTGAACTTCAGTTACTTCATTTGCAAATGATAGTGCCTCACTGAATGTGTTTATTTTGCAGCCGGCTAACTCCATATGCTTCCGGAACACCTTTCTTGACTCTACCAGGTGTGCTCACTCACCCTCTCTGTGTTCTCCCATGGGACCACGTGCATACTCGCTCATGGTACTTGACACATTGGACTGAAATGATTTCTACAGGACCCTCTCCCAGGAGCTAGCCTGCAGCTCTTTTAGAGTAAAGAGTGTTTTAACCTGCTTTGTTTTCCATGGTCCTAGTAGCATTCTTGCCAGACAGTATGAGTTACCCACGTCAAACAGACACCTCTTGGATGTTTTCCTTCCTGAGTGTTTGTTCACTCTACTGTAAAATCACTTCCATCCGAATTGATGGCTGTTAGTTGTTTGTTTCCCTGAAGTGATGGTTCTTAATCCTGTTTTTCTTCTCCCATCTGAAAGAAATATCCCTTTTTATTCGTGTTTATGGAATTCCCAGAAAGCTGATTCTTGGGTAGTTGCTTGACTTGATCTCCCTTTCTCATCTGCTTTCCGTTGAGTGGCAGTTGTCAAAAATAAATGATGGAAAGAATCGAATGGCGCCGCAGTCAGGGTATCCTCAGGCCTCTCCCCTTCATGATGGGGAGGCTGTGGATTTTGACAAGAAGGAATGATGGGAAGACTGGTATTTGGGAATGAGGAGCTGGTGCAGTTAGGGCCTTTGCTCTCCCAGGGCCTGGGAGGGCAGGTCTGGAGAAACTTGAGGCCGGATGTATCAGGGTTGCTCTCTGCCTCTTTTCTGCCATTACCTGTAGTGCACATTTCCTCATCTTCCAGATGCCCTAGCCCAGCATCATAGCATATTCTTTTTGTGCCCTGAGCTCAGTGTTGGAGAATGGAGCAGTGATGTTTACAAAAGACCCTCACCAAGGAGCCAAAGGCTAAAACAGGTGGGCACGTGTACAGGGCACCAGTGAACCCAAGTATTCGTGTTTTGCCCCTTCATCACACCATCACCTGAATCTGTATATAAATACGCCACTGGATCTTGCTTTTCTAGTAAAGATTCTCTAGTAAATTTGAAAGATGCTATTTGGTGGAGGATGCCAGTAATTCCAACAGATGTGCCAAGACCTTATCCTGTGACTACCGGGGTTCATTAAAAGCTCTTTCTGGCTGGGCGCGGTGGCTCAAGCCTGTAATCCCAGCACTTTGGGAGGCCGAGACGGGCGGATCACGAGGTCAGGAGATCGAGACCATCCTGGCTAATACGGTGAAACCCCGTCTCTACTAAAAAATACAAAAAACTAGCCGGGCGAGGTGGCGGGTGCCTGTAGTCCCAGCTACTCGGGAGGCTAAGGCAGGAGAATGGCCTAAACCCGGGAGGCGGAGCTTGCAGTGAGCCGAGATCCGGCCACTGCACTCCAGCCTGGGCGACACAGCGAGACTCCGTCTCAAAAAAAAAAAAAAAAAAAAAAAGCTCTTTTGAGGCCGCCACAAAGACGTTCAAACACTACACACAACAGAAGTGCAGGCCTTCAGAAAACACTTCACACACAACCTGTCACAAAAATTGCTAAATCACCTGCTGCTTTCCTTAATAGCTGTTTTTTTCCTGATGGACCACCTGTCTCTCAACACTGACTTGTATGATGTGGCATGCCAGAACCCAGCGTCATCTCCTAGAGCTTAGAATGTTGTAGGAATCGGTAACCTGCCCAGCCAAGATGCCAGGCCAGTCATGACCTGCTCCCTCCAGCACCTCTGCCCCTTCTCTGCCTCCTTAAAGGTCTGGTAACACAGCCGGGCATGGTGGCTCACGCCTGTAATCCCAGCACTTTGGGAAGCCAAGGCAGGCAGATGACGAGGTCAGGAGATTGAGACCATCCTGGCTGACACGGTGAAACCCCATCTCTACTAAAAATACAAAAAATTAGCTGGGCACGGTGGCTCACGCCTGTAATACAGTACTTTGGGAGGCTGAGGTGGGTGGATCACGAGGTCAGGAGATCGAGACCATCCTGGCTAACACAGTGAAACCCCATCTCTACTAAAACTATAAAAACTTAGGCCGGGCACAGTGGCTCATGCCTGTAATCCCAGCACTTTCGGAGGCCGAGGCAAGCGGATCACGAGGTCAGGAGATCGAGACCATCCTGGCTAACACAGTTAAACCCTGTCTGTACTAAAAATAAAAAAAATTAGGCCGAGCGTGGTGGCTCACGCCTGTAATCCAGTACTTTGGGAGGCCGAGGTGGGTGAATCACAAGGTTGGGAGATAGAGACCATCCTGGCTAACACAGTGAAACCCCGTCTCTACTAAAAAATAAAAGATTAGGCCGGGCACGGTGGCTCATACCTGTAATCCCAGCACTTTGGGAGGCCGAGGCAGGCAGATCACGAGGTCAGGAGATCGAGACCATCTTGGCTAATACAGATCGAGACCATCTTGGCACCATCTCGGCTCACTGCAAGCTCCACCTCCCAGGTTCACGCCATTCTCCTGCCTCAACCTCCCGAGTAGCTGGAACTACAGGCGCCCGCCACCACGCCTGGCTAATTTTTTGTATTTTTAGTAGAGACGGGGTCTCACCGTTTTAGCCAGGATGGCCTTGATCTCCTGACCTTGTGATCCGCCTGCCTCGGCCTCCCAAAGTGCTGGGACTGCAGGCGCCTACCACCAGGCCTAGCTCATTTTTTGTATTTTTTAGTAGAGATGGAGTTTCACCCTGTTAGCTAGGATGGTTTCAGTCTCCTGACCTTGTGATCCGTCCATCTTAGCCTCCCAAAGTACTGGGATTGCAGGCGTGAGCCACTGTGCCCGGCCAGAGTGATGGGATTTTAAAATCACCTGGTGTGACCCCTGTGCACACAAAGGACTCAGGCCGAGGTCGCCAATGATGCTGAAACCACAGGGTGAAAGGACGCAGCCAGGGCACCCCGTGGCTTCTGGGCATCACCCACGGAGGACTGACGGGGAAGTGTGCCTGTGCATTGGAGAGAGGCCTGGGCGCCACCTCCGTGAGCAGTCAGGCCTGGTGTCCTTCCTCTGAGCAGCGATGCTGCAGTAGGGGCAGCATCACCCACGTGGCCTTATAAAACAGAAAGTGCCTTATCTAACCATGAGGAGACAGATCCGCAGTGTGAGACATTCTGCAGGCAGCTAGCTGGGCCCCCTCAGTGGCGGGGCACGTACCTGGTGGGGACTTGGATCCTGGGGCAGGCCACAGTGGGGGACGCACCTGGTGGGGTCTGGATCCCTGGGGCAGGCCGTCGGGGGGCGTGAACCTGGTGGGGCCTGGATCCCTGGGGCAGGCTGGCGGGGGACGTGAACCTGGTGGGTGCCTGGATCCCTGGGGCAGGCTGTGGGGGGACGTGAACCTGGTGGGTGCCTGGATCCCTGGGGCAGGCTGTGGGGGGGGTGCGTGAACCTGGTGGGGGCCTGGATCCCTGGGGCAGGCTGTGGTGGGGCGTGAACCTGGTGGGGACCTGGATCCCTGGGGCAGGCTACACCAGGGATGCCCTTCTCAGGCAAGGCTGCTTCAGGGGCACCTGGCTTCTGGCTGCCTGCGGTCTGTCCCACACCCCTCACCACCAGTCACCCTTGCGGGGAGACTGTCTCTCCCCTCTGGGGACCGGGGTTCAGGGTGATGAAGGAGAGAGAATGCCCTGACCTGGAGGGCAGATGGGGCCGCTTTCCTTGCTCCTACATAGCGAAATTCCCACTCTCATGCCAGGGTCCTTTTCTGGCCTGTGGCAATTCCGCAAATGCTCTGGCCTTCGGCCTGCCCCACATCCTGGCAGGAGGGCCTGCAGCCTGGGTGTCAGCCCCCACCCCCACGCCCCGTCTGTGGTTGGACCTCAGTGCGGTGCTTCTGTGCTTGTCCTGCAGGTTCAGGCGTGAACGGCCTGGAGGAGCCCAGCATCGCCAAGCGGCTGAGGGGCACCCCAGAGCGGATTGAGCTGGAGAACTACCGCCTTTCCCTGAGGCAGGCCGAGGCGCTGCAGGAGGTGCCCGAGGAGACCCAGGCCGAGCACAACCTGAGCAGCGTGCTGGACACAGGCGCCGAGGAGGACGTTGCCAGCAGGTCAGCACGCAGGGCTGCAGGGTGCCCACCCGCCACACGGCCCTAACAGCCTCCTCACCTCTGCGTGCCTCAGTTTCCTCTCCGTGAAGGGAGGTAACGCTCGTTGCCTCCTCACGGAATTGGCATGCGGGGAGAGTGAGTCCATGCCCTGACTGTTGAGAGCAGCACTTGGCTCACGGAGGCCTTGCAGGTGGCTCTGCACAGTGGCCTCACTGGGTCCTCCTCACAGGAGCCCCATAAAGTAACCAAGATGCTGACAGTGACCATGGCTGGGGTCACAGAGGCTGGAGCTGAGATTCCAACTCAGGCTTCCCAGGTGCCAGCCCAGGAGGCCTGCTGTCTTCCCTGCTGCCCACAGTCCATTCTCCCCAGTCCCTTTTAGGTTCTTAGCCTCATCTTGCAGTCAGTGAGGACTCCTCCATCAGACTCAATTCAGAGATTCAGGAAGTATTTATTCCTTGAGGAACTGACATGTCCCCAGCTCCAACTTTGTCACTGGGAAGGAAAGTAGCAGCCTCCGCCCCCCAGTTATTTACAGATTCAGCAGAGGGAAGGATGGGCACTTGGGGAGAGATGGACTGGGTGATTCAGCCGCCAGCGCACTGCCAGCGCACTGCACCGGGCCGTCTTGAGGGAGGCCAGCCCATCTCCCCAGGCATCTTTTTTTCTCCTGTAGGTAAAGAAAGGGACTGAAAATTTGTGCCCCAGGGGCCACGTGCAGCACCAGTGGCTGCATGCTTAGGCAGTTCCTGAGCTATAATCACTTCCAGCTGGGTGATACCTTTGGGGATGTGCGTGCTTTAATTCCAGGACTCCCTGTATCTGCTGCCCTGCACCCCCGGGCTCCCAGTGTCAGCGGAGAAGGCTTCAAAGTGCTCAGCCAATTACAGATGATCACAAGAGCCAAGAACCAAAAGGGAGGCCAGTGTCCTGCAGGGCTTCAGGACAGGAACTCATGCTGCAGCCCCGAGGGGCGGAGGCCCCAAGTCGCCTTGGAGAGCGTTTGAATCACACACTAGGCACCTTGATTTAGCCACAATGAAGGGAACATGTGGGGATAAGGAGAGCAGAGCAGTTTTTTTTTTTAAGGTCCAAGAACGCTTTCCAGAAGGTGTTTGGTGGGCCAAGCTGCTTTCAGCTGCACCCACCACCTCAGCCCTCGTGTCAGACACCCTCTGACTAGACTCGTTCTTGGGCTGCCTCCCAGACTGCTCCTCCATGGATGACAGGGGCAGCCTGTGCCTTGGCGTCTGCAGTTCCAAAGCTGTCACCGATGACGCATCCTCATCTAGAACTCTGCTTCTCCATCCAGGGCACCCGCAGAGACCCCACTGTCCTCACTGTGCCCAGATGAGGGGGAGCCCACACTCTCTCTTCACTGGCTCTGCAGTGATGGTGAGAGATGCGTGTGTCAAAACGCATTTAGAAACCCTTGAGCAGAGCTACTGGCTTGACCTTGGGCTGAGTGTGCGTCAGCGCCATTTTCTCCACTGTAATTTATAAACTGTGAGAGGCAGTGGGGCAGCAAGTTCATGTAATGTAGCAAGGACATTCCAGGAAGGCTAACCCCTGGCATTTATAGCAGGTATGACAGGAGGGCAGCACAGAAAACAGGAAGCCAGTCAGCATCTACGCAATGCAATACACGTCCCCATCTTACTCAGATTCAAGTTAAAAAAAAGATTTTAAAACTAGCATTCAGGCTGGGCGCCGTGGCTCATGCCTGTAATCCCAGCACTTTGGGAGGCCGAGGTGGGCACATCACTTGAGGTCAGGAGTTCAAGACCAGCCTGGCCAACATATTGAAACCCTGTCTCTAATAACAATACAAAAATTAGCTGGGTATGGTGGTGCACACCTGTAATCCCAGCTACTTGGGAGGCTAAGGCACCAGAATTGCTTGAACCTGGGAGGCGGAGGTTGCAGTGAGCCGAGATCACGCCTCTGCACCACTGCACTCCAGCCTGTGTGACAGAGCGAATCTCCATCTCAAAAAAAAATTAAAATTAAAAATTAAAATAAAGGCCAGGCACAGTGGCTCACACAAGAATCACTTGAACCCAGGAGGCGGAGGTTGCAGTGATCTGAGATCGCACCATTGCACTCCAGCCTGGGAGACGGTGAGACTCCATCTCAAAAAAAAAAAAAAAAAAAAAAAAATTAAAATTAGCATTCAGTGCTATACAGAATGAAAAATAGTCTCTTAAAAGTGAAGAGCTGGGTGGTGGCTCACGCCTGTAATCCCAGCACTTTGGGAGGCTGAGGCAGGTGGATCACTTGAGGCCAAAAGTTCAAGACCAGCCTGGCCAACATGGTGAAACCCCGTCTTTTCTAAAAATACAAAAAATTAGCCTAGTGTGGTGGCCGTCGCCTGTAATCCCAGCTACTCGGGAGGCTGAGGCAGGAGAATCACTGGAACCCAGGAGGCAGAGGCTACAGTGAGCTGAGATCGTGCCATCAAACTCCAGCCGAGGCAGCAAGAGCGAAACTGCATCTAAAAAAAAAAAAAAAAATGTGAAGAGCCCAGCCAGATGCGGTGGCTCACACCTGTAATCCCAGCACTGTGGGACACTGAAGTGGGCAGATTACTGGAAGTCAGGAGTTCAAGACCAGCCTGGCCAACATGGTGAAACCCCCGTCTCTACTAAAAATACAAAAACTTGCCAGGTGTGTCGGCACACACCTGTAATCCAGCTACTTGGGAGGCTGAGGCAGGAGAATCACTTGAACTCGGGAGGCGGAGGTTGCAGTCAGCCAAGATTGTGCCACTGCACTCCAGCCTGGGCAACAGAGTGAAACTCCGTCTCAAAAAAAAAAAAAAAAAGTGAAGAGCCTGAGCTGGTACGGTGGCTCATGCCTGTAATCCCAGTACTCTGGGGAGGCCGAGGCAGGCAGATCACCTGAGCCCAGGAGTTTGAGACCAGGCTGGGTAACAGGATGAAACCCTGTCTCTTCAAAAAATACAAAAATTATCCGGACCTGCCTACCTGCCTGTAGTTCCAGCTGCTCAGGAGGCTGAGGCAGGAGAATCACTTGAACCTGGGAGGTGGAAGTTACAGTGAGCCAGGATCATGCCATTGCACTCCAGTCTGCGAGATAGAGCAAGACTCTGTCTCAAAAAAAAAAAAAAAAACAGCACCCCAGGGAAGGAGCTATAAATGTCTTACTTCCCTGGGTGGCCGTAGAACACAGGACAAGAAGTGTGTGGTGTTTTTCTCTGTCTTCCCTACAGCACCAAGCACAGAGTTGGGTGCCCTTCAGCCCTCGTCCTTCCTTGCTGAAATGTTAGACTGGAAGATGAGAAATGGTATCATTTTAAGGCATTAACCATTCCAGCCAAGGAACTCTCATTTCACAAGTTTAGTGAACTCTTAACTCTGGCCTCTGCTGCAGGGGACAGCAGCATGATGTTTCAGAACCTGACTTTGGAGTCAAAGCCTGGATTTGAAGTCCAGCTCTGCCACCTGCTAGCTGTTGGCAATTTACTTAACCTCTCCATGCCTCAGTTTCCTCATCTGCAAAGGTGCTGCACTTGATAGGTTTGTTTTGAGGATTAAGTCATATGAAGCACAGACAAAGGCCGATGCCCAGAGTTACTGCTGCTCTTCCTCTCCTGGTGCAGCACAGGTCTCCCTCACTGGGAGGGGCAGGACCAGGCGGTCTTGTATTGGTTTCCTTAAACGGGGGATTAATGCCCGGACTTGGGCTAGGCTGAAACTCACCCTGTCCAAGAATGTTGATAACCAAGCTTTCCCATGCCAGAGTCACCCAGGGCTTGTGATGAAAGCACAGCACGTTGGGCTGAGTTTCTGATTCAGTGCCTCTGGGGTAAAGCCCCAGAATTTTAGTTCTAAAAGTTCCCAGGTGATGCTGTGGTCCGAAGACCACAATTTGAGGAACACCCCTTTAATTTTTCTAAATTGCTCTGATGATAAACATCACCTGGGATGCTTGGTTAAAAATAAAATTGCAGCCAGGCATGGTGGCTCACACCCGTAATCTCAGCCCTTTGGGAGGCCGAGGCAGGAGGATTAGTTGTGTCCAGGAGTTCAAGACCAGATGGGGCAACAGAGCAAGATCCAGTCTCTACAGATGAGCCAGTGTGGTGGTGTGCTCCTGTGGTCCCAGCTCCTCAGGAGGCTGAAGCGAGAGGATCGCTTGAGCCCAGGAGTTCACTGCCTGGGTGACAGAGTGAGACCCTGGCTCAAAAACAAAACAAAACAAAACAAACGTAATTTCTAGGCCCTCCCTGGAGGGATTCAGTGGGTTTGGGGTGGAGGCCAGGAAGGTCCGTTTCTAACAGATCCCCAGGTGAGTCTCATAATCGATTCATGGTTTAGTCACACGAGTGCCTATAAATCCTAAACCCTGTCTCAGACCCTTGGCCCAGGCCTAATCAGCTTCATGCCTCTACCTTGCAGTCAAGGTGGAACCTATCTCCTGGAGGAGACCCTGGAAATAGCACCTTTGTTTTCACTGGAAAGGTCACTTGGCCAAAGCCCAGGGAGAGCTGGCTTTGTGATGTTAGTGTTGTTTTTCCATGATTGCCTTCCTTTCTGGAAGAATGTGCCCCAGGCAGCAAAGGCAGCTGGCAAAGTGCCCATGTGCTGAAGATCTTCAGCGTTTCCACATTCTTGGCTCTGGGGAGAAGTCAGGAGGGCTAGCACACACAGGTACGTTTTCTGATGAGACAGGCGAGGTCACAGGAAAGTAGGTGGCACGCGCTGCTCTCTATCAGAATAACACGCAAGTGAGAGAAGTCTACTCCTTCAAGACTGGCCATGAATAAGTGGGGATTTCTGCCTGTTCTGTCCCTCCCGCCTCACCCACTTTTCCTGCAGAGGCAGTTCCTGAGCCATTGCCGAGCAGGACACTAGTTTTAGCGTGGATTACATTTCCACCGTGTGAAGCTTGCCGCATGATGTCCATCTTCTCCAGCAGCCTGCTCAACATTAGAGTGTTTGCACAGTTGTCAGGGAAGGGAACCCAGGGGCACGGCCCAACAGGACAGAGGATTGCCGAGTCCCTCTGATTACGAGTGGGTTAATTCAAAAGTGAAAACCATGGTTCCCCATTGCCCTTTGAAAACTACCCAGGAACTTCAAGTGGTTGCTGGCAGCAGCCTGTTCATTTGTGGTAGGGTCTGCTTGAATTCCTGGTCTTCTCAGGTTGCATCCCAGCAGCCAGGAGCTTGATCGAGACCTTCTTCCTGGTCTTGTCACTCTGACAGAGGCTACTGACTGGGAACTCTTGGGCTCTGGGAGAACCACCCAGGAAGGTACAGTGTGACACCGTGTGGGCCCTGGTGGAATCCCGACTTCTCCTTATGCAAATGACCCGACTTCCTTAGGCTTCAGTCTCATCATTTATAAAAGCAGGGCAGCCCCGTGACCTACAGCATTTGTGTGATTAAATGAGCTACCGGGGGAAAGCAGCTTGTGCTGCAGACATGCGGTCAGGGCCGCCCTCCGTCAATCACTGTCATCCTCAGATCTACCCCTCTTGACACGCAGAGGGCTGCAGAGCACATCAAGTAGGTCTAACCTTGTCTGTTTAGAATCAAGTGGGCGTGCCCGTTGGATTTCTTTCCCATGCTAGGTCCACCAGTGTCTCAGTGAGAAGACAGCTGGGGGGAAATTCAGAGCAGGTGCTTTGAATTGAGTGGCTGGGTATAAACTGAGGCAGGGAGGGATTTTGCTGGACACTCTTCTAACTGGAACAGCCAGCACCTTCTGATGGAGGCTTTTCCGGGGGACAGTCGGGGTGCAACCTCTGACGCCTCTGAAAGTAGCGTAAGCCTGTCCTGGCTTTCACTGCAGCCCCTGGCACATTCCTGCTGTCCTGGCCACGCTTGGCCCTGTGAGGAGGACAGTAGGGACCCAGCACCTGCCCTTGGAGAGAGTGTGGCCCTGGGGGAGGCAGACTCGAATCAAGCAATCTCACAGGGCAATACGTTGTCACCAGTGCCAAAACAGATCCTGTGAGGTGGGAAAGGTGATCCTGATGACTAGATCTTCTGACCCCTGTCTCTCCTGGGAGGCAGTGTTCTGAAAAGTCACCCTCTCCCCAGAGGGAGGGTGAAGTTGGTTGTCTGTGTTGCATTTGTTTCTGGTATAGTGATCTTCTGTGCTGAAGAAGTTTGCAGGCTAAGGTCGGCTGCACTGCAGGTTCCTTGCTCATCTGCCCTCTCCCTCCAGATTCCTCCCTTGTTTTGCCCCTCCTCCTGGGTTCCTTCCCCTCTGCCCCTCCTCAGGTCCTCCCTCCTTCCCCTTCCCTCCAGGTGCTCCCTCCTCTGCCCCTCCTCCACGTGGCTCCCTCCTCTGCCCCCTCCCCTCCAAGAGATGCAGGTGCTCAGAACCTCGAGGCACTGAATTCACACTGCGAATCTTGTGTGTGACTCGCAGGATCTGGGCAGACCCAGAGACTGCCCCGGTCCTTTGAAAATGATGGACTGGAAAGGAGTTGGAAACCCCTGCTGGGTTCCTCTGTGTCCTTCCCAAAGAGAGGGTGGCCTGTCTGGGGGCTGCAGAAGCAAGCGCCAAGGTCTCTGGGAGGTGGGCTGGGTTTGCAGCTGGTGCGGAGGTGAGGGTTGCTTTCTGCTGTTTTCTGTGCTCCCGTGGTCCTTGAGCTGTTGTGGAACCAGCTGATGGGACACTAACGGCTGTGGGCTGGCCTCGCTGGCCTCATCTCGGGGCATTTCTTCAGTGCCACATCGTGCCTGTGCAGCTGTCTTCACGACGTGGCGCAGGGTGAGGACAGGCCTGCACTGAGGCCCCTCCCAGTGAACTGCAGTGCGGCCCTGCCCTGTTGCCAACTGCTAGGCCGCCTTGCATAGGCCCCGGCTGCTCGGCTGGGAAGGAGGAACCGGGGGCCTGCCCTTGGCCCAGCGAAGATTTGAGATGAGCATAGATGCATCCTGAGCCTTGCTTTGTGTTCAGACAGTGTTAAATGACATGCACTAGGTTGTGTATTGTGTTCATTAATAAGAAAGTAATGAAAACACCAACGTAAGGCCAAAGAATACCAGTAAAAGTGATCCCGAAAGGCCGGGCACGGTGGCTCAAGCCTGTAATCCCAGCACTTTGGGAGGCCGAGGCGGGCAGATCACGAGGTCAGATCGAGACCATCCTGGCTAACATGGTGAAACCCCGTCTCTACTAAAAAATACAAAAAACTAGCCCGGCGAGGTGGTGGGCGCCTGTAGTCCCAGCTGCTCGGGAGGCTGAGGCAGGAGAATGGCGTAAACCCGGGAGGCGGAGCTTGCAGTGAGCTGAGATCCGGCCACTGCACTCCAGCCTGGGCGACAGAGCGAGACTCCGTCTCAAAAAGAAAAAAGTGATGCCGAAAATAATCAAAATCCAGATGCCAGGTTTTCCATGGCCCAGTCTTAGGTTTGCCCACTTTAGACTTCTCCTCCCCGCCCTCCGCCCACTGTGCTTGTGTTCTGCTACGCTTTAGCATGCTGTGCGTGCCACACCTTTCCTCCCCTTGAGAATAAGGAGCTTTTTTTTTTTATTTTATTTGTATCTTTATTTTTTGTAGAGACGGGGTGTACCCATGGTTGCCCAGGATGGTCTCAAACTCCTGAGCTCAAATGATCTACCCGCCTCAGCCTCCCACAGTGCTGGGATCACAGATGGGCGCTACCGGGCCCAGCTGAGCATAAGAGTCTTTTCTGTGTCACCTTTGTGTTCCCTGCAGTGTCTAGCAAGTGCGTTGTAAGGGGAAGATAATTGAGTACGTTTTATTCAGGTAAATGAATGAGTGAAGCCAATTCACTACCCTGAGCTCCTCCTGGCATATTCCTGTGTCCACTGGCTGAGCCGGGGGTGCTCAGAAATGTTCGCCAAGTAAATGAATGAACAAACTCAGAGTGCACGAATAATCAACTCACAGTCCCGCAGCCAGCCAGTAGCAGAGCTGGTGTGGCACAGTGAGGAATCGGCCAACTGGAAAGAGGGAATACAGCCCACAAGACTGCCCCACTTCTGACCCCAGTGGCGAGTTCCGGAGTCTCCCAGAATCACCTGCAGGTTTGGACAGTTTGCTAGAACTCGCAGAACTCACCGAAAGCTGTTGTCCTCATGATTATGGTTCATTACAGGGAAAGGGCACAGATGTCAGTGAGCCAAGGGAAGAGAAGTACGTCGGGTGAGTCCAGGAAGGAACCAGACCCGGTTTCCGTTGTGCTCACTGTGGGGCCAGAACGGCCGTACTCTCTTGGTGTCGATGTGTGATAATACGCCAGGAGTGTTGCTCACCTGAGGCATCCTGAGACTCTGTGTTTGGAGTTTTTATGACATAGGCAATGATTGATTGATTGTCCACATGGTTGATGTCAGTCTCCAGGTCACTGGATACCGTGCGACCCAAAGCCTCATCCTAATCACATTACTAGACTATGCAACATGACCTGAGGCCCCTGGCAAACAGTGACAGCCCCGTAGACAGGGCATCCCAGGCATGTCTGGGTTACCTTCTTGAAGCCAAGACAAGGGCTGGGGTGCTGCCTTTGGACAAGGCGAGCTTCTTCACCTGGCAGTGATCACCCTGGCAGTGCCCCTCAGTGCTCATCGCGGCGTATTCGCTGGTTCGCCCTCTCACACACAAGCGGGCTGTGGAAGAGCCTGCCTGGGCAGAGAGAGGACACACCCTCGCGAGAGGTCAGGGCAGATGCTCCCTCGTGCCTGATGCTTCTTGGGTTTTGTTGGGTCAGAGGTCAGGCTGTGGCTTTAACGTGAAAGCCGATTGCCCCCGGCCTCTCACTGCAGGCAAGGCCTCTCCTGAAAAAGATGCTTTAGGAATGATCAGACCACGAAACACTCAGAAGCATCTCCATTTATGCAGCAATGTTGGGGGTTTTGCGCGTATTGGAGCCCCACAGGTTGCAGGGAACCCGGTGTTGTTCCTGTCCTGCCTCCCTCCACAGGGCAGGAGTGGGGTACACTGCTGCAGGAGGGTGGCCAGAGCGAGGAGCTACGGTTTGGGTAGTGTGCGTTGTGGCGTGTGCGTTCTCATGGGGGTACAGCTTCCTATGTCCACCATGCTTGCCTGCAGCTGCGAGGGGAGTGCTTGGCAGTGCAGCAGCCGGCAGGAGCGACGGCCCTGGGGTTGGAGGTTTGTCCCCACCCTTTCCCTGTCGTCTCTGTCCTGTGGCTTTGCAGTGAGCGGTGCCTCTGCCGTCATTTCCCTGTGTGTCCCCACGGCACATGGTGGGTTCTGAGGAGTGCCAGGAAATGGAATCTGTCACCCCACCCTGGCACACGGACCTTGATCATCAGCTGGTTCAGTCCAGGCCTCTCTGGGCCCCGCTTCCCCCACCACGCCCACAGCTCTCCTGAGAGGGCTTCTGACAGGCCGCAGTCACACAGAATTGAGTTCCTCTAACTAGACAGCAGGCCAGGACCACCATTCTCGATTCCCAGTGTCATGGGTTTATATCAGAAGGAGTCTACTGTCCCTGCTTGTGCCCTCAAGGCCCTGTGAAACTTAAACCAGCGATCTCGGTGTTTGCTGGTTGAAGCGCCCTGAGGGATGGGGCTGTGCCTTCAGTTTGAGCTGTTGCAGTCAGGAACTTCCATGGTCTCCCTAAGGAGCTGCTCTCCCAGTTCTGCACGCTCCCCTCCACAGGCAGAGGTTGGGCCAGACCCACAGGCAGCCCTCGGTGGTCCCCTCCCCACCCCATCCACCTGAGAAGTGCGCGAGGTCTGTGAGCAGGAGACATTCTTCCCTTTGTCCCCTTAGTCGGGCTTGGGTAGGTGGCTTCTGATGCCCGGGTACCCTGTCCTGCTGGCGTCGCTCTCTCTGCCCTCCCGCCTCTCTCCGCCTGCTCAGCCGCTGCTGTGCCTGGGACGTGTTGCTTCTGACGGTGGCCCTTTCCTTACCCCTTCTCAGTTTTTCTTCATTCCCTCACTCTGGCCGTGTGGTTATTTCCTCACAGTAGTTCCGAGTCTGAGATGGAGGAGGAGGACGAGGAGGAGGAGGAGGAGCCTCGCCTGCCCCCCTCTGACCTGGGTGGCGTTCCGTGGAAGGAGGCCGTGAGGATCCATGCCCTTCTGAAAGGGAAAAGTGAAGAGGAGCTAGAGGCCTCCAAGAGCTTTGGGCCTGGGAATGAAGAGGAAGAGGAGGAGGAAGAATATGAAGAGGAGGAGGAGGAGGACTATGACGAGGAGGAGGAAGAGTCCAGTGAAGGTCAGAACAAAATCTCTGCTCCTAACCCTGCCCTGTCTCCCAAGGTGATCTGTTTCACGCGTGGGTGTAAGAGGTTTCTGGGGCTGACGTCACACGGGCGTGCCTCCTGCACAGCCCAGGGACCACCCCTCCCGACCTTAGACATGGGGGGCAGAGGGAAGGACACTGTGGCATTGAGCAGACGGTTGGCAGTGGAAATAATGTCCCTTGTGCACATTGGTTTAGAAATTGGAAGTGGAAGGCAGAGAGCCAGTCCAAGGACTCCTCCAAGTTAGGCCACTCATTCTTGTCTCCTCCTCGTTTTCTCTTTTTGCCCTTTAGTTTCAGTTGAAAAAATTATTTTAATAAAGAAAGAGAATTTAGCTTTCTAGAGGATTCCTTGATCCTAGTCTAGGGTTTCGGAGGTGGCTATGAGCTTAGTGCCCACTGGACTGGGCTCAGTCGATGGCACCCAGGGCAGCGTTTGGGGGACAGTGTCCTGAAGGGAGACTCAGGCTCAGGGGCCAGCTGCTTTGGCTGGTTCTGAAATAGTCTCTTACCTTGGACTTGAGATTTTTCTATTCTGCCCCTATCTCTGGCTGTGTGTGGCCTCAAGTGATGAGGAGGGACGTGCTGGGCCTGTGCAGGAGAGAAGGCCATTCTTTCTCTGCTCTGGCAGCACAGAAACCTGGGGGATGGTAAAGACTGAGCCGGGGCAGGTGGAGATCTGAGTCCCCACAAGATAGATGTGGAGTGATCAGGAAGGACATGACCTTTAACTTCTGAGCATCAGTGACTCCCTGCAATGGTCAGAGGAGCAGTTGAGTTCTCGGTGGCCCCAGATCCCACAGAACTGGCACTGAGCTCGTCTCTGCTTCTCCCGGGTCCTGTGTGCTTGCTGCCCAGTCTCATCCGGGGATCTGTTTTCTCTGGCACATAGGCCTAAGCCTTTCCCTGACAGGGCTCATGTTCCTGATCCAGTTCCCCGGGAGCTGTGCAGCTCTGGGATGCTGGCCCCAGTGAGGTGGACCCTTGGGCGTCCGCCTGAGCGGTCGGGGTCAGGGACTTCCTCGGGCTCCCTAAGGAGCTGCTTTTCCACTTCTCTACTCTTCCCTCCAGAGGCAGAAGCTGGGCAGGACCCACAGGCAGCCCTTAGTGGCCCGCACCCGACACCCAGTCTGCTGTAGGAGAAATGGGGTCTGTGAACCTGGGCTCTCCCTCCATGCCGCTGTGTCTGCAGAGCCAGGTGCCGGCATGGCCTCTGCTAGCCAGCGGAGTGAGCACGCACAGCTGGTCCAGGCACGGTGTTTTGTTTGCATTGTTCCAGACATCGTCATCTCCATGTGATGATGATCACTCAGCAGCTCTGAGCTCCGGCACAGCTTAGGGTCGAAGCATGTTCCCTTTTCATTTCCTGTAGGAAATGAGCTTTAACTACACAAACACATACTGACAAATTCGGCTAAACTCCGAGAGTCCCGGACAGAAGCCTGTGTCCCTAGCCCAGGTGTGAGTCTGTTGGGCAGCCGACCTCGGTGCCTGTGCAGGCAGTGGCTGGACACCACTGCTCTCTTCTCTTCCCTCCCGACTTACCCTCCTGTGGGATTCCGGATGCTGTGTGGGTTTCTGGCTCCCCCTGGTGTAGAAGGGGAGTACTGCCCCGGGACACACCACTCCTGCAAGGCGGGTGGCCACGCCAGGTACCTCCCACAGGAAGATTTGAGGGCATTGAAAGGTACCCCCTTTGCCCCGTGCCCACCTTCTACCACAGCTCCCTGGTAGCCATCCAAAATGTGCCTCCAAGAGCACGTCTCACAGACAAAGGCTTGTGTTTTATGGAACTGAGCTCTGCACACACCTCGCTGGTCCCAGCCTGCCCAGACAGCCAGGCGCAAAGTAGCATGTGAGTCAGAAGAGGTTCTGGAGGAAGTTGGAGAAGGCTCCAGAAGTGGCCTCATGGAATGCGGCCCCACCTGTGCCCCATATGTTTTGCTGCAAGCTGCTCATCTCCAGCCAAGACTTGGCTGCTTCTCTGATGCAGGAAACCTCCTGTCACCAGCACAGGTGACTTTAATGCCTCTCCAAGAAAGGAGGAAATGCTGGCTTGTGCTGTCGATACGTCCCCAGGGCTGCATGTATTACCACGAAGCACAGCAGGACTCTGAGAGAAGAATGCCTCTCTTCTCTTTGTTGCTGAGGAGGTAGAGAGAGTCCTGTGACATCCAGGCTGTTAGGTGACTCTGCTGTGACTCAGTCCCACCCAGCACCATAAAGAAAGGCAAATTGACCTTAGAAAAAGTCCACAAATCTATAGAGACCAGCAACTCCAGCAACGGGCTGATACCCCACGTATGGCAGAGCTCATGACACTGGGCGGTCTTGCTGGTCCTTTCTGCCCATCTCACATTCCCTGTTGCTTGAAGAGACTGTCATAGTGATTGAAGCCAAGGCCAGATTGTCTGGTTAGACTCAGAGGAGGCATGTCACCCATTCCCAGATGGAAGCTGGCTCCTGGCAGGAACACAAATCCTTCAGATCAGGTGGCACCTGCTCTTGCTGCCTGAACAGCCACCTTCCCTTCCCAGTTGCTGGCTGTCCCTTTATCTTAACCCAACTGTGTGGCACGGTTCGACACTAAGTACAGGGATCCCACAGGGCAGGGATCCGGAGGCCACTGGTAAGTTTCCATATAGCTGAGAAACCAGGCCTTGTTTCCAGAGGTGATAAGCAGGGCACCACATGGAGTTTTCAGGTAAGGACTTTGACCTCAGAGGTGTTGGTCTCATTCTCGCCTGTGAACTTCCAAAGGTTTGGAAATGGACATGAAAGAGCTCTGCTTCCCTCCCAGCCATCGCCTCCCGTGACTCTACCCTCCGCTGGGATCCATGTCCTTGCCTCAGACCCAGCATGCAGCATGAGGCCCGCTAAGGGAGGGGGACTGTTTCTCTTGAGCAGCAGCTCCAGCTGCAGAAGATGCCAACCAAAGTGCCAGCAAAGTCTATCTCTGTCCTGTGTGAGCTGGCCAGCTGGTGGCAGAATGACACAATCTCTTCCCACCTCTCTCGTCACCTGGCCGTCAGCTGGGTGAGTGGTGCTGGGCACCTTGCTGTGTGACCAGCAGAGGGGCAGGGTAGTGCATTCCTGAGGTCTCACACTGTGCTAGGCACAAAGCAGGTCCTTGTGGCCCCTGGGGCTGGGCCTGCGGAAGCAGGCTGGAATCTGCTCTGTTTCCATCTTGGCACATGGGTCCCTTGAATTCAGCTTAGGATGCAAGCAGGTCCTTGTGGCCCCTGGGGCTGGGCCTGCGGGAGCAGGCTGGAATCTGCTCTGTTTCCATCTTGGCACATGGGTCGCCTGAATGCCGCTTAGGATGAAAGGAGTCTCAGAAAGGAATGTGTGATTCTCTTCACTGAATTTAATGGTACACATACGGCTGGAAATGACCGGGTCACACTGAATGAGCAGCAGGACTGTGCGTGTGTGTCTGTGTGTCCGTGTGTCTCTGTGTGTGTGTATACTTGTGCATACGTGTTCTTAATTTTTACTGCTTTCTGATTCATACTGATCCTGGCCAATGCTGTAACTTCTCTTTCTGTTTCCTTTCCCATGCTATTTCATCACCTCCTTCCCCACCTCATTTCTCTACCCCTTGATCCTGGGATACTAGCCGGGAACCAGAGGCTCCAGCAGGTCATGCAGGCAGCGGATCCTCTGGAGATCCAGGCTGACGTGCACTGGACTCATATCCGTGAGAGAGAGGAGGAAGAGAGGATGGCGCCGGCCTCTGAGTCCTCTGCTTCCAGAGGTAAACGCTCCCAGCCGCAGGCTGCAGTGTGCCCGGAGCACCGCTCGCCTGCTGCCTGTCACCACAGGCGGCCTTTCTGTCGGGGCAGAGCCTCGCGTGAGGTCACACACGGGAGCCGGGCGCATCCCACTTTGCTGCTGTCAGTTGTGACGCCTGCACTTTTCATCTGAGGATATGTAAAGTTCTCTGTGGATTAAGAGGTTGTGGACACTTTCTCTGTTGATGCAAAGTGGTAAAATGAACGTGATCTTGGGTAAACCAAGAATTTCCTGTCTTTCTTTCATGTTTCTGGCCACGGCTGCTCTTTCCTCACTTTGTAAAACGTTCTGGTCCTTCCCTCACAGAGTGTGTCTGGACGTGAATGTGTGTTGGCAGGAAGGGGGCGGGAGGGGCGTGTTTGGAAGTGAAATGAAGTCTTGGGAAGAGATTTCTATCCAGGAGGCCTCTAGAGTAGCATCATCTCCAGCCCCAGGCTTTAGGTGGGACGATCTGTGTCACACAGTAGGATGAAGATGCACCTTATTCTGGCTTCTTTTAATAAAGAAATAGCAATAAGAAGAACCGTGGAGACTGTTGAGGGACGTGGTGGCCGCTATGCCATCCTCCCCAGTGTGCTGTCTTCCAAATACCCACCCTCGGTGTCACCTCTGCTGTCACTCCTGTGTTCACATTTTCATTCAGCACTGGTCACGGGCCACACACCCTGCCAGGCTCTGAGCATACAAAAGCGGCGTTTCCTGCCACCATGAAACAGCATTTAATAAGACGTTTGTTCCTCCCTGGCCCCAAATCTTCACCTATAGGCAAGACCAGCCTCCATTTCTGGCTTGTGATGGCACTGTGAACACCTGCAGCACTGGGCTGGCTTGTGAGCTCGGGAGTGCTCTGCAGCCCTGGGCCAGCGGCGGCCCTACCTTGGGTTTTCCCTCTTCTCTTCGCATTCCAATTCTCCATCACACAGGCTAACAACAGGACTCGCACCCCTTGTTGGTGCCGGACAGGCCTCTGTCCTGAACGCCATCGCAGTTTCTCTTCGGTTTGGGATTTTAAGGATGACCTCGGCTCTCCTCGTTGGGAGCACATATTGCTGTGTAACTTTGTATTTGTCGTCTGTTTTAAATTCAGTGCCCGACCTTCCCTCCATACGCCGCGCGGCAGTGCAGGCCTGGCTGGAGACGGTCTCCGGAGGTAGTCTGGTGATGTTCATTCTCTCCCCACTCACCGTAACCTCTCTCTAGGCGGCTCTGCTGGTACCTTAACACTAGACTCCTGGGCCTGTTGCAAGTGCATGCCAGGGCGGCGGAGGCGGGTGGGGGCACCTGCATGTCTTGCCAGACAGCCCGCCCTTGCATGGATCAGACGCACACCCCCTCCTTCAGGGCAGCTCAGAGGGAAACAGGAGGGCAGGCAGGACAGACACAGGCAGGTTTTTATTGATAGAGTCGGGTAAAAGGCCAGAGCCAAAGGAACGTTTTGGCACTGAGATTTTCAAGTGTGTCGAGAATGAGGTGGGTACCGATTGAGTGTGAAAGGGGAGGAATCAGAAGATATTCCACATGCCTACCAAGGTATCAGAGAAGGAGGCAGTCAAAACCAGGGGGTTTATGGGAGGATGACGGTGGAGAGGGACGGGCAGAGGATGGGTGGATGCTATTCAGCTGACAGGCTGGGTGTGACCAGGGGTGACAACAGCCAAATCCAGCCTGAGCTGCAGGCGTCTCATCAAGTGCAAGAGATCATTGAGCAGCCTGAGTTGTCCTTCCTAAACTTTTCTGGAGCTGTATGTTTCTCACCAAGGGACTACTGGCATTTGGGGCAGGACAGCTCTTTCCCTCACAGAAGGTTTAACATTCTGGCCTCCACCCTTGCAATGTCCGTGCAGCCTCCACCACCCACGAAGACACCAAAAATCCCTCCACGAGTTGTCAGACACTGCCGGAGGAAGGGCAGCGTTGCCCCCAGCAGCACCACTGTCCTAGCGGTCACTTCTGGGATGCACTCATGGGAGCTCATGGGGCTTCACCAGCCTGTCCCTGTGTCCTCCCGGCAGTGGGAGAAACAGGCACACAGCCGCAGGGGAGGGCCACTGCTCTTTGCACAGAGACAGCCGGCTCCCCTTCTAGACGGTGTGGGTCCCTAGGGCAGTGGGGCAAGAGACCCCCAGCTGGCGGCTGAGGGAAACCAAGAACTGAGCGGGTCAGTGGCTCCTAGCTTTCATAGCGCGTGGCTCATCAACCTGCGTGGCAGCTTCTAGCACCCTGCACTCCGTCTTAACCTGAATTTCACCCCCAGATCCACCCCTCAAGCTGTGTCTCTTTCAACACCGCTGCTGCTGCGTTGATAACTTCTCACCTGTTGTTTTGTCTATGTGACGATTGTTCCTTTCAAGGTACTGCCAAGGAGTGTAGACCTCTCACCCACCTGACTCTACCACAGGCATTTCTTAGTAGAAAGTCTACAGGAGAGCCACGTGCAGGACCAAGGCACCAGGGCGGGTCAGGCTAACCCAGGGTGCCCTGGGCTGTGCCCGGCTGGGAGGCCTTTGTGGGTCTCCTTGGTGCTGGCCTCCAGTTCACTTGCCAGCAAGAGTGTAGGGTTGCCATCTGGATCCCTGGGTACCTAGATTCACCCCAACAAATCTGTCAGGCATAGTGGCCCTCTCCATGGCACGGGCCGGATTCTGTTCTAAACGGGGCTTTTGTTCCTCCTTTTCAGAATTGGTATAGTGCAGTCATGAATTCTTTTGTCTTTGCGTCAGAAGTCCCGCTCCCTGGTATTTGAGGAACTGTCTTCCTTGAGTGGCCAAAAGCAGTGTTCTCACACCGAGGTTGTAACCAATAGAAATACTTGAGGCATTTCCCCGCTGCTTCCCAGCAGGTGCCGTTGCTATAGGATAGCGTTTGGCACGGCCAGCTCCGTGGGCCGCTCTGGCATCTCAGGGAGGCGCATGGCCCTAACTGTCAGCTAGTCTGGGAACCCACCCATCTCTCCCTGTGACGTGGCCTGTCTGTTCCCTTCCAAACCTGTTTCATGCAGTTCTTCAAACACTAGATTTGAACCATCATCTTACAAACTGTGCATAAAAGATAAACATAAGCTTAAGGAATTATTAAAGAAACAAAAACTCATATAACTCCCACCCTGGTCAAGGAATAAAACATTACCAGTGTCTTCTAAGTGCCTGGCCTGTGGAGAGAAGACGTTGCTTCTGAGACTGTGCTCTCCCATTTCCACACAGCTTTTTAAGAAATCCACCTAACCGGGCGCCGTTAGTTCCTGCTCCCCAGCCTGGGGCTTTGATCTGTGCAGACTCTTGTATATGGACATCAGAGCATAACTCCTTTCTCCTGAAATTAAAACCCTTAGGGGTAATTTGGGGGTGGCTGGGCTTGAACCCTAGGAGAGCCTGCAGATCCCCTGGCCAGTGGTCCTGTGGGTCTCAGGTGGTGCGGGTCTCAGTGTCCTCAGAGCATAGCGTGCCGCCCTCTTCCTGCCGGTGCAAGTTCTGAGTGTGGGAGGTGGGGACAGGGTGTGTGCGTGCTTAGGGGCTGGCTCCTGGGGAGGGGAAGTTGTTGAGGGCTTTGCCTCATTTTGCAGCCCTGAAGGGCCACTTGGAGTCCAGAGGATGAACTTTACATACCCTCAGCACCCAGTGCTCTCCCAAAGTATTATACTTTCTCTAAATTATCGCAAGGGAAGCTCGTCTGGTGCCCCTGCACGCGGCACTGTGGACAGCCCCCTCACCCAACTGGACCTCAGCCTTCTCGCTGAAGAAACAGGCCCTCTAATTATATTGCAGGCTGAGTGTTTCTTATCCAAAATGTTTGAGACCAGAAGTGTTTTGGATTTCGAATTTCTTTCAGATTTTGGAATCTCTGCGTATACATAATGAGAGATCTTGGGGATGGCACCCAAGTCTAAACACGAAATGTATTTATGTGTCATATATACCTTGTACACGTAGCCTACAGATAATTTTATACAATGTTTTTAAGAATTGTGTGCATGAAACAGAGTGTTAGCTGTGGGTCACCACGTGAGGTCTGCTGTGGAATTTTCCACTTGGCCTCCTGTCAGCACTCAGAAAATTTCAGATTTTGGAGGATTTTGGATCTTGGATTTTCGGATTCGGGATGCTCAGCCTGCGTTATGAGGGCTGAATGGCTCCTGGTGTGTGAGGCGGTCAGCACACGGCCAGGCTTTGGTAGATGCTGCTGGGCCTCGGCCCAGAGAAGCAGCGTTTCCCCTTCCACCCTCCAACTGAGGTTCCTACAGCAACGTTTGGGGAAGGAGGAACAGTGCCCCCACCTTCAGCCGCTCTTCTCTTCCCACTTGGCCCCTAGCACTGAGAAATGCCAACCTCCTGTGTTTGGGGGCCCTGGGCCTCTCAGTGCCCATGCTGCATGTGGAGAGCCCCCTGGGCCTGGCAGGATCTCCCTTCTGGGGCCTGCATGGCACTGCCCTGAGAAAGGCAGTACGTCTCGCCCCCATGAAGATGCAGCCTGTCTGTTCTCCTTTTCTTCCTTCCTTTGAACCTTTCTGCTTTGCAGCTCCATTGGATGAGAATGACCTAGAGGAAGATGTGGACTCAGAACCAGCCGAGATAGAAGGGGAGGCAGCAGAGGATGGGGACCCAGGGGACACTGGTGCTGAGCTGGATGATGGTAGGGGTCCACCCTTCCTGCCCCTGTGGTGGGAGCTCAGGGAAGATGAAGGCAATGTGCTTTCCAGCAAAATCAAGCTCAGGGAGGCCACCATTGGGCCTCCTGGTTCCTTCTTGGCTCTGCCATGACTGGAATGCATCTCATTCCACCCACCCACCACCTACCCACGAGCCCCAGGCAACTTGGCCTGCACTCATCCGGCTGCGGCTGGGCGCCTGAGCCAACCTGCGACTTTACACAAGGCCTTTAATCCAGCTGACTGGCTCCCAAAGCTAGATACCTGGAGGTGTGTTCTGCATCACAGTCTGGTTGTGGAGGGCTGAGGGGGTCAGGGGCGAGACTGGGAGGAATGAGAAGAGCCCAAGCTTGTGAGGGAGCGCAGGCCTCAGCTATGGAGTTGGTGTGGCAGTCAGGGCTGCTGAGAGGAGGAGGTGCATAGAAGGGGGCCTGTGAGGCCAGGCCTACCTTCCACAGGCACACCCTGTCTTTCTCTGTCATAGCCCATCATGTGTGACTGTTGGTGTATTTAAAAAAAACAGAGCCCCACAGGCTTTGATGTGGCCCCACTTTGCCAGGGCAGGATGGTGCTCTTGGCCGGACCCCTCAGGACCCAGGGTGGTCTGGCAGCCAGGTCTGTCCCTGTGTAAGAAGGGCCTCCTGGTCTGCACCTGAGCAGTTGTGTTGCAAATGAGCAAGTGGCGGGGCTGCTCTCAGGCGGAAAAGGAGTCGGCCTCACTTAGGGTGTGCACCTGCTTCTGCCCCTTCCCTCTGCCAGATCAGCACTGGTCTGACAGCCCGTCGGATGCTGACAGAGAGCTGCGTTTGCGGCACACAGCTGAGGGGGCAGCAGAGCCGGAGCTGAGGGTATCAGAAGATGAGGAGAAGCTGCCCGCCTCACCGAAGCACCAAGAGAGAGGTGAGCCTGTCATTGATGGGAGAGACAACTTCAAGAATTCCTGCAAGAGCCATGTGCACATGAGAGTGGCTCAGGGGCCAGGCGCTTCAGAGCAGAGCCACGGTGCACACCAGCCTCCGAGGTGCAGGGAGCTCCTTGCCTTTTCCTCCTCTGTCCACCCTCCTTGTGCCACAGGCTGCTGCAGATGCTTTGGCCAATGGCCCTTTCCTTGTGTAGTTTGGGTCTGGGGGAAGGTAGAAGGTTTGTCCTGAAGCTCTGCGTGCAGAGCCTGCACGTGGAGGAAGCCCACACTCTGACCTGGTGTTGACAGGAGCACCTGCAGAAAGTGCCGGGCAGCCCCGGGAAGACACTTCCAGGACCCTGGCCTCTGAGAGAACCTGTGCTTTCCAGAAGAACTGGGAGCAGACTCAGCGACTCGCCCTCCACCTTCCTCTCCGCCCTCTGGGGCTGGCTGATAGGGGTGCCCTCGTAGCACATGGCGGGGCTTCCTCTTGTAAGGCCCTGTGTTCATTCTTTTCAGGTCCCTCCCAAGCCACCAGCCCCATCCGGTCTGCCCAGGAATCAGCTCTTCTGTTCACTCCAGTCCACAGCCCCTCAACAGAGGTAAGGGTTTCGGGCTTGCTGTGGGGTACAGAGAACTAATGGGACCCCAAGGACACATATTAACCTCTGTTTCAGGACTTATGGTGTGGGTCCTACCAAACTGGGGCTAACATAGCCTGCTGGCCTCCTCATTCTGAGGAAGACTGAAAACTCATCCTCCTTGTAGTAGTAAGTGGAGCTGTTGATGACAGGAGTGGCCTTGGAGTTCCAGCTCAGTACTCTTGGGGATGAGGCCGTCTGGGTGGCACCTACTAACTCTGCCCCACTCTGATCCCAAACCTGAGTCGTCTACCCCATGTCACTGTGTTAGGTACACATACCACATACCATACGTTTAATTTAAACATAAATTTATTAATAATTTATTATACATAACAAATGTATAATAAAGATATATTAAAATTATGTTTAAATATGTTATAAATTTATTAAAACAAATTTATTTTATAACTAATAAATTTATAATAAACAAATTTATTAAAATAAATAATTTGTTTATG